>NW_008337158.1:31620-63322 GCF_000622305.1 Nannospalax galili
TCAAAAAAGAAACAATAACAACAGTAATAATAATAATTAATAACAATAATAATAAATGACCCAATAAAAAGACAGACTATGGATCTGAACAGAGAGTTCTCAGAGAAATAAAAATGGCTAGGAAATAATTTAAAAAGTGCAGAACATCCTTAGTAATTAGAGAAATGTGTATAAAAACCACTTTAAGATTCCATCTTACCACAGTTAGACTGGCTAAGATCAAGAGAACACAATACACCCAATGCTGATGAGGATGTGGAAAAAGGGAAAAGCTCATTCTCCATTCACTGCTGGTGGGAATGCCAATTCATGCAACCCCTATGAAAAGCAGTGTGGAGAACACTTGAAAACTAACAATGAATCTACCATATGACCCAGTTATACCTACTCCTCAGCATATACCCAGAAAGAGGGAAAATGGGGACACTTAAATGGGGAAATCATGGTTGGAAGGGTTAGACAGTGAGAGGGTGAGAGAGGAGGGAGAAATAATGCCTAAGTAGTTTTAAAAAACCAAAGGGAATCATATTAGTTCAACAACCTAATGACAAATTAAATATACATTACCTTTACATGAGTCCATGTCTATAGCTAAAGACTATATAACAAGAAAGAGTACCAGACAGGAAAACCTTTCTTTGAGTTGTTGGCCATGGTGGTCCAAGACTCCCTGAGTTACTCAGGCTATTGCCACAGCCCTTGATGGCCTCCAAGAACTTGAAGATAATATCCTACTGCTGAAGACAGGAACATATTTCAGACACAGGATTAGAGGTAATAGAACTGCAACTGACCTGAAACCACTTCCCTGAAGGCTAGCTCTCATAGCTTTGGAGATCTCTATGAAGTGCCAAGGGAAAACATCAATAGATGATCCAACACCAGCTTCAAGACCAAATAACAACAATGGCCAGCACAGCATACGACATTGGTGCAGTAGTGGTCCTCTTATCTTGGGGGCATTGAACAGCTACCTTGTTGGACTAAAAGCCCACTCGGTGGGAGGAAACTCAAGTGTGGTACTGCAAACATAAACAAATACACATGGCTGGAGTCATCATAGAAAGTTAAAAAATCAATTTACAACAATGAATAGACTTTATATATACAAATAGCAATGAATTAGAGAAAGAGTTCATGGAAACTTCCCCTTTTAAAATAGCCTTCAATAAGCAAAATATCTAGCAATAAATCTAAGGAAAAACATTAGGAATCTCAACAGTGAAATTTTAAACTTTAAAAAAAAGAGATTGGGGCTGGAGAGATGGCTCAATGGTTAAAAACACTGGTTGTTCTTGCAGAAGATCCGGGTTTGAATCCCAGCACCCACATGCCAGCTAACAACTGTCCATAACTCCAGTTCCATGGGATCCGACAGCCTCTTCTGTCCTCTGCGGGCATTACGAGACATAGGTACACTTACCTACATGCAGGCAATACATGCATACACATAAAAATAATAAACACATTTTAAAAATCCTTGAAAGAAAGAGATTGAAGAATACACAAAGAGTTGAAAAGACCCCATTGCTGGTAGAACTAATGTTGTGAAAATGACCATTCCAATAAAAGCAATTTATAGATTCAATGTAATTGGTAGAGTGATGAGTCAGAAGGATATAGGAGAGAATAGAGAGGGAAAAACTAACACTAAAGGCCTTTAGAGAAATCATATGTAAATGTGCTATTTTAGAAGCTCTTTAAAAATATATATATATATACACACACAGAGAGAGAGAGAGAGAGAGAGAGAGAGAGAGAGAGAGAGAGAGAGAGAGAGAGTCAGAGTTACTTTTCTTTGAGTATCCCTATTTTTATTTGTAACATAAACAAATAAATATAAAATAAAAATAAATTTAATATTAATTAATATACTTATGGTTTATGGGTATGAGTGTATAAATGTATATGTTGTGCTGTGCACACAGAGTACAGAAGAGAGCACTGATTCCCCTGGAACTGGAGTCATGGACAGATTTTAGCCAACATGTGGGTTCTGGGATTCTAACCCAGGTCAGCATCAAGAACAGCTGCTGCTCTTAAGAAATGAGCCATCTCTCCAACCCAAACCCCCAAATAAAATTTCATACTAATTACATGGTACAAAATTATCAGAGCATCAATAAAAATATTATCAAAATATTTGGTCTATAGCCCATCTTTTTGTTGGATCATTTATTTTCTTGTTTCTTTTTTAGTTCTGTGTATATTCCAGATATTAATCCTCTGTCGATTTGTAACTGGTAAGATTTTTTCCCACTCAGTAGGTTACTGCTTCACTTCCTTGGTTGTTTCTTTTGCTCTACAGAAGCCTTGTAGCTTAATGAGGTTCCACTTACAGATTGTTGACCTTAATTCCTGAACAACTGGTGTACAATATAGAAAGCTCTTTCCTACACCTTTAACTTAGAGGGTACTGCTTATGTTTTTGTCTATCACTTTGAAAGTTTCAGGTTTTATATTGAGGTCTTTGTTCCATTTGGTGTTGACTTTTGTGCAGGGTGCAAGATAAAGGTCCAATTTCATTCTTCTACAGGTAGAGATCCAGTTTTGTTAGCACTATCTGTTGAAAATGCTGTTGTTCCTCCATTGTGTGTTCTTGGCACCTTTGTCAAGTGTCGGGTGGCTAAAATTATATATAATCATGTTTGGGTTTTCTATTGTGTTCCATCGATCTATGTTTCTACTTTTGTGCCAGTACCGTGTTGTTTTAGTGGCTATAGCTCTGTAATATAACCTGAGATCTGGTATGGTTTTGATTTAGTTTTGATCTTTTTGTCCAAGATTGTTTTGGCTACCAGGTCTTTTCTCATTCCATATGAATTTTAGGATGTTTGTTTCTAGCTCTGTGAAGAATGTCATGAGTATTTTGATTGACATTGCATTGAACTATAGACTGCTTTTGGTAAGACTGTCATTTTTACAATATTAATTCTACCAACCTATGAGCATGTTAGGTCTTTCCAATTCCTAAGCATTTGGGATGGGTATGGTGAATGGGAGGGTTTCCTTGAACTACTTTTCTGATTGCTTGTTATTGAGTCATAAAAAAGCTACTGAATTTTGTAAGTTGATTGTGTAACGTGCCACATTACTGAAAGAATTAATAATTTCTAGCAGTTTTTTTGGTGGAATTTTTGGTATGTCTTATGTATAATATCATGTTGTCTGCAAATAGTGCTAATTTGGCCTCTTCTTTTCCAACTAGTACTCCTTTGATTTCTGTCTCCTCTCTAATGGCTCTTGCAAGAGTTTCAAGCACTATATTGAAAAGGAGTGGAGATAGTGAAGAGCGCTTCTGGATCCTGATTTTAATGGGAATGCTTCCAGTTATTCTCCATTTAGGGTGATGTTGGCTATGGGTTTGCTGTATATAGTTTTAATTATGTTGAGGTATGTTCCCTCCAGACCAATTCCTTCTAAGTCTTTTAACATGAGTGCATATTGGATTTTGTCAAAGGTATTTTCTATAACACCCTGAGGGTTTTGTCTTGAAGTTCATTTTTTATGTTTATTGCCTTTATTGTCTTATGTATGCTGAACTGTGCCTGCATCTCTGAATTAAAGCCAACTTAATCTTGGTGGATGATGTTTTTGATATGTGTCTGAATGCAGACCGAGAATATTTTGTTGAACATTTTTGCATCCGTGTTCTTTAAGGATATGGGCCCAAAGTGGGGTTTTTTGTTATTGTTATTGTTGTTGTTGTTGTGTGTGTGTGTCTTTACCTGGTTTGGGTATTAGAGTGATGCTGGCTTCGTAGAAGTAGTTTGGGAAATGTCCCTCCATTTCAATCTGTTTGAATAATTTAAGCAGTATTGGTTGTAGATATTTGAATGTCTGGTAGAATTCTGCTATGAAACTATATGAACCTGGGTTTTCTTTTTTTTCAGTCTGAAGGTTTTGTATTACTCAGTCTGTTTAAGCTATTGATCTCTTCTTGGTTTAACCTGGGTGTTTTCCATGACTTTAGAAACTCATCCATTTCTTTTAATCTTTCAAATTTAAATTTTAACGGAGTATAGTATTCCCCTAAAATAGTCTGTTTTTGTTTTAGTTTTAGTTTTTAATTTCGTTTTTGTTTTGGTATCTGTTGTGCTAGTTCCTCTTTTGACCCTAATTTTGTTAAATTAGACTTTTAATTTCTTTTTTGCTCAAGTGAGCTAAGGGTCTGTCTAAGTTCTTTTAACATACCAAAGAACCAGATTTTATATTGACTTTTTTTGTATTGTTTCCTTTGTTTCCTGTTTTGGTAATTTCTTCTCATGTACTTATGTTTGGGGTTGGTTTGTTCTTGGCTTTTTCAGAATCTTGAGTTGCACAGTTAAGTAATATAATCAGCTTTTTCTAATTTTTAAATGTAGACAGAGCTGTAAACTTTCCTCTTGGGACTATTTTTCAAGTTTCTCAGGTCTCTCTCTCTCTCTCTCTCTCTCTCTCTCTCTCTCTCTCTCTCTGGTATTCTCATTGTCATTTAGTTTCAGGAATAATTTTATTTCCTTCTTAATTTCTAATTTGACGCATTCATCATTCAGGAGTGTGTTGTTTAATCTCAATGAGTTGATGTATTTAGTAGAGCTTGTTTTGCTGTTGATTATTTTGATTATAGGCTTTATTACAGTGTGATCTGATAGAATGCATGGAATTATTTCAATTATTTAGTATTTGTTGAAATTTGTTTTGTGTTCAAGAATGTGGTCAATTGTAGAATAACTTGCACATGCTGCTAAGTAGAAAGCATATTCTTTGGTGCTTGTGTGGAATATTCTGTAGATGTTTGTTAGGTCCATATGGTGTAAAATGTCATTTAATTCAGATATCTCTGTTTATTCTTTATACAGTTGACCTATTTACTGAAGATATTGGGTCACTGAAGTCACCCACTATTATTGAGTTGGGGTTAATCTGTGTTTTATAATCCTGGAGTGCTGTCTATATGAAATTGGGTGCATTGGAGTTTGATCTATATATGTTCATGATTGTAACATCTTTTGATTGATTGTTCCTTTGATTAAAATGAAGTGAGCATCTGTCTTTATCTCTTCTGATTAGTTTTATTGTGAAGTTGATTTTGTCAGATATTACAATTGCAGGACCTGCTTACTTCTTAGACTCCTTCCCTTGCTGTATGATTTTCCATTCTTTCACTAAGGTAGTGTCTATCCTTGAAGGTAAGATGAGTTTCTTGAAGATGACAAAAAAAATGGCTCAAGAAAGAAAACCTATCTTTTTATATTGATATCATTAACAAAATTTAGAAATAATCTTAGTATAATTATATAATCTGACTAAATATCAGTTTCCTTATATAAATGATTGATTTAAAGTGAATTTGTTATTATATCTAAAGCTAAAAAAAGTAAATTACATGATATTATTAATACATATAAAATTATAATCTGTTCAGTACAAGAGATGAGAAACATATCGGTAATTTTAAGAATATAAACAGAAGTTGAAAAATTTGGGACAATACTAAAAGATTGTGTATACAGACAGAGAAATGGTATGTAAAATATGTATTAGATGTGCACGTGTGCGTGTGTGTGTGTGCTTGTCAAACTGAAGTATATGTGCCATGATTGAAATGTATTTATTGTCTAAAAATTAAAGAGTGAAAAATGTAAATTCATGGTTAAGGTAAAAATCTCAAGAAAAAATGATAACCACAAAACACAAGTTTGATCAGTTTAGGATTCTCAGAAACTCATTAGAAATAATTTTTTCTGACTCAATGGATACATAAGAGAACATGATCCTGAAGGTATGTGTGTGTTTCTTTCCTTATTTAAGAGCACTTGAATATTTAATCAAATATAATTATTGTCGAATTACTGAGATTTCCTGAGAAAAAGAAGAGAATATTAACCACAGAGATTAAAAATCATCTTCCCTCTCATAAACTGTTTCATGAAAATCTTCACGGGTAAGCTGTAGTTGCAGTGTTTCAATAATTTAGGTAAGAATTGCTCAAAATTTGTGGGTTAAGGTCATGTAATATTACAGAAAATATGAAAATCTGAGTTTCTTATTTTAAAGGAAGCTATTAACTATCTGAGGCTCATGCACCCCTTGCCTTGCTATTAAACAAATTTAGATATATGTCAAATAATCATTTATTTCAAAAATGCACAAATAGAAATTTGAAAATGAGTTTATTTGACTCAATACAGTTATTCATCAAAATCATAAATTTATGGAATTAGTGGTACATGTCGTAAAGACATGAGAAATCAGGGAAATACTTGAATATTTACATTGAGAACTTAGATAAGAAGCATTAAGAAAGTGTGATGAGAACTTTCAAATAATATTGATTCATTCATATAAGATGATATTAAAATAATGAAGAAAGTTTAAATATTGTTTTTTATATTTTCCTTTCTAAATCACTTCAAGATACTCTACTAACTTGCAAAGACAGAATGAGGAAACAGAAATTCAGTTTTTCCACATACCATCATATAAGGACAAAAAAGTAAGCAAATTTCATTGGAATAAAATACGTAAGGGAAAGCTCTCATACCTAGTGAAATATGACAATATCCACAAGGAGTTAGTTCTGTTTTTATAAATTGGTTAATTTATATTTCAACACATGGTATACTAGGTATTTATGGAGAAATTGTGAGACATGATCTGTATTTAATCTTAGTTCTTAGTCTCATAAATTACATGAAAACTATGAAGAGCAACAATAATGACTGCATTTATTTCCTTGGTAACAGGAATTAATTTGATATAAATGTGCTACTGTGGTATAAAAGGATGAAATAAAAACTTACTTTTAGTAAGAATTAAAGAAAAACTTAAGGGAAGATTTTATATTGAAAAAACTATGTTGGAAATGAATATTTGTAACAATAAACAATAAAGAAATAAGCATGGCAAAAATACAAAGGTGCATATTTAATAAAATCCCACTGATAAAATAAGAAAATATTTCACTCTCAAAATGTGATCTTATTAGTAATGAATAATTAGCAATAACTTTGGGGAAACAAGTCTAATAAAATAAAATTTATTCCTTGAGTTCATTTTAATTTCATCTTAATTCAATTTTAGTGTAACAAATCTTATCAAAAACAAATTAGAGTAATGGGGAATAGTAATTTAAGGACAAAGACAACCATATTTATGCATCTTCTTCAGTCAACACAAAAATCAGTGTGTTTGAAAAAAATGAATGAGTCAAGCATGCTGAATTTATCATATCTGCAGATGCAAAGCATGTGAAAACAGAAAAATCAAATATCACAATGATGGAATTTTTTCTCCTGGGGTTTTCTGATGTTACCCATCTCAAGTGGATTCTGTTTGGGATATTTTTCCTCATGTACTTGACTATTCTGACATGCAACAGCATTATAATTCTAGCAACAAGAATTGACCCTGCTCTTCAGACACTGATGGATTTTTTTCTTAAGCAATTTTTCTTTTGCGGAAATCTGTTATGTAACAGTCACTATCCTAAGAATGCTCATGGACCTGGCTCCCAAAAAAGAAACATCTCTTTACTGAACTGTGCAATACAAATGTGGATTTTCCTTCTATTTGCAGCTAGTGAGTGCCTCCTCCTGACAGTGATGACCTATGACCTCTCTGTGACCATTTGTAAGCCTTTGCTCTATGTTCTGATGATGAACCACAGGGTGTGTGTACAGCTGGTGGCTGCCTGCTGGGTCACTGTCATTCCAGTAGTGACTGGACAAACGTACCACATTTTCTCATTGCCCTTTTGTGGATCTAACAGAATTAATCACTTCCTCTGTGATGTTCCACCTATACTCAGTCTTGCTTGTGGAGACGCATGGTTATGTGCTACAGTCATGACCACACTGATAAAAATCTGTATTATGTCAAAGTTCATTTGTTTGACTGAGTTAAAGATTTCTATACAGAGTCCTATTTTTTCAGCTATAAAGAGCTAATTTCTGAGAACACTCTGACCTCTTAATAGTCAATCACAGAAGTTCAAGACAAACAAGTGTGACACAGTGAAAAGTAGGTAAATGTTACAGAGCCATGGAGGTTTTTGTTTTGCAGTGTAAGCTTTTCAATTTTTTAGTAGATATATATCTATTTCAATAGATACTTACTGAAGTTTTATACATTTCATACAATGTAACTTAATCATATTTAGACCCCCTCTACTATCCACATTCCCCAAAATCCCCCACAATGGATTTCATGCATTTTGTTATATATGTTAAGCCATATCTAGTTAAACTTACATACCCAGATGTCCCTCAGTGTGAGTGAGTTCATTCACTGCATTCTAATGATCCTGTCCCAGAACCTTCCAAATACTAACAGCTCTTCAGTTAGGGTTGAGGTCTCTTGAAATCGTCCCCACAACCCCTGCTGCTCTTTGTCCTGTGGAACACTCAATCCCAAATGGACACTCATCTCTATCATATCCCTCTCCCCAGTGCTTGGGGATATTTGCAGAAGGGGTTATGAGGAGATTTTGAGTCAGTAATGGTGAACACCAACTAGGAAGGAGTGTTTTCCAGACAGTTGGGCATTTGCATACACGAACACACAAGTGTGATAGCATACATAGACCTGTTCAAGCTCAAGCCAGAAAAATCTCTCAATGTTCTTTTCATATTATAAATCCTGAGTACAAATAAATGCACAACATGTCCCTTAGCATGATTCCCTCCATTGGCAGCTTTTGGTGTTATGAATCAAATTTTAGTTTAATATTAAAATTTTTAGAATTTTTTCCAAAAACTGTCCAAACTCATGGGAAGCCATTTGAGTGCTACTGCCTTAAAAAATCTCTACTGCTGCAAAGAAGAAGCTTCTTTGAAGAGTTCTTTTCTTGTCTGTAAATATAAGAACCATATTTAGCATGCCGTAAGAAATTTCATTTGTCTAGAATTATGATAGATAAAGGGTTTTCTCTGGGATCTATGACCTCTCCCTGCATGTGTATTTGTCTAAGTTTACAGTGCCACTCATGAGTTCCCTCCCACTGAGAGGGCTTTAAGTTTAATTAGACAGCTGTTGATTAACCACTAGATAGTTTTGCTGCTATTGCACTAATAGGAATAGTTTGCTGTGGCAATGCTGTGATCCTTAGGCTTTATAGCTAGTTTGGACCTTTCTCCTTTTACTCTAGATTTTTTTGACTAGATCCAGTGTATGAACATTCAATGAGGGATATCTTGGTACAAATGCTTTACCAGATAAGAATGAGCATATATAATAGAATACCTGAAATTTTGGGGGGTTGCTATGGGGGACAAGGAGGAGGAGGGGGTTTAAATTTAATTGAAATCTATTTTATGTAATGTACAAAAACAGTAAAAATTGGAGAAAAACCATAAAGGATATCTCTATCCAAAAATTGCAAATGTAACTGTATTTTTAAAGAAGGTCTTTAGACATATAATCAATTAGGGATTTTCAAAGGAGGTTACCTGAAGTTATCGTGCTTTATGGTGAATTCCTCCAGGTGTTCACAATACTTGTAAGAGTCAAAAGGTAAAACTTTGAAGAACAGACAGAGAGCCCCATATGAAGAGGTGAGCTGACAAGGTGTGATTCAGACACAAAACATGCAATGCAGCGACACTTAGAGCTAGAAAGAGTGAATAATGGTATCCCTGGAAGCAGATGGAGGAAGAGAGGCCTCACACACAAGGATATTTTAGATATTGGCCTTAAGAATTTTGAGAGTCTAATTTGTCTTGAATATACAAATCTTACTGAGGAAAGCATACCTAAGGAAAGAACTCACCATGTAAATATTTTTAATAATTAATAAAGTATTTTAACATGATCATATAGAATTAATTATTTATAGGCCAAATCATAGTGGATTCATCATCTTCCCATGTTATATTTATTATTGCTTTGGTCATTGGAAAATTTGATACTTCTTGCTATTGATAAAATTACAACACAGATGAATACATGGAACTGTGTTGTCTGGACACGATAGGGTCCTTGCACAACACTGATGACAGTATGCACAAGAGCTGTAAAAACCCATGGTAGACAAGTGTTCAGAAAAATGAGGGAGGTGAGGGAAAAGCCTCAGCCATAGATAAGGATCTATTGGCAACTGATAGATGCTGGGAGAGGGAGAGTCAGTTTCCTTACCGGTTTGACCTCTTGTACATTGGTCAGGCTCCATGGGATAGACCCACATCCCAGAGCACATGGGAAACAGATTAAACTCCATCAGCCTTTAAAAATGTAATAAAGAGCCTGAAGTTGGGGGCTGTATTTAGGTGAGGGTGCAGAAAGGAGAATGGGTCTGAATATGATCAAGGCATGTTGTTTAAAACCCCCAAATCAATAAAAGTGTTTTTCCAAAATTATTTTATTTATTTTTTTATTTTATGTGTATGCATGTATTGCCTGGATGTAGGTAAGTGCACCCGTGTCATGCAATGCCCGCAGAAGACAGAAGAGGCCATTGGATCCCCTGAAACTGGAGTTACAGACAGTTGTTAGCTGCCATGTGGGTGCTGGGATGCGAACGCAGATCTTTTGCAAGAATAGTCAGTGTTCTTAACCGCTGAACCATCTCTCCAGCCCCAATAAAAGTGTTTTTAAAAAAGAAAATAATTTTATTTTCAATTTCTATCAGTGAAAACTCCCTTTGAAGAAATAACGTTAAGTTCAAGCACATATACACATACATATACACACATATATGTGTATATATATGTATACCTTTAAGTCACATGGGGGGAATATATATATATTCCTCCAATGTGACTTAAAGGTAATATTTGGGTTCAACTTTTAGCAAATTAAAATAAAACTGCACCTAAATAGGATTAATTCTTACTTAGAATACAGTAAGTTATTGGTGTACATTTAAGTAAAACAGTAACAATTATCCACTCAAGATAACACTTTAGAGCAGCTACACCAAGGGGAATCTAACTCCACAAGATAGAAACTATAAGAACTGGAGAGATGCTCAGTGGTTAAAAGCACTGGTTATCCTTACAGAGGACCTCATTTTGGTTCCCATACCCCACGTGGCAACTAACAACTATCTGTAACTCCAGTACCAGGGTGTTCAATGTCCTCTTCTGACCTCCATGGGCATTGCATGACATGGGCACACTTACATACAGACAATACACTCAGACATAATAAATAATGAAACAAATAACAAAATACTTAGAAAGAAAACTATAGTTTTAGATATAACAACACAATTTTGAATATATATATTTCCAAAATTGTGTAATGATTGATTTGTTATCATTGTTCACATTCTGTAATTTTGATTTTAAGTCTAATTGAAAAAAATACCACAATGCCTTTTTTTGCATTTTTAGAGGACATCACATTTCAAATACTCTAGTCATAAAAAATTGTATTTAAACACTAAAAATTTGATCAGTGAGATTAAAATAATCAGTGTCAGTAACAGTATAATGCTGGGGGTTTTTTGGTCTCCATTGAAATGGACTTATTTGAATGAAACTCAAAAAATTTTCAAGGAATGTAGAAAGGTGAAATTATCAAAAAGAAAATTGAGACCAAAATGGATCTATTCTTCCTTGTTTGTATAATTAGAGCAAGTTGTCAGAACCATATTCTTGGGCCTTACCCAGTATTACAAACTTGATTTGTCTTATCTAGACTGATAATAAAAAAATAGACTTTTTTATTCTCAGAAAAGTTTTTCTCAGTGATAAAGATAGAGCTTATAAGGCTAGAGAGATGGCTCAGCGGTTAAGAGCATTGGCTGCTCTTTCAGAGGACCTGGGTTCAATTCCCAGCACCCACATGATGGCTAACAACCGTAAGTAAATCCAGTTCCAGGTGATGACTCCCTTTTCTCACCTCGGTGGGTATTGCATGACACAGGCACACCCAACAACATGCAGGCATTACACTTGTATACATAAAAATAATAAATAAAATATTTTTAAAAGTTAGAGCTTATATAGGTAATGGGTAAATCTATACAAACTCACAGATAATGTACAAAACATCATGCATTTCAATGTTGTCAATGTTTTCTGACACCTAGCTAGAACATTAATAAAATAAAGCAATGCATACTTCTTATCCCATAGTTTTATAGATTGTAAATCTTGTCCATTATCTGTTTTATCTGCTTTGAATCTCAGAGCCTGATATTATGGTGCCATTGAGTACATTTTTGTTTCAGGAGTCAAATGATAGTGATGTTTAGACTATTGAAATTACCAGAGTTTTATCTCTAAACCCAGTGAGCACACATAACATAGTAGGAACAATAGATATTCATTATGTCATTTAAAAGTATTTTATGAAATGTTTCTAGTTACTTAAACACTCAAAGAATAACAAATGAATACTATATTATCTTTTATGCCAACACCTTCAATAACCCAAATAAATGGTAAAAATAAATATTTTGATCTGAGTCATGGGGGGTCTCTCTGTGCCACATTGGATGAGTAACAATATTCTTGGGGCTGGGGAGATGGCTCAGATGGCAGGGGGAAATGAATTTGTAGCCACACCACCCAAAAATTAATGGAAAGTCTCATGCAGTGCAGTCAGAGTTCTCCAAAGAAACAGAACCAGTAGAATGAATATATATGTATAGAGATTTATCAGCTTAGCTCACAGGATAGAGTCTGAGTAGTCCAATAATGGCTGCACCACACTGGAGAGGCTGAGAATCCATAGTCGCTCAGTCCACAAGGCTGGATGTCTCAGTAGTCCTGATCTGGTGCTGAAGGTCTGACAAATTCCAAAAGATCAGCTAGTCTTCAGTCTACAGCATCAAGACAACTCACCAGTGAGAGAGAAGGCAAGCAGCAAGAAGCCAGGCATTCTCCTCTGCCATGGCCTTTTATACAGGCTGCCATCAGAAGGTAACACCCACATTTAGGGTGTGTCTTCCAGCTTCATATGATCCAATCAAAAGATCTCTCTCATTTCAGTTAATCCCAGATCCAGTCAAGTTGACACCCAGGATTAGCCATCACAAGTCCATCCCTTGTCAACTTGACACCCAATATCATCTCTCTATGTCGTGCTTAATTTTCAAATGAAAACAATGTTGAGATATTAATCTCACCTAACATGATATAACTATCCCATCATACAATGATCAATGAGTTTTATATCTTAGAGTAGGTGACGAGATCTTCAAGGAATGTTTAGTCCTTTAGTGTCTCATAACCCAATATAATCATATAGGTTCACAACACTCAACCACTTAACAATTACACATTCAAAAAAAGAATAACAAGTATCTTCTCAACATATGTGTATACATGCACAAGCCTATTCTTCAACCAAATAGGACAAGAATATTCATGTCAATTACAATCCATGTTTCTGCAACTGGTCACGTGGCCTAAGTTGGTATTTGTAACAGCCTTCCTCTACGACCCATTCTGTATTTCCTCCACAATCAGCAAGCTCCTCTGCAGGTCTTGGCTCTTTCCCTGGAGGAGTGACCCATACTTTCATCCCTGAAGGGTCTGGGCCATTTGTTGTCCTGTCTGGACTGGGTTACTGCCGTTTCCCATTGACCTTAATCACAGGACATGGTAACACTAAAAGTCGCCCTAAGGAATCTCCTGCCTTCCAGATATAATCTTCATTACCTCCATTGTAGAGAACCAGTCCAATTTCCCCCTGGTAGTCTGGGTCAATCACCCCTCCTAATACTATTATTCCTTTCTTAGCCTGCTGACTTAATGGCATCAGAAGCCCAAAGTGTTCAGGGGGAAGTCTTAGCTTCCAGTGCAACGGAATGTTTTCTGTCGCTCCTGACAGAAGCACTCCCTCCTCTGGAACCAAAACATCCAAGCCAGTAGAATGCAAAGTCGAGGGTACAGGAAGCAAAAATTTTCCTAGTGGGTCACCAGGGGTGATAGTGAGTGGAATCATTCCCACTTCTATGCCTTGATTCCTGGACCCATGAATCCTGGCTATAGGAGAAACTGTACCATATATTGGATGCTGATTCAAAGCATGCACTGCCTTCTGGAGGATCCTTTCCCAGCCCTCCAGGTTATTGTCACCTAATTGGCACTGTAACTCTGTCTTTAAAAGACCATTCCATCATTCTATCAAGCCAGCTGCTTCAGGATGGTGGGGAACATGGTAAGACCAGTGGACTCCATGACCATGGGCCCACTGTCACACTTCTTTGGCTGTGAAGTGAGTTCCCAGGTCTGAAGCAATGCTGTGTGGAATACCATGACAGTGGATAAGGCATTCTGTAAGTCCCTGGATGGTACTCTTGGCAGAAGCATTACGTGCAAGAAAGGCAAATCCATAACCAGAATAAGTGTCTATTCCTATAAGGACAAAGTGCTGTCCCCTCCAAGATGGAAGTGGTCCAATGTAGTCAACCTGCCATCAGGTTGCAGGCTGGTTGCCACGGGGAAGAGTGCCATATCAGGGTCTCATTATTGATCTCTTCTGTTGGCAGATCTGGCACTCAGCAGCAGCAGAGACAGGTGAGCTTTCATGAGTGGGAATCCATGCTGTCGAGCCCATGCATAACCTCCATCTCTGCCACCATGGCCACTTTCTTCATGGACCCATTGAGCAATGACAGTGATAGCTGAAGAAAGAGGCTGACAATCCACAGAGCAGGTCATCTGATCTACTTGATTATTGAACTCATCTTCTGCTGAAGCCACCTTTTGATGAGCATTTACATGAGACACAAGTATGTTCACATCCTTTGCCCATTTGGAGAGTTCTATCCACAAACTTCTTCCCAAAATGTCTTTCTCATCAATTTTCCAAGTATGCTCCTTCCAAGTCCCTGACCATCCAGCCAAACCACTGGCTAACAGCCCATGAATCAATATATAATCGCACTTCTGGCCATTTTTCCTTCCAAGCAAAATGCATGGCCATGTTCACTGCCCAAAGTTCTGCCCACTATGAAGACTTTCCTTCCCCAGTGTTCTTCAGGGTTGTTTCAGAAATTGGCTATAATGCCGCAACTGTCCACTTCTGAGGGGTGTGTGCATAGAGTGCAGAACCATCTGTAATCCAAGCCCTAGTCTTCACTTCCTCAGTCAACTGATCATAGGGCATGCCCCATGGAGCCATAGGTGCATGCTTGAGAACAGGAGGCATCATAACAGGAGTAGGAACCATAGGCGTTTGGACAACTTCTTCATGTAACTTGCTTGTGCCCTCTGGGCCTGCTTGGGCCCGATCATGTATATACCACTTACATTTTGATAATGGATTGTTGCTGTGCATGTCCTACTTTATGGTTTGGGGGGTCAGATAACACACAGCTCATGTTGGGCAGCTCCAGGAATACGGTGACTTGATGGCCCATTTTCAAATGTTCAGTTTCCACTAAGGCCCAATAGCAGGCTAAGAGCTGTCTCTCAAAGGGAGAACAGTTGTCTGCAGATGAAGGCAAAGCCTTACTCCAAAATCCACCTGGCCTCTGTTGTCATTCACCTATGGGGGCCTGCCAGAGATTCCAAACAGCATCTTTATCTGCCATTGATACCTCGAGCACCATCAGGTCTGCTGGATCATATGGCCCAAGGGGCAGAGCAGCTTGCATAGCAGCCTAGACCTGTTGAATGGCACTTTCCTGTTCCAGGCCCCACTCAAAGGTAGCTGACTTCTGAGTCACTTGGTATATGGGCTGTAGTAACATACCCAGACGAGGAATGTGCTGCCTCCAGAATCCAAACAGGCCCACTAAGCATTGTGCTTCTTTCTCGGTAGAGGGAGGGGCCAAGTGCAACAACTTATTCTTCACCTTAGAAAGAATGTTTCTACATGCTCCACACCACTGAACTCCTAGAAATTTCACTGAGATAGAAGGCCCTTGAATTTTGGTTGGATTTATTTCCCATCTTCTAATCCGCATATGTTTTACCAACAAGTCCAGACTGTCTGCTACCTCCTGCTCACTGGATCCAATCAGCATAACATCATCAATATAGTGAACCAGTGTGATATTTTGTGGAAGAGTCAGGTGATCAAGATCCCTTCGAACTAAGTTATGGCAAAATGCTGGAGAGTTACTATACCCTTGAGGCAGGACAGTAAAGGTATACTGTTGGCTTTGTCAGCTGAAAGCAAATTACTTCTGGTGGTCCTTATGAACTGACATCGAGAAGAAAGCATTTGCCAAATCAATAGCTGCATACCAGGTACCATGATATGTATTAATCTGCTCAAGTAAGGAAACCACATCTGGTACAGTAGCTGTAATTGGAGTCACTACTTGATTAAGTTTTCAACAGTCAACTGTCATTCTCCATGACCCATCTGTCTTCTGCACAGGCCAAATAGGAGAGTTAAAGGGAGATGTTGTGGGAATCACCACCTGTGCATCTTCCAAATCCTTGAAGGTAGCACTAATTTCTGCAGTCCCTCCAGGGATGCGATACTGTTTTGGGTTCACTATTTTCCCAGGCAGAGGAAATTCCAGTGGTTTCCATTTTGCCTTTCCAACCATAATAGCCCTCACTCCATATGTCAGGGAGCCAATGTGGTGATTCTGCCAATTCCTAAGTATATCTATCCTAATTATACATTCTGGTACTGGGAAAATAACCACAGGATGAGTTCGGGGACCCACTGGACCCACTGTCAGACTTCAGCTAAAACTCCACTTATCACCTGACCTCCATAAGCCCCTACTTTAACTGGAGAGCCACGATGCTTTTAGGGTCTCCTGGAATCAGTGTCAACTCAGAACTAGTATCCAATAGGCTGCGGAAAGTCTGATTATTTCCTTTCCCCCAACGTACAGTTACTCTAGTAAAAGCCCACAGGTCCCTCTGGGGAAGGATGAGTGAGAGACAAACAGCATAACTCTTTGGTACGGTGACAAGGTCCTTCCTCAAGGGCACCCAGCCTTCCCTTCATTCAAGGGATTCTGGGTTGTAAACTGTCTCAAGTCTGAAAATTGGTTGACTGAGCGAGATCCTCTATTGTTATGATCCAATACTGACTTTCTGTCATTTGTCCTAGAGCTTTTCTGCTTATACAGATCAAATAAAAACTTAGTAGGCTTCTTATATATTTGGTCCCTGGAAACACTGTGATTGATAAGCCAGTACCACAGGTCCATTCGAGTCTTACCATTGTAGGTATTCTTTTGCCTTTGCTGCCCATTATGATAAGTACGCTCACCTTGTCTTAGGTAATTCAATACTGCCACCTGACCCCTACTCTGAGGTCCTGATATATCTATTATATTTACATTTAATTTATGCAATTGAGCAGCTTCATCTCCAAGTGTAAGATCTGGCATAAGGAAAAGAGACAAAACAAAGCTCTTCAAACGTTCGGGTGTCTCAGTACTTTCCATCTTATAAAATCAGTAAAAGGCATGTCCTCTGGGCCCTCCCATTATGGAGGATTTGGTGTTGCACTGCAAATCCACTCAAGCATACCAATTTGCCTGAGCCTTACAATCCCTTCATCAACACCAAGCCAAGGGATATCAAGTATCTCTGGCTCTCTGTCAGTAGGCCACCTTTTGATAAATACCTCAACCAATCAAATAAACTTTTAACACCTTTTTTAGTTGCATGAGTTTCTAGATTTAACCTAGAATCTCAAGTCAGGGGGCCCATGTCAATAAACTCAGCCTGATCCAATTTTATGTTCCTTCCACCATACCCTTAAAATCCATTCCCAGACATATTCATTAGACTTCTGCTTGAATGAATTAGAAAATTCACTAAGTTCTTTAGTGGTGTAGCACACCTCCTCATGGACCACACTTTCCATCTCTCCTCCAGGGGCCTGCTTAGCTTTCAGTCTGGTTATAGGTCTAGAGGCAACAACGACTGGGCCCTGAGGGACATCAGTTTAGTCTTGCTGAATGGGATTACCTTCCGCAATCTGTTTAGCTTTGAGTCTAGTTATAGGTCTAGAGGCAACAATAACTGAGCCCTGAAGGACATCAGCTTTGTCTTGCTGAAGTGGATTAGTTTCCTCAGGCAAGGGTGGGGAGGGTGGGTCTGCTGAGGGTGAGGAGATTAATTCATCAGGTGAAGCAAATTCCTTAGAGTCTGAGGATTCAAAATCCTCAGCCTCCTCAGGGTTCTCCCACACATCTCCATCCCAAGTGTCAGGATTCCAATCTTTCCCTACCAATGGTCTCACATTTACTGATGACGCCCTTAGAGGCTGGGAGTTAAATTTGCGTTGCAGGTCAGTGTAGCTGGAATTCTCTCTGAGTTTCCTGTGTGATCAGACAAACCATATAATTTATTTTATGTAAGTTTATTAACTTACAAAGGAATGAGTACCCAGTGCCTAGCCCCCCCACCGCCATCACGACTCAGAGCCCTCCTTATTAGACCATGCCACGCCCATAGCCCCACTAGCATTCACTCATACCTCCAGGGCCAGTGATCTCGCCCCAGGTCTACAGGGAGTCAGTCCATTCTATCTTTGAGTTGCTGCACTGGCTGCGAGTTTCCTACACCATCACGCTCTACTGGTGGCTCCTGGCTTCCCTTCCTAGTTCCCACTCCATGTCAGGCCCCACTCATTGGAGGAACTAGCCAATTGGGAGACACTCCACCCCTTTCCTCCACTCTTACAATCTTACCATCCATCTTCTGCTAAAGTCTCTGAGCCTTGGAGGGGGTGATAGATGTAGGGTGATCTCTCTTGTATCATGGTGACATAGTGGCTTCTTGGGCCTCCCCATTAGTTGTCCTTAGGCCATGGCCACTGATCTATTCTTTTACTATAAAGACAAATGGAAGGAAATAGACACATTTAAACAAACATGAATGTAAATACAAATGCCTAGATGATATCCCAGTATGTGTACTATACTCATTAAACAATATACTTATGATGGCTTCTCCATTAGGGCCTGTAGCCTTTCTCAACAAAAGGTGTTGGCCTGGTCTAGAGCACCAGATGTGTGTTCTACCCCAGGAGCAGGCCTTATCCAATTAGAAATTTGTCAGTTGTACATATGTGGTTGAGCCATTTTTACACTTGCAGGTATTGCTTGCATGTCCGTAGTGTGAAGCACGTGGATCAGCATTGAGTAGACTTAAAGGGGATCCTTTCTTCCCCAACCATCGGTATAGAGCCTTCCAGCAATATGAACGTCATCCATCCAGTGGCATGGAGTTTTTTGGCTTAGTCTCAATTCCATCTCTTCTTCTCCAGTGCTCAAAACATGCAGTGTCCTCAGCAACATGGCCTTACCGACCTTTCTAGTGTACAACCAACATTAATGGCAATAGCCTTGGTGAATTGGAGGATCTCAAGGTTCTCTCTCTGACCAACAGCTCATGGGGGGGGGGCAACCCACACCTGGTACTGTAGATTTTCTTAACAGTTGTCTATCACAGGCCTTTGTTTCTTCAGGTAGCTTTCAAATAGGTTTCACATCTGTAAAACACTCAAAGGAACATTAACATTATATATTAAATCACTCATAGACAAGGTCTCATAAAGCATGGAAAGTTTCTGTCCATTCGTATTAACTGTTTTCTCCATAGATCCTTGTTAGGTACCATAGCATGGGTATGAGGCACTAATTTGGTTAGCTCATTACCATTTTTAGTTATACCTTTGGATTCTTTTATTTTTCATACACTTACAGGTGTTGGCTCCAGTTGCCTGACCTTGCACTGGGCTAAGGAGGCAGGGGGCTTATCCTGTCACCCCTGCACTTGGTTCCCTGAGTCAGACAGGCTCTATGTCTGCCTCCTGACTTTAGCCACATCTATCATCTTACCATTGACCACACCAGGTTGCTGGAGGACAACATGGTGGGAAAACCTGCTTTCACCCCTAGTATAGCCTTTATCAGAAGAGAAATGCATCTTATTTAATCCTTGGGGATTCTTAACCACCCCTGGTACAGTTGCTATCCTTCGAATGTCCTTTGTAAACTGTTCTTCTGGTTTTAAAGCCTTCCAGAAATGCCTAAGTACCAAATTTCCTTTTCTATCAGTTTTTTCTCTGGGAATTTGGGCTCGACATATATCTTGCCACATTTGTCTCTGAGTAACCCAAAGTGACCATTTTTTCTGTCTGGTCTATTTTATATTTCTTGCATGGTGTTCTGCTATTCTACAGACACACTTTACATACTAAAGGCCAGAATCACTTAGATTTTCCAAAGCCTCTCTCACTTTACAAAGATCCTGTCCCATCAAAGGGCTTAATAAAGCCATTAAAGCTCCATACCATTCTCAAGGTCCCAGTTGAATTAAGCTTTCTTTCATATCTCTGGTGAACACAGTCTCATCTGGCCCAGTGAACTGAACATCATATATTGCTTTTCTCATACCTAGTTCTCTCAGTAATGCTTGCCCATCCTTTATAGTCCTCCATCTCCTGCTAATCATGTTAGTCTCCCTTGGTGACAGCCATGTATCTTTAATGCCTTCAACCAGCCATCCCATTAAGGACTGTTTCCCCCTGCACTGGCCTAGGTTGAACAGCCTATATCATAAGGACGGATGGGTGGTTATATAACTCAGCTGTGAAACTTCTGAAGGACTTGGACTGACGTCATTTGCTCCCATGTCCCATACTCTCACAAACCACGTGGCCAGGGGCTCTCTTCTTGCTTGCTTGTAAGTTTTTCCTAGTTTTAACAGTTCTAGCATGGAATATTTCCTAGCTATAGTACAGTTAGCAAAGGTAGCTTCTTTTTTTCCTTTTTCCTATTATCTGTCTTTTTCTCTGAGTCCTTGGACTTTACACAAGTTAAAGTGTCTCACCTTTTTTCTCTCTCCAGCTCTGTAACTGGGTCTTCCAGTGAAGCCTTTACAGTTTCTCCTGCCTGGGACATATATTTTGTGATGCAAAGTGGCTGCTCTCTTTCTCCAGGCACTTCCTTTGAGTCTAGAAAAGGCAGAAGACTTTCTAACCTTTGTGTAACTCTTAACAAATCACATACCCGCAACATATCCCCATATTTACAACACAGCTGTGGCCCCCACTTTTGCTTGGCTGTCCTCTTTTTAGTAATCCAGTGCAAAAACCACATCAGCTCTGTCATTAGCGCTCTTCTAAAACTAATTCTCAGTTTCATCATATCCTACCGACTATGCCAATTCTGTGGCCCAAATTCTCTCTGGGTCTCCTGTGCTATCAGACAAACCATATAATATATTTTATGTGAGTTTATTAACTTACAAAGTAATGAGTATCCAGTGCCTAGCCCCTCCCCTGCCACTATGACTCATAGCCCACCTTATAAGACCGTGCCATGCCCATGAGCATTTGCTCATGCCTCCGGGGCCAGTGATCTCACCCCAGGTACACAGGGAGTCAGTCCATTCTGTCTTTGAGTTGCTGCACTGGCTGCAAGTTTCCTACATCATCATGCTCTACCGGTGCCTCCTGGTTTCCATCCCAAGATGGCTCCCCGTTTCCTTTCCTAGCTCCCTCTCTGTGACAGGCCCTGCCCATTGGAGGAACCAGCCAATTGGGAGACAGTCAGCCAAATGTATAATAAGGGCTCCAGCTTGATTTTCTGCAGCTTTAGCTCTCTGGCTGCTGGAGAGAAGATTCTCTTCCAGGGCACACTTGGAAACTTTTAAACTGTTGATTTTAATCTGGGGCTTGTCAATTTTATCATTAAGCTCATTGTTTATCTTCATCACTTTATCCAGAGATGCTAGAAGTAACCAGCCAGCATCACAGCCAGCATCATTATTTTTCTTATTTTTCCACAAATTATCAAATGTTTGATGTATATAGTCCTAAATTCCTTGCTCCTCACAAGAGGTGAGTTAAAAGACTCAAATGCATTTATCTTCATAATTGCTTCAAATAGTCTACACCATGGATGGTCAGTGTTCTCCATGCTACCTGAAGACTCTGAGTTGGAGAGCCTGCTCCAAATACCAACAAGCCCATTAAGGAAAGTCATACTTTCAATTCTGTTTCTCTAGAACCATTACTGGTACCACTATCTGTATTAGTCAGGGTTCTCCAAAGAAACAGAGCAGGTAGAATGAATATATATGTATAGAGATTTATCAGCTTAGCTCACAGGATAGAGTCCAAGTAATGAATAACAGACTCCAACAATGGCTGTACCACACTGGAGAGGCTGAGAATCCACAGTCACTCAGTCCATGAGGCTGGATGTCTCAGTAGTCCCAATCTGGCACTGAAGGTCTGACAAATTCCAAAAGATCAGCTAGTCTTCAGTCTACAGCAGCAAGACAACTCACCAGTGAGAGAGAAGGCAAGCAGCAACGAGCCAGGTGTTCTCCTCTGCCATAGCCTTTTATATGGGCTGCCATCAGAAGGTAACACCCACATTTAGGGTGTGTCTTCCAGCTTCAGATGATCCAATTAAGAAGATCTCTCTCACTTCAGTTAATCCCAGATCCAGTCAAATTGACATCCAGGATTAGCCATCACACTATTGTAGAGACACTTGTATGACCATCTTTGTTGTTGCTCTTTTCACAATAGCTAAGAGATGGAAGAAACCTAAACGCCCCTCAACTGAAGAGTGGTTAACAAAAATGTAGTGTATTTACACAATGGAGTTCTATTCAACATTAAAGAAAGATGAAACAATGAAATTTGAAGGTAAATGGACGGATCTAGAAACTATTATACTAAGTGAAGTAACACAGACTCAGAAAAAGAAACGACGTATGTTCTCCCTCATATGTGGACCCTAGCACCAAATCCTTTTAAATTCCAGGTCTTTTTAATAAGATTATGCTATACAGCAGTCCCTTCTGCATGAAATAACTACCATCCTCACAACTTTAGCTGAGCCTGATCACTAACCATCGTTACAATTCGGTTTGTTTATGATTGTACTCATTCATTAAAAGAGGGCCAAGCAGGGTCATTGGACCCTCACTGGATTATCCAGCCACTCTTCCCTGCCAACTCTATATAATTTGGCCCTAATAACACATGGCCTCCTGAATTTGGGGAGGGCTAAAGTATACAATTTGGGGAAGGCTAGGAAGAGAAGGCATGACCCATAGTGGGTAAAGGCTTTCCAGTGTGCATACCCTCAGGTCTTACATACACCTCAGCAACCCCTCAGTTATCTCAGTAAGCCATAAATTCATTGCTTCCCCAGTAAAACTTTAGTCAAACATTGACTTGACACTAGAACTTCAAAAGGGTTTATGCTTTGCTTAGCATTTCCAGGAAAATAAGTCCAACAACAGATGGAAAATTTATTTGTTAATGCTATTATGTCTCATAATTATTTTAAAAGAAAAAAATGAGAATGTAAAAGATGTTAAAAAGATATAAGAATGGAGATATTTTCCAAAATAGAAAAAAAAATGAGAAAGCCTAAGCAAGTGATGAAGGTTTGTATAGGTTTGTTATGATATATAAAGGATGAGAAAAAATAATATACACATAATCTTAAAATGTCTATGGTCAACTAGTTTAAGGAACAAAATACATATCTAGTCAAGGTTTATCTCAGAATATTTGTTTTTTTACCCAAGCCTAATCTACATAGCACATGGTAATTAAAAGTACCAGACTGGTGGAACTATCTTTCTTGGATGTCTAACAGCCATATTTCAAGGCCTATAGTAATGTGCTCAGAGGGACTCAAAGGACAGTTTTTCCCCCTTACCCTCCAAGGTCTACTAAGTTCCAGGGGACTATGGAGCATCTCTCAAAATGTCTTGTAACTGTGATGACTCACCTGTCCTCTTGTTCAGGGAGCACATGAGACCCGATGAGATGGACTTGAACCAGTGTCCAGTCTAGAGAGAGGAAGGTGAACTCAGAGGAAACTTCCCATTCATGTTTCCAAGTGAATCCAGACATGGTCGAGCAGGACCTTTGACTTATCTTCAAATAGATGGAACTGGTAAAAGAAAGGAGCCAGGAGCTCTTCCCAAGCCCATGTGACTGCTGAGGAACAGATCCTGAAATGACCTTAAGTGTAAAAATAAATTGATTTATTTGGGCCAACTGTATGGTCTTAAACACTTGAAAGGAACGTATAACCAAAGAGTAAAATCATCCATATATTTCCTTAAGAGTTCAAAGGATTACACTTCCCAGACATTAGGCTCGTCTACATAAAAATTATTTCGACAATTTTTTCTCATTGATGATTTTGTTCTTAACCAGAAAGCACTGGTCAGATATAAGTCTTCAAATCTTAGTCTCCAATACTGTAGGGCCCACTTTTAGCTAAGGAAGACAACCCACTATTGTTTTAAAATGATGGATAAATATGTTTTCTCCCCCTATCTAGAAGACTTTGAGAGGGACCTGACACTGATTATAAACACTCCAATGGCTATCAAAATACCTGAAAGCAAATCCTGAGTCCATAACTCCAGCCTTGGAAGACAAAAGAAAAATGAGGAGGAACCCAAATAGAGGGATGCTTTTGGAAGTCCTTGTCAAGAATTTCCAGTGGACTCTCATATGAACATTTGAAAATTGTCCTGTTCTGACTTTTTTTCTAGTTCCCTGTCTAGAACTTGAAATTCGAATTCCTCTTGCCTTTACTTCTCCTTCACATCTCCTATTCACAATTCAAGGAATTTTTTCCCATTAGAGATAAGAGTTATGCAATCTGGGAGTCTTTTAGATAGACCCACTGAAGGGTTACTCCAATTGCCTCACCCTGCATCCCTGTTCAGCATGGAAGAAGCCAGAGGGGTCTGCATCCCGATTCCCTATTGGCAATTTGGGTAACCTCCTTAGAGGATGGTGTGATAAGAATAGGAGGTAGGAATTGGCTAGGCAGTTAGGGTAAAAAGACCCCAAAGAAAAGTAGCCAGTTTCTTGGCTAAAACTCACAATGTCCTTGGGCCTCTTAGCAACATACTCCATTCTGAAGGCCAAAAATGTCAAAAATATTTGGGAGCTTGTATCTAATCCTTAAAAGATTTTAGGGTTACCTTTCAGAGAGGGGAATGTTAGAGCAGCCAAAAGCCCCATTAGGAAAAAATAAATAAATAAAAGAAGAAGAGCAAAAAGGAAATTAAGAATAAAATAAATACCACTTATTTTTAAACAAACAAAAAAGATGTTCTGTATGAAGTATACAAAAATTTGATAAAAAATTTACAAAAAATAAAATATTATTTTTAGATTCACAGCAATTTTCATGATCCAGGGGAATTCTTAGTTAACTTGTATATGTAGAAATAGATTTAAATTCTATAGCAAAAATATCTCTCAAGACTATATATGTAGATATATGCATACATATATATATAAACATACATATATATGACAAGATAGCTGAATAATATGTATTTTATATTCATATTTCTTAACCAAATTAACTATAATAATTTTAAGGGTAATTATACAGTATGACTAATATTTCTTCTTATAAAAATGATTGATTTAGCATAAGTGAATTTGTTATTGCATCTAAATTTGAAAAGGAATCATATGATCTTCTCATCAATAGATGTAGAAAAAAATCTATTCTTTTTGGAGGCAGGAGACATTTAGGTAGGTATAATAACATAAGCAGAAGGTGAAAATTTTGGAAAAATAGAAAAGTTTGCTTATATAGAGAGATGATGTATAAAATATATATATCAAACATGCTCTTGCCAAACTGAAGTCTATGTGCCATGTTTGAACTGCATTTTTCGTTTAAAAGTGGAAGAGTGAAAATTTAAAACTTATGCTTACCTCAAAAGCCTCGAGAAAAAATGATAACCACATTGTGCAAATTTGATCATTTTAGGATTCATCAAAACAAGAGAAAGTAAAATTTTCTTAATTAGAATACATGAGAGAACATGATCCCAAGGGCATGTGTGCGTTTCTGTCCCTACTTAAGAGAAGGTGAATATTTGAGTAAATATAAATATTTTGGAAATACGGGGACTTCCTGAGAAAAAGAAGAGTGTATTTACCACTGAGATTTAAAAAACATAGGCTTCCTTCTCATAGACTGTTGATGAAAATCTTCACAGGTGCGCTATAATTGTGGTGTTTCAGTACTTTAGGTAAGATTTGCTTTAAATTTGAGGTTTAAGATCATTTGATAATAAGGAAACATGAAATTCTGAGCTTTTTATTTTATTGTGAGATACTATCTACAGCTTGTGTATCCCTAGCTTTGCTATTAAACAAAATTAGATATAAGTCAAATGATGGTCTGTGAAGGGCCATATAGTGCTAAGCATGCCCGATCTTATTTCAAACAGGGACAATGGTATTACTAACAAAATCATTGATTTCATATAGTATTTAAAAGCAGCACAAATATAAATTTGAAAATACAGAAGCTTATTTGGCTCAATACATTTATTCATTAAAGTTATGTATTGTTGGTAATAGAAGTGATGCGGGTGGCTGACTTGAGAAGCTGGGGTACATATGAATATTTACCCTTAGAACTTAGATAAGTAGCATTACAAAAATGTGATGAGCACTGTCAAATTATATTAACTTAATCATATAGGATGATAACATAATGAAGAAGAAAGTTTAATTATTGTTTCTCATGTTCTTTTATCACTTCCTGAAGCCCTACTAACTTTCATAGACAGAATGAGGAAATACTCAGAGATTCAAATTTTCCATACATCATCACAAACAGACAATACAGTAAGGAAACCATATTGGTGCAAAAGTGAATTGTATAAGAAATGGAAATTCACACACCTCAGAAAGTAGGTCAATGTCCTGTGAGGATTAATTTTGTTTTAATAAATTAAATTAATTCACTTTTTAACCCAATATATGGGAAGCATTTGTGGAGAAATTATGGGAGACAATTTTGGAATTAATCTTAACTTTCTATATTCATAAATTACATGAACGTTTTGAAGAGCAACAATAATATGTGTATCTATGCCTTGTAAACAGGAAATGATTTAACAGAATTGTGTTACTCTAGTAAAAAAGGAAGAACTCAAAATTGACCTTGTGTAAGAATTAAAGAAAAACTTAAAGGGAAGGTTTTTAGATTGAAAAAAAAATGGTAGAAATGGATGCCTATATCTCAAAGAAATATGTGTGGATAAAAATACAAAAGGCACATATTTAACAAAATCCCATGGACAAAATACGAACATATTGCACTGTCACAGTGTTCAACTATTGGTAATATTTAATTAGTAATAACTTTTGGGAAATTAATTCTAATAAAATATCATTTATTTCTTGTTTTCATTTTACTACAGATTAGTTCATTTTCATTATAAATCTCATCAGAGACAAACCAAAGTCATGGGGAATAGTAATTTAAGAGCAAATACAAGCATACGTATGCATCTCTGAGTCAACAGAAATGAATAAAGCATGCTGACTTTATCATGTCTGCAGATACACAGTATATTAAGACAGAAAAATCAAATATCACAACAATTACGGAGTTTATTCTCCTGGGATTTTCCGATGTTCCCCAACTCAAGTGGTTTCTGTTTGGGATGTTTTTCCTTGTGTACTTGGCTATTCTGATGTGCAACAGCATTATAATTCTAGTAACGAGAATGGACCCCGCTCTTCAAACACCAATGTATTATTTCCTAAACAATTTTTCTTTTGTGGAAATCTGTTATGTAACAGTCACTATCCCAAGAATGCTCATGGACATTTGTGCCCCCAAAGGAAACATCTCTCTGTTGAACTGTGCAATACAAGTGTGGTTTTTCTTTACCTTTGCAGGTATTGAGTGCCTCCTCCTAACAGTGATGGCCTATGACCGCTATGTGGCCATTTGTAAGCCTTTGCTCTATGCTTTGATAATGAACCACAGGGTGTGTGTACAGCTGGTGGCTGCCTCTTGGGTCAGCGTCATTCTAGTTGTGACTGCACAAACATACCAGATATTCTCATTGTCCTTTTGTGGATCTAACAGAATTAACCACTTCTTCTGTGATGTTCCACCTATCCTCAGGCTTGCTTGTGAAGAGACATTTGCGAATAATTTAGCGATCTTCATTGTTTCTGCAGTCCTTATCATGGTTCCATTTCTGTTGATTACTGTGTCCTATGGGAAAATTATATGCAGCATTCTGCAGCTGTCATCAGCTGGAGGGAGGTCTAAAGCCTTTTCCACCTGTTCCTCTCATCTGACAGTTGTAGTCTTATACTATGGAACATTTGCTATTACTTACATACGACCCAATCCAAATGCATCTGAAGGAGTTGGAAAAATAGTGTCTCTTTTCTACACAGTTTTGAGCCCCCTACTGAATCCCATTATATACACGTTGAGGAACAAGGAGATCTCTGCAGCACTGAGTAAACTGCCCAAGAAGTTATTAACATAAGGAAAGCACAGCTGCAGAATTTCCTCATGGCAAAGTCAGGTAGCTACAGCAAAACAGGCTATCTCCCTTTATGTGCTCCAATCAAGGCCATATTGTGACAAAAATGTTTATTATGTCAAAGCACATTCTAATGAATGAGCTAAAGACTTCTATGTCATCAGAGTCCTATTTCAGTCAGCTGTAAATAGTTCATTTCTGTGAGCACTGTTACCTCTTAATAGTTAATCCCACAAGTTTAGAGACAAACAACTGCTAAACAGTGAAAGGAAGGTGAATGTCACAGAGGCATGGATGCTTTTGCTTGTCACATATTTCTTTTTTGTTATATATTTTATTGAATTTTTGCACATTTCATACAATATGTCAATAATATTTAGACCCCCTCCACCATCTGTTCTCCCCATAGTCAGACACAACAGATTTTATGTATTCTGTCATATATTATGTTAAAGCATAACCAATCAAGTTTGTGTACCCAGATCCCTTTGTGTTTATTCATCCACTGAATTCTAGTCAGTCTATCTAGGTTGGGAGGCACAGCCCATTTCCCCAGTTCTATGCTTAGTTTTTGTATGATTAAGTTTTCAAGTGTGTTGTGCATGCTGTTATCATTGCTGGAAGTTTATATGAACAAGTTTCTAGAAACCTGGAAGATTGTTTTCTTATAATCATACACCAGCCCTTGCCCTTAGAATCCACCCCCACACACACACACGCATACACACTTCTGCAATGGGTCCTGAGTCATGGATGGGTGAGTTTGAAAGTAGGAGTCTTATCCAGGGACAGACACTATGCAGTCTCTTATTCTCTAAAACTTAACCAGTTGAGACCTTCTGTTTGCATTGCACTCTGCTGTATGAGGAAGCTTTGTTTGTTAGAGTTGAGGGATACTTTGTTATTCCCCATGCCCCCTGTTACACTATGTTCCATGAGCCTTAGTTGTACAGTTTCCATTGTAGATGTGTCACTTAGGGCTGGGCACTTTTCAGACATGTATTGTTTGTGTTTATCAGTTGTGAAAGCTGTAATATTGTCCATCTGTTGCAAAATGTAGCTTCTTTCATGTGTAGTGAATGGTAAGCTTTTGTGTAATTATAAGGACCAATGTATAGCACTCAGTAATTAATTACAATTGTCTAAGGATATGACAGATGTAGCGTTTTCTCTCTGATCTTTGACCTCTCCAACCATGTGAATTTGGCTACATTTACAGTGCCACACCTGGTTGTACCTATTATTGTATCTGTAATGAGAAAACTTGGTGTGTGAAGGCCTGAGTTCTGACCTGAAATAAACTCAGACCTAGACCGGGAAACTTCAGTTCCCTGAGAACTTGGATGTTCTTTTACAGTGATTTCTATCATGACACTGACAGTTCCTTGAACCCTATTAAACGTACATAAGTAAGCTTGTATAATAAGGCTGTGTAACTAATAAAGTTATAAGTAAAGAACAGAATGTTTAATAGGCATGGAAGGATAGGTACGATTCCAAAAAGGGCTGAGCCCTGGGAACACAAAGGTACTGCAAATATCATAAAGGTATTGTAAATATAATGATGAGATAATTTGGCTTGAGAAGAACATTTTCTTTTCCTCTTGTTGTACTATAAATAAGGATGATCCTTAGAATAAAGCATGCATTAGTTCACACGCCTCTGCATCCCCTGCGTCCTGATTTCTTCTGCGCCTATACCTCAGGGCCCCCAAGCCTTCAGGCTTGAATTGTGGTTGTCCTGATTTCTTCTGCGCCTGTACCTCTGGGCCCCCAAGCCCTTCAGGCTTGAATTGTGGTCACTGACTGGTGACAGCTGGCGCCCGAACAGGGACCCCGATATTGCATTAAGAAAAGGTGTTCAGGATAGAGTTGCAGGTAAGTACAAGTCACCCAGAGGAGGTGGCGGAGTCTTGGCCAAGTAAGTACAGGTCATCCAAAGGAGGTGATGGATAATTTGACCAGCTGGTATTGGTTGGCAGCTGCGGTTGGGTTATAAAAATTATTGCAGGGTAATGGGACAAGGTAAGTCTACTCCTTTTGTTTCTTTAATTCATCATATTCTTCACAGCAATGGTGCACAAGTTTCCAGAAAACAGATATATAATTGTGTGCAAAGAGTTGTAGAGTTTAATTCATGGTTTCCTGATACAGGAACTTTAGATTTAGAAGTATGGGACAGAGTCAGAACAAATGTGGAAAAGGCATTTCAGACAGGAGAAACAATACCACTTGATTTTTGGTCTGTGTGGGCACTCATCAGAACAGCTATTATACTAATTAATCAAGGTGCAAATAGTTTGTCACAAACTCAGGTGTTTTATACTTCTAATGAAGCAGTTAATCTTTATGATGCCCCAGAGGATTTAAAAAATAAATTTGCTAAGGAAGTTCAAGAGGCTACCTCTTCAGAGGCTACGCTAGCTGCCTTTACAAAGAAGGTGAAATTCAAATTTTGATTACTACCAATAGCTCATATCCTATTACAATAGGACTTTAACTCATAAATTACTAAGAGTCTTTAGTTTCTCTTTGCTTGGTTCCAAGTTCTCAGAGATCAGCAAAATTAATGGCACAAGCGGCTGACTTTAGATCTGACTCCAAAATTGCTAGGTCAAAAGCTGCATTTCCAGTTATTCAACATCTCTCTGTTAATGGAATTGAGGTTTCTGAATTCTCAGAAGGAATTGGAAATGAAACTAAAGTGTTCATTGTGGGGCTGAAGGACATTTAAAGAGACAGTGCCCTAAGGTATTGTCTCGACCACCAGAAAAATGTCCCCGCTGTCGCTGTAGTGTGCATTGGGCTCGAGTTTGTACATTATTCAAGACAGGAACCGGAGCCTTCCTCAGGCCCCCTCATAGATGATCTGGGGCAATTAACTGTCCGTTTCCTCAATCTTGTTGTGTAGCCTCAAATCTTTCCTCAGCCAAAACTGTAGATTAAAAGTAAAGTAGTATGATGTCTCTTTGCATTTTTCTTTTAGGTACTATTGTTTTCTGTGCTTTTTATTCCTCTAATGAGATAGCGTATATATCCCCAATTGGTGTAGTTTTAATAAGAATATTTGAGAACAATAGATGACTTGGGAATACTAATTGGCTTCATCCTGTGTTGTATAATTTATTTCAAATCCTTCAAGCAGGAGTTTAATTATTTTTAAGATCATTTTCTGTTCTTGCTTGCACAAATTAATACATTACATAATTTGGCAGGATCTGAATTCTTGGGTGAGGCTGTGTAGAGTTTTGGCAGGTAGTTTTTAGGATCAGGGCATAGCTGCATTAAGCTGTAGTCCAGCATGGAGCAGCTGAGCCCTGTCTTGGAGTTATTATGCCGTGGACTCGACAGTCTTATCAAATTTAAACCCAAAAAATGAAGTTTTAGTCTTATATCCTGCTAAGCTGCACAAAAATATTTAATTATAATCTTGAAAAGTGTAGCTGTTTGACTTTTCTTTGATTGCTTTAGGGACTTGTAATTTTATAACTTATAGATATAAGATGTCTGTTTTA
>NW_008337158.1:67542-90643 GCF_000622305.1 Nannospalax galili
TTACACACCTATCATGTGGAATGCAGTGCTTCCTGTTTCTTATCAGAGAGAAAACTATGTAAGTCACATGGTTTCCAGGAATCCGAAGCTTAGAGAAACTGAAACTTATCATGCTAGTAGGGCATCGAGCCTGCTAGATTGTAATAGAATACTAGTCTGCCATGCTAATAAGGGATCCCATATGCTGTGTTATGATTGGACTATTACCCTTATATAAGCCTGTATTTTCTTGCAATAAAGCAGATCTGTGTCACTGAACCTGGTCTCCTGTGCCTGAATGTGGCAATGCTGGTGCAGACTCCTCACCAGCCCTGGGGTCCTGACCAGATGACTGATCAGAGGAACTAAGAGAGCAGGAGAGTGGCCATAGCCAGAAGAGAGCAGCCACAGCTGGCAACCACATGCATGTATGGAATTCTCAATAAAGTTTTTGTAAAAATTAAAAAAAGAAAAGAAAAGCTTAGGTTGATTACTCAGGGCCCTACTGAAACCCTAGCTCTGTTTATGGACAGACTTACTGATGCCCTGGTTCAGTACACCAAGTATGACCCAGAGTCCAGAGAGGGACGGCTTATGCTCCACTGTGAAGGCCCGAGTTCTTACCTGAAATAAACTCAGACCTAGACCAGGAAACTTCAGTTCCCTGAGAACTTGGATGTTCTTCTGTAGTGATTTTTATCATGACACTGACAGTTCCTTGAACCCTATTAAACATACATAAGTAAGCTAGCATAATAAGGCTGTGTAACTAATAAAGTTATAAGTAAAGAACAGAATGTTTAATAGGCATGGAAGGATAGGTACGATTCCAAAAAGGGCTGAGCCCGGGGAACACAAAAGGTACTGCAAATATCGTAAAAGTATTGTAAATATCATGATGAGGTAATTTGGCTTGAGAAGAACATTTTCTTTTCCTCTTGTTGTACTATAAATAAGGATGATTCTTAGAATAAAGTATGCATTGGTTCACACGCCTCTGCATCCCCTGCGTCCTGATTTCTTCTGCGCCTATACCTCTGGGCCCCCAAGCCCTTCAGGCTTGAATTGTGGTCACTGACCGGTGACATTGGTGTATCTTAATTTTGATAAAATTAAAACATGAATGAAAAGATGGAATTGTGTTGTCTGGGCACCATGGAGTAGTTGCACAGTGCCGATAAGAGTATGCACAAGACCTGTATGAAAATCTAAGCTAGATAGGCACCCAACATGGATGCACGGGAAGGGAAATAAACCTCCGTCATAGCTGAGTATGTATTGGCAATTAATAAATGCTTGGATATGGAGAGTTTGTCTTACTGGTTTGATGGCTGGTAAGTGGATCAGACTCCATCAAAAAGACCCACATCCAAAAGCACAAGACTAAACTCAATTGGACTTTTAAAAAACAATAAAGGATGCCAAGCATGGTGGCTCATGCCTTTAATCCCAGCACTCGGGAGGCAGAGGCAGGCGGATGGATCTCTGTGAGTTTGAGGCCAGCCTGGTCTACATAGTGAGTTCCAGGACAGCTGGGGCTACAGGGAGACCCTGTCTCAAAAAGACAAAAACAAACAAACAAATAAAAAACAAACAAAAAAAAACAATAATGGGCAAGAAGTCAGGGGCATTGTGTATGTAGGGTGTAAAAGGAAGAAGCGTTCTGAATATGATAATGTATCTTACATTGTATGAAATTCTCAGATCAATTTTTATAAAATTTTTATTTATTATTTTTATTTAATGTGTATGGGTGTAATGCCTGCATGTAAATAGGTGTACCCATGTTGTGCAATGCCTGTGGATGTCAAGAGAGCATCATACCCCCTAGAGCTGTAGCTACTGGTGGTTATACCCACCATGTGAGAGCAGAAATCGAAACCAAGAGCATTTCTTAACTGAACCTGAATCCTCTGCAAGAACAAGTGCTCTTAACCTCTCAGAGATCTCTCCAGCCCAATAAAATATTTTTTTAAAAAGACAAAATGGGCTGGAGAGATGTCTCAGTGGTTAAGAACACTGGCTATTCTTGCAGAAGACCCGGGTTCAAATCCCACATCCATATGGCAGCTAACAACTGTCTGTAACTCCAGTTCCAGAGGATCCAACAGCCTCCTCTGTCCTCTGCAGGCATTGCATGACACAGGTTCACTTACCTCCATGAGGGCAATACACACATACACATAAAATAGAAATAATAAATAGAGTATTTTTAAAAAGGCAAAACAGTTTATTTTCAGTTGCTATTGGTTGAAACTTCTCTTTGTAGAAATAGCATAAGTTCAAACTTTACTGTACACACACACACACACACACACACACACACACACACATTTGTTCCTTTGTGCTTAAAGCTAATTTTGGGGTTTAATCTTTAACAATGTAAAACAAAACTTCATTTAAAAGGAATGAATTCTTACTTAGAAAATATTGAGTCACTGGTGTATATATAAAGAGAACAGTAATAATAACATAGTCAAGAAAATGCTTTAGTGCAACTAAGCAGAGGAAATTCTGTCTCCACAAGCAAGAAACTTTAGGGACTAGAGACATGGCTTAGTGGTTAAGAGCACTTGCTCGTGCAGACAGTCCAGGTTCAGTTCCCAGCACCCACATGGCTGCTAACAAAAGTCCTTAACTCCAGTTCCAGGGGATACAACGCCATCTTTTGAACTCTGCAAGAATTGCACAACATGGGCACACTTACACACAGGCAGGTAATATACGCATACACAAAAATAAAAATAATAAAATATTAATAAGGAAAACCCGTAGTTCTCTCCATATCAATCAAATTTTGGATTTTTATATCAACAAAGTTGTCCAATTTTGATTTATTATCACTACTGACATATGTAATTTTTGTTTTACATATAATTGAAAAAGAAGACAGTGCCTTTATTCTGTATTTTTAGAGGATTTGCCACATTGTATAAAATCTGTTTACAAAGTATTGTATTTGAACAATAAAAAAAATGATCAATGAGTTTAAAGCAATCAGGTCAGCAGCAGTACAATGTTGGGTTTGTCTTAGTCTCCATTGAAAGTGACTTGATTGGATGAAACTCAATAGGTTTTCCAAGGAATCTGGGTGTGTGAAATTAGCAGAAGGAAAAATGAGACAAAAATGGATCTTACCACTATTGTTTGTACAACTAAGGCATATTTTTAGGCCTTGTCAGTATTACAAACTTGACTTGTCTTACCTAGACTAAGAACAAAAAAATTAGTCATTTTTATTTTCATAGAATTTTTTTAGAAATAAATATAGATCTTATGCAGGCCATGGGTAAATCCATACATACGATGGTAATGTGTAAAATTTCAAGCAGTTCAAGGTCATCAATGTTTTCTAACATCTAGCTAGAATGTTAATAACATATGGCAAAGCAGACTTATTAACCCATAGTTTTATATATTGTAAATATTGTTCAGTGTCTATTTTATCTGTTTGAATATCAAATCCTGATATTATTGTGGCAACTGAGTCCATTTTATTTACAGGAGTCAAATGATATGATACTTAGATTATTAAAATACCAGAGCCGTATCTACAAACCCAGTAAGCACAAATAAGATAGTAATAAGAGAAAATATTCAACGAGTCCTATAAAATATAAATGAATTCCAGGGAAAGTTTCTAATTAGTTTAACACTCTAATGATAACAAATAAATTTTATATAATCTTTTATACCAATACTTTCAACAACACAAATAAATGGAAAAAATAAACTCATTGATGTTAATCATGGGTGTTTTATCCTTTAGCGCTCTATGCCACATTTTATGAATCACAATGTTCTTGGACCTGGGGAGATGACTCATCTGGCATGAGGAACTGAATTTCTGTCCATATTTTCAAAAAATTATTAAAAAGCCTGGTGTAGTGCCACACACATGTAACACTAGAGCTGGGTGTTCAGAGATAATTCTTGACATCAGTTTCGCTTAATCAGCAAGTTCCAGCTTCATTGACTAATCTTGTCTCAAAAATATGGTAAAGGATGATGGAAGAAGATACTCGATGTCAACCTCTGGACTACACATGCTGATGGAAACAGACATATGAATGAACCAAACCTTGTGAACACACAAACATTTGCACATGTAAAATTTCATTGAATCTAGTGCTTTTTTATATATAGCACATGGACAGAGAGCACACAAAACCTCTAGGATATCTGATATTGAACTTAGATGCTGATCCATCATTATCTGTTTAATGAAAGTAGATGAAATTGTCGCTGTGTTCTCATGGTATGCATCAGAGATCTGGTCCTAATTCTACTATTAGTGTGCTTCATTACTGAAAATAGTTGCTCACAGATGTGGGTGATGCCCAAAGGGGATAGCTTATACAGATCATGACTGTGACATGAAGCATTCTTGTCTATTGGAAGATATAGCAGTCTGTTAAGGAGATATGATCAATCACATTTTCCATTAACTCCAATACCAGATTTCGGCCCCCACGTATTCAACTTGAAAACTTGTAAATAACAAATTTACAGTGAACAAAAAATGTTGTTGTGAATATCAAAAAAGTGTTTATTTTCCTCGAAATCATGAAACCTCTTTCCAAGTTTCTATCTCCAATTCAAAACCAATGCTGTATATTTTAAACTCTTCCCAGACTGTTCTTATACAACCTGTAAAATGTACAAAATTGTTTGGCTTTATTGGAGCAGTCAAAATTTCAATTGCATTTGGAACATTGTTATTATTTGAATCGTATTTATAGACTGATTTTTTTAACTTGAGGATGATCTAATATAAAAAATATTAAATATATAATCCAATTTCAATTGTCAAACTCCGACCAACATATTGGTTTCATGCTGTAAATAACTTGAAGACATATTAGGCCTAAAGCTTGTTATGTTACTTACGAAAATTAAATGATTTTTCTGGAATCAGTACCAACACCATTTAAAGAATTCCTGTAATTGGTAACAATTTAATCCCTTGGGCTTTATGAAACTCACAGGCTTGATAACAATTTGCTTGATGCACTATGCAATTATAGTTTGTTCAGCATGAATTTGGGATGGACATGATATCATCTCCTTTAACTTGAAATGTCCCTCTCTTTACCCACTGTGACTGGTGTACTATTAGTATGTTAGATATGATGACAACAGACAAAAGAAAATCGATGTCACATTTTTTTTTACTGCTTCGTATAAATAATTTGAATCATTTGTGTCTGCCGAAGGCACTGAAGAAATCTTATATTCAGTGACATTAGGTACATCAATAACATCTCTAATAACAGTGTCAACTTAAGCTGTATTTGTAGCCTCAGCACTGCTGTCCACTGTCAAAGCAGGAAATTCACCTCTATTCTCCAAATTACTTTTTTATAAATATTTTATTATTTTTATTTTATGTGTATGAGTGTATTGCCTGCACTACGTGAGTGCACCCGTGTCGTGCAATGCTGCGGAGGTCAGAGAGGGCTTTGGATTCCCCTGGAACTGGAGTTAAGGAGGGTTCATAGCCGCTATGTGGGTGCTGAAAATCGAACCCGGGTCCTGTGCAAGAGCAATCAGTGGTCTTAACTGCTGAGCCATCTCTCCAGCCCTCCAAACTACTTTTAGTATATTTAAATTTTCTTACTGTTTGTCTCACCAAAAAGAAGCTCTATGTCTACTGTTCATTGAACCATCTTTGTTCATCTGTAATTTTCTTTTGGGGGTTCTGCTTTATATTGATATATTATAGAATCCATGCTGTGATTAGAAAAGTGTTAGAAAAGCTGACTATATTTACTTTTATTGTGAATATTGATAGGAAAATTGAAACCAAAGTCCAGGTCCTTCTATATCCTATGTGCAATGTGGTGTGAAAGACCAGTTGTGAAATACAGCAGGTATTGTGTGATGGTTGTTAATCAATTAAGAAAAGTAACCTGTTGTCTTAGTATTAAATACTTATTGCTTCCAGTGGTAGGTTAAAACATAATCGACAATTGCTGTGTTCTCAAATCATGTCTCAACAAACACATGTAATGTTTGTGGCTGCCAATTTAATTTTTCGCAAAGACAGCACTGTAGACACAGTACATCACCATAAAACTATAGTCAAATGTGTACAAACAGCAAGAACACATACACATTATTTTGCAAGATATTATGAAAAAAGTGTTGCTGTTTACAAAGTCTATAGCTTAGAACATTGCATTCAAGTATCAGAAAAGTTCAGACACCCAAAAAAACAATAAAACCATCTTCGTGATTCAAGCAAGTTCCCCACTTTCAAATTGGATTACATCCATAACTGTGTCAGATATTATGATCAGAATGGACACCCCTACTGAAAATTAACTCATTTATTTTGTAGTGCTTTGAAATTTTCAGCAAGAAACTTTCTATAAGGTAAATTTTAGGCAACACTGTGATTTGAATATGAATTGTCTTTCACAGACACTCCTGTTTCAACATTTGGTCCTCAGCTGGTGTTGTATATTGGTAGAGGAAGTGGTTCATTGGGTGCAGGCCTTGAGTCCTCATAGCCCAAGCTACTCTCTATCACACTCTGCTTCCTGACTGTGGCTGCATGTGACCAGCATGCCTCCTGCTCCTGTCATACATTATTCACCATGTTGGAATGCATCCCCTAGGACAGTAAGAAGAATAAAACTTTCTCAGTCTAAATGGTTTCTCATCAAGTATTTCATCAAAGCAGTAACAAAATAATTAGTAGGTCAAATTGATTTGGAGTATAGGCTGATTGTGATAAACTTGATTATATGGTTCATAGTACTTTGGAAATGGTTTGTAGGAAAAATGGGAAAGATTTTGCAATTTTTGGCTAGAAAAGCCATCACATGTCCTAATCAGAGCTCTATGGTTGTTTTGATAGGAGTTTGAAAACCAGATATTTAGAAAATACAGGTAATAAAGTCTGCCTCATGGTGTTTAAAGAGCAAATATTGTACAATAATAAGAGTACAACGCAGTAATTATTGCATAGATTAAAGGACATCATCTAAAAGACATACATAAATTTATTAATACATATGAACCAACTGTGGTGGTACAAAGGAGACTGAGATAGAAAGATCACAAATTCCAGGCCAGCCTGAGGTACATGGTGAATTGGTCATCTTGACCAAACACAAAACAAATGAAAATTTGAAAACATGCAGGAACTTTTTGACACTATACATTACTTGGCATTAGTATAAGCATACTACTTCTGAGATCCATTTAAAGGGGGAAATATTGCTGGGCCTAGTGGCATATGCCTTTAATCCCAGAACTCTGGAGGAAGAAATGAGAGTACCTCTGTGAGATCAAGGCCAGCCTTATCTACATAGACATTTTCAGGCTAGAAGTTACTACAGGGAGGACCTGTCTTCAAACAAACAAAAATCATGAGAGGCTCTCTGAGAGCACCTGACTCTGCCGTCTGTGGGCTGAATTTCCCAAATCATTTCATGACATCCCCTGCTTTGGGATGAGCTGCAGTCCTTCCCATTACTCCAGCACATAGGCTTCCTGCTGATTTGTAGGGACCATCACTTCCTGCTCTCATCTCCAATCCTCAGGACTTGGCACTATCCATTTGAGGATTATGAATTGCTCCTAACTATTCAGGACCACTTTTCTCTCTTAGAGGGCTCCTGAGTAGCCTTACCAGAGTCACCTGGTACCTCCAGTATAAAATCAAAAGAGAGAGATTGAAATCTACACCAACAAGCTTTTCAGACCCAATCCGAAAGCAACCACCGCACATCAAGAATACAAACAGAATCAGACTTCAACTCAACAAAAGAAGGCTTGCATTTCATACCAGAAACACAAGCAACAAAAGAAATCCACATGCCAAAGTAACAATGAAAAAATAATCATAAGGAAAACCAAAATATTTTCCCACCAAACTTCACCAGTCCTATAGTAGAGTTCTACAATGAGAACTCCCTAGAGACAACCAAAAACATAGAATTTTAAACAATAATAATAAACATGGTCAAAGAATTTAACAAATTTAAAGAAAACACAACCACAAAAACTAAAAGAAGATAAGGAAAACCCATGAGAATTACAGCTGACTTTTCAGGGCAAATTATGAAAGCCAGAATAGCCTGCACCAAAGTATTCTGTTGATTCCAACCCAGAACACTTTTCCAAATAAACATGTCTATTATACTTGAAGGGAACAGGAAAATGTTCCACAACATGAAAAGGCTAAAAGAAACCCACAAAACCAGCCTTTCAGAGAATTCTTGAAGCAATACAAAGAAGTGAAGAAAGGAAGGACTGTACCCAAGGGGTAACAGAAGGAAACTAACTGAAGGCATAGCTGTAGAAACACAATGTTATACCAAGAATGAAAACAGCAATTAAAACAACTGGAGCCAATACACATTTTAAATACTAATCTTAAATATCAGTGGACTGAACTCCCCAGTCAAAAGACACAGGCTGGTTGAATGGATTAAGAAACAAAATACATCTTCTTGCTTTCTGCAAGAAACCCATTTGACCTTCAAGGCCAGGCACTGCCTTAAGGTGAAAGCATGGAAAAAAATATTCCAAGCAAAAGGCACTAAGATACAAGCAGGAGTTGCAATTCCAGTATCTGACAAAATAGACTTCAAACAGAAACTAATCAGAATAGACAAAGATGGTCACTTCATTCTGGTCAAAAGGACAATTAACCAAGAAGATGTTACAATTGTGAACCTTTATGTAATAAACTCTGGTACACTCAAATTCATTAAAACAATACTACAGGACTTTAAGACAGGGATAAAACCCAACTCACTAATAGTAGAGGACTTCGATATGCCCCTGTCTCCATTGGACAGGTGTATTAGTTCCTTTTCTGTTGCTGTGATAGAAACACTGACCAAAACAACTTACAAAAGGAAGAATTTATTTGAGCTTATGGTTCCAGGGGAATTACAGCCCATCATGGCAGGAAGACATGGTGGCAGAGGTGGCTGGAGGAGGAGCAGAAGCTAGGTTCTACATCTTCAAGCAGGCACAGGAAGTAAGAGAGATACTGGAGATCTGGCAAGGCTTAAGAACTCTTTAAGCCCACCCCTAGTGATGCACTTCCTCCAGCATACCACACCTTCTAAGACCTCCCAAAACAGAGCCACCATCTCGGGTCAAAATATCCAAATACTTGGAGCCTATGGGGGGAATTTTCATTCAAATGGTCACAACAGGTCAAATGGAAAAATAAGAAACATAGCCATCTAAATTAAAGAATACTATATATCAAATGGACCTAATAGACATCTGTCTAATTTTCCACCCAAGCACCAAAGAATATACTTTCTATTCAGCACCCCATGGAACTTTCTCCAAAATTGATCATATGTTGGGTCACAAAGCAGAATTCATCACATACAAAAAGAAAAAGAAAAAAAAGAAAAAATTCCATGTATTTTATCAGACCACAATACAATGAGACTTAAAATCAATGCCAGAAGAAGCCCTACTAACTACATGAACTCATGGAGATTAAACAACACACTCCTGAACGATGAATGTGTCAAAGAAGATAAGAAATGGCACACCTTTAATCCCAGCACTCAGGAGGCAGAGGCAGTTGGATCTCTGTAAGTTCAAGGCCATCCCATTCTACATAATGAGTTCCAGGCTAGCTTTGACTACAGAGAGACCCTGTCTCAAAAAGACCAAAAAAATGTATTCCTGGGATAAAATGTAAGGACAACACAGCACAGCACAACCTCTGGGATACTTTAAAAGCAGTCCTAAGAGGAAACTTTATAGTTCCAAGTGCCTACAGCTTACATTTTTTCAAAAAATCAGGAAGAACACAAATACATGATGTAAGATTGCAGCTTAAGGCTCTTTAAAGGAAAGAACAAATGAAACCCAAACACAGAAGACAAGAAGATGTAACAAAAATCAGAGCAGAAACTAATGAAATAGAAACAATGAAAACAATAAAAAAAATCATTGAATCCAAGAGATGGTTCTTTGAAAAGATAAACAAGATAGACCATTAGTCCAGTTAACTAAAAGAAAGAAAGTGCAATTCTAAATCAACAAAGTCAGATATGAGAGGGGAAGCATCAGAACAGACACAAAAGATCCAGAACAATATAAGGGAATACTTTAAAAACCTATATGCTATTAAATTTGAAAACATAAAAGAAATAGATATATATCTAAAATTATGGAAATCGAAAAAGCTAAACCAGGAAGAGATCAACTGTTTAAACAGACCTATAACACATAAGAAAATTGAAACAGTAATACAAAACATCCTGACTGAAAAAAGCCCACGGACAGATGGATTCACAGCAGAACTCTACCAGATTTTTAAATAAGATTCATTTCCAATACTACTTAAATTATTCAAAAATACAGAATCTCCCAAATTCCTTCTATGAAGCCAGCATATCTCTAATATCAAAACCAGGTGAAGATATAACCAATAAAGAAAATTATAGATTCATATACTTAATTATCATAGATGCAAAAATTCTCAACAAAATGCTTGAAAACCACATACAGACACACATCAAAAATGTTATTCACCATGATCAAATCAGCTTTATTCTAGAGATCCAGGGATTGTTCAATATATGTAAGTCAATAAATGTCATAAATCATGTAAATGAACTCAAAGACAAAAAGCACATGGTCTTCTCAATATATGCAGAAATTATCTTTGACAACATTCAACATGCATTTATACTAAAAGTCGTAAAAGGAATTGGACTGGAGGGAACATACCTCAACATAATTAAAGCTGTATAAAACAAACCCACACACAGTATCATTCTAAATATAGAAAAATTGGAATCATTCCCATTAAAATCAAGAACTAGATAAGTTTATCGTTATTTCCAGTCCTTTTAAATATAATTCTTGAGACTCTTGCTAGAGAATTAAGATAAAGAAGGAAATAAAAGGAGTAATAATTGGAAAGAAGAGGTCAAATTATCTCTGGAGATAGTATATTATACCTAAGGCATCCCAAAAATTCCACAAGAAAACTCCTAGGAATGATTAACACTTTCAGTAAAGTAGCAGGTTACAAAATTGATCTACAAAAACTAGTAGCATATACCCAAAGAACTCATCCTATCACAGAGCACTTTTACATCCAAGTTTGTTGCCTCTCTTTTCACAAGAGCTAAGAGATGGAAGCAACCTAAATGTTCCATAACTGACAAGTGGATAATGAAAATGTGGCACATTTATACATTGGAGTTCTATTCAGTGGTAAAGACAGATGAAACCATGAAATTTTCAGGTAAATGGATGTAACTAGAAATTGTTATAATAAGTGAAGACAGAAAGACTCAGAAAAAAATAACACATGTTCTCCCTCATATGTGGATCCTAACCCCAAATCCTTATATGTGAGTATGTATCATAATGTCTCTGCAGGAACCAGGATAATGAAATGGATATAGGGAGGTAAAGGGAAAGAAGGAACCAGAGAGAGAACAGTAGGAGACTAAAGGAGAAATGGTAAAATGGGGGTATTTAAATGGGAAGGAGAAAAGAGAGTCATACAATGAACTCTTGGGATAAAGGGAAAGAAGGAGCTCGAAAGACCTGGGATCATAGGAGACTGGTATCATCAAGGGAGATATGAGGGAAAAGGGAATGCTTTAAGTCTGGAATTCATGGTGCAAGTGTTAGGGAGTGAGAGAGGAGAGAGAATGTCTAGCTAGTATAAAAAAAGAGGAAATCATATTAGTCCAACAACCTAAAGACAAATTACACATACAATATCTCTACATGATTCCATGTGTATAGATAAAGGTTGCATAACAAGAAATAGTGTCAGACAGGAGAAACTTTCCTTTGAGTTGTTGGCCAGAGTGGTTCAAGAGACTCCCACAATTACACAGGCTATTGCCATGGACTTTGATGCTTCCCAGAACTTGATGGTAAGACCCTACTGCTGAAGACAGAACATACCTTGGACACAGGAACTGTTCTGGAAACCACTTCCCCTGAAGGCTAGCTATTAGCTTTGGAGAGCACTATGCAAGCTACTAAGAGAGAACACAAATTGATGGTACAACACCAGCTTCAAGACCAAATAACCACATCAATGACCTGTAAAGCATTTGACAATGGTGCAATAGTGGCACTTTGATCTTGGGGACAATCAACAGCTACCTAACTGAAGTAAAATCTCACTCAGTGGGAGGAAACTCATGTGTGGTACTGTTAACATAGGCAAATTCACATGATTGGAGAGATCATAGATCTTATAGAAAACCCCCAAACTGTTACATCCCTAGACTAATGTAATTTCTTACTATGTGCAAAATATATATCCTTATATTTACAGGGAAAGATCTCAGTCACCACTCATCAAAGAAGTTTCTTTTGCACCAGACAGAGACTATTACAAGGTACCACAACTGGTCACACACAGATATTGTCTGTGAATTTCCCATGTCTAAGCGGCCCATCTACAATGCAACCTCTATTACTAAGGCTCACAGAACATAAATCAAGGGGTACAGAAGAGAAAAATGAATATCTCAATTCTCATTAATGAAGTTCCCTCATGCAACAGAGGGCCAGGGGACACAAAATGTCACAAATGGCCAAAGTGTAGAGACTAAGAGCTTGCAGAATGCTGGTCCTTGGAAAGGAATCCTATATTCGTCTGCACCCATCCAGGGCTCAGGACGCATTGCAGAAGAGGGAGCAGAAAGATTGTAAGAGCCAGGGAGGATATACGTGACCATACAGAACTAGAGTCCTACAGGCTCTGGTACTCTGCTCATATGAACCTACAACAAGGTGTCAGTATGCACAGGACACATGCAAACTCAAACAAACAAACAAACAAAAAACCCAGGATAGAATTGGGGAAATGGACAGCTGACCCCAATATTAGCTGAAGAAATATTGGCAACTGATTACCACTGGGTAAGGAAGAGCTGATCTTCTTAAATCAAGAGACTAGATAGGCTGTCTAGACCTCAGTAGATGAACTTTCACTGAGGGACATCTGGGGACACTAACTTGACACAATAGACCTTAAGACAAATGACAGAATATATGAATTCCAGTGAGTGTTTATGGGAGGGTCCCAGCTGGGAAGGGTTTATAATGTTAATTAAGATTGATTGAGATATTCTGTATGGAATACACAAAAACTCAATAAAAATAAATACATAAGTAAAGAAAAGAAAAAATAAAACATGACTGGTGCCAGACCCAAATCCAATAGAACAAACATCAGAACTCCAGCTTATAAATAAGATAGCATGACGTTGGATGTGGGACATGATGGAGGGAAAAATTGGAATAGTATGTACATAATGTATTGCATGCATGTTAAATTTTGGAAGAAAAAAATATTAAAAACATTTAAAAAAAATAATTTATTGGCTCAATAGATGACTCTGCAGATAAGAGCACTGGCTGTTCCTGCAGAGGACTTGGGTTCAGGTCACAATACCCAGATGGTGGCTAACAACTATTTTTAACTCCAATTCAGGGGCATCTGGCATGCTCTTCTGCCTTCCAGTGTCATTGCATGACATGGCTGCCATAACATATATGTAGGCAATGCACACAGACATAAAATAATAATAATAATAATAATAATAATAATAATAAATTTACATATTTTGCTAAAAGTGGCATAAACATGTTAGAACATGATAAATTTCCATTCCTAATACCAACCAGAAGAAATGAAAACATGGAAAATAAAGAAGTTGTTAATGGTTATACATAATATCTTTTTAGAAACAGAAACACAGACATGGAAAGAACCAGAATTTCCAAAAAGGTGAAAAATATTTAAACCAGATCCTACCAAGGCAGTGTAATTATTTTCTAAACACTGGAGTTACTGCATTGACACAACTCATTTGAAATTTGGATCTTCGTAGTAGACAAAAGAGTCAACATTTAAAAGGACATGTACTCCTAGACTAGGAATGACTAAAAAAAAAAGAATGAAATAGCTGATACTGGATCCTGGGTTAAAGTTTTAGAGATAATATGTCCCACAGTTGCATGAAGTGTGGGTGATGCAGATTGTTTGGTGAAACATACAAATGAATTGCAAACCCCGGTAATTATGTTAGCAATTTAGATATGACAAGAGAGAAGAGCTATCCCCACTGGAAATAAGTCAATACTTTCTTTTTAATTGGCCCAGGGTATTTATAAAGCAAGCCAAGCTCTTATTTAAATGTGACGTAACCACTTATTTAAAAAAAATCACCATAACTTCAGTGAGAAGAAGCAACTTCATGAAAACTGAAGAGGTAAATTGCTAATAAGTTCATACTTCTCTCAGTGCTATTAATTTCTGGATCATGATTCAGTAAATAATATGGAGCATCCTAAACTGAGAATTTCAATATATTGGACTTAAGGTGATTTATTGTTTTATTGTTCTTGTATTTTTCTTATGTTATAATTTAAAATGAAAATATATGGTTTAAACATCTGAAATATCTAATCCCTAACCTATGTTTCTATTATTTTGACAATAAACCAAAATCTTTAATCAAAGGCTCTTATATTGAGTATAATCTAAATACATTTCACTATGGTTTTATGGAATCAAACAAGAACAAGGTTATTATTAGTAATGTTGGTCCAGTAAATAACCTCCTTTTATTAAGGGCATTTCTTATAGTAGAAAAAACTTTCAGCAATTATTCTTCCACATAATAGTTTCAATAAATGATAAATGAGCTCAAAATTAATTATGATGATTAATGTATTAATATTGGTTCTGTGACCCTGAACCAAATTACTAGAAAAATTTATACAGAGTATGTGGCCATATGTTCTAAACATCTCATAGAGTGTGTTGATTTTTCCATGGGGATATTTATTTTGTATGATAAAATAAACAGAACAAAAAAATACAAAAACTGTTCTAAGGAAAAGATGATAAAATGTGAAATGTCTATCTTTTAGCAATAATATCTACTGTGGTTTGCTATGTAAAAGTTAAGGCAGTATTTTGCCATTGAAAATTGAATTTTATGATTGTATGGTCTGACTATACATTTAATTGCATTCTCTTCACATGAAATAACCAATTTTAATGATGAGTTATACTATGAATTTGATGTCATATATGCAGTACCATACTGGAGCAGAAGCTTGTCTATATTCTTTATAAAATGAATCATGTTATGTAACAGCAAGTGCAGAAAAGCTGTGAACACTTGAGATACACTGGGAGGCTTTATGCACCAATCTGCATTTGGCTAGAAAGATTGGAAGGAGTTTTACAGAAGCTAATCCCACGGTTGTTAGCTGAGTTAGGAATTTGACTTTCTCTGAAGATTGAACAACCACAACATTATGTGGACATGTGCTTTCTTGTACTTGTGTATGCCTAACTGCTGTTTTCCTGTAATAATGGACACATTGTAATATATGTATACAACTTTGGTTGCCTCGGATTAGAAAGAGACCATATACTGATTTCTATCCATCAATAGCATTACCCAGTCTTGTATTGTTTTCATGCCAAAGATCTTTGGAATTCATCTACTTGCAAAGTAGAAATAAAACATCATAAAATAAGTAGAAAACAAAATGAAGAAAATGTTAAAGAAACAGAGGTGAAATAAGACTGGAAGAATGAAATATGCAAAACTTGCCAAAAAAAGAAAAAGAGAAAGCATTCAGAAGTTAATAAGATAATTTGAATAATTAATCTGGTTAATTAAGAAAGTGTTCTATTTTCATGGTTATAAGAAAATTGTTTTAATAGAAAATATAGGAGGCACACAGTACATTTCACATTATTTAATTAATTGATATCTGAGATACAGTGTGTCTAATTTTTCAAAGAATCAATAATATGTATAAGAAGAGTGTCTACATTAAAAATAACAAGAGGGAGCTGGAGCTCTTGCAGAAGACCCAGTTTGAATCCCAGTACCCACACTGTTTTGTAAATCTATAAATAAACTGATGATAAAATACTCTTTTAATGGAGCCCATTTCTCAGACCTATGACTGTCATGGAAATTCATTAGGAATGTTCTTGTTTTTCTTCGCTGTAAATTGGTAAATAGAGTTTGTAACTAAAAGCAAAATGATCATTTCAAAGCTATCCAATGATGTTTCCAATAAATATTCATTTTTGTAATCATGACATTTTTCTCTCTCTAATTTTTCCTCAGTATATACACACACTTAGTTTCAATCAATGACACATTAGAAAGCATAAATAATACTTCGGTATTATGACTGAAATTTTCTAATATTGTGAGCCATCTCATGAAAAAAAAAATCAGCACACGTTTCCAAGAATGAGAAATTACATTGAAAATAACACCTACTCTCATATAAACATACAGACATAATGTCTAATTTAAACTGGTTTGTATTTAAAACTATTTTTTCAATATTGTATAGTAGTTGTGTGAACTATATATTGTTATTAGCTTTTTAATTTTGTGTAACTTTTCTTATATGAGAATGTATGATTTATGATTTTACAGATATTTAACTGGGGAAAGTTTTTGTTTATATATTCTGAAGATGTGTTTCACAAAATAAATACCTTCTAATTTGAAATAAGCTTTTCTATGTGCAATACAGGAAATGCAATTAGAAAAAAATCTTTTCTTATAATACAATGGAAGGTATGAGCCATTCCTCTAGGTAAAGATCTGAAGCGCTTTTTTGAGGGTGGAAGGACTACAGAAGAGGTCTATAGTCACTTGACCAGTTACAATAACAAGGATTGTAATTATTATGGGTGTTTTGGTCCTGTTTTGTTAAGGACATCTTGGTGGATATATAGCTAATTTACTGATATTTATTTTTTGTATGTCTCCTATTTCTTTACTATATTACATAACCTATTCAGATAATATTAGTTAAGTGTTATAAATCTTTATTTGTATGTTTAAGTGATAGGATACTTGAAAATAAGTATTGCTTATGGGACTTGGTCATAATCTTGGGAGGAATTCTTATGTTTTCAGGTGTATATTGGATAGTTACACCCAGCAGAATTATGACTTTATTATTGTCTGCATTTAAAATTAAGCATTCCATTAAGAGATGTGGTTGAATGTCTATTTTTGAGGGGTGGATTTTCATGGTAATTTGAATTATCTCCTCAGGAAGATGAGGAATCAACAGACATACATAATGGTGGGGCAGTGAGGACAATTCCAGGAAGGTTTTAATGAAGTTGGAGATATTCCCCCACAGAGAGTGACCCTTAATGGTGACCCAAATATAAGGAGAGTTGAGAAAAACTTGGTTGTCTACCAGATATCATGTATTTCTGATCAGTGCTTATCCTTGTTACTGATGTTGCCATAGTTCACTGACATCAGACTTCTACTTCTTTCGACTTTCTAGGTAAACTGAATATTGAAGGCTTTCCATAAATCTTTTGAGCCTTTATTACCAATTGAGACTAAGGATGCATTCACCATCATGGATCCAGCAGTCATGAAATTCTCAGTCTCTCCTGTGTACAGAGAGACATTTTCAACTACCAAGACATAGATTCCTTCTTAAAATGTGCACACACACATCCTATCAATTCTGTTCCTTTAGAAAACAGAATATTCCTGCTGAATAAAAATGGCAGGTTTTAATGTTTTAATCTTGCCTCTTCTTAGTGGTCATTTTTATTTGAGGAAGAAATTGTCACTATCTACTTGAGAAAGTTTGAGCTTGTGACACACAGATGTCATCATCTAGATAACCATTCTTCTTTAATGCATATCTTCTCTTGGAAAACTTGTTTCAAGCAAATTTTGAGTGGATTCTAGAGTAGAAATACGTTAAGAACATATCACAAGTTAAATAAAGTATGTCTAAGTGTGTCCAGCCATTACCCAGTTAAGAACACAGAGAAGATACAACTCTTATTGAAATTATTTTATATAATAATATTTATGCAGAATTTAAATTTACTCTTAAGAGGTTTTCTTTAAAATCATATCAACATATTATTCCAAATCATCTACAAGATTTCCACATATAAGTTTCCTATAACAATCATACTTGGAAGTATTTATAGAATACTAAACACAGGAAAATTCTTAAATTTTTTTTAAACATAAAATATGGTTACTTTTTCAGTTTGCCTAAAATAGCTATGTCTATCTAAAGTAAGTATTTTTAAAATTGCTTTTCCATGGGTTGATAATGTATGTAGATCTAACACATATTTAGAATAGTGCATGAAGAATGATAATAAATTGTTTGCAAACTAAGCTGAGCATCTCCATTTTAAATGAAATCAAACATTATTTACTCAGGTAAATCCATGCTTTAACAACTGTTTGTTTCTCTAAAGAAAATGGTAGAAAATGGATAAAATAAAATTGATCTTTAGGAAGCAAAGAGTGACAAACTGGAATTGGACGAGACCATATGTTCTCAAAACCTGATCTCAGTGATGTGTTTCCTGCAGCATGGCTATACCTCTTAAAGGTTCTATAACCCTCACCAAACAGAGCAACCAACTGACAGGTATTCAAATATTTGCAGCCTATGGAGAATATTCTCAAACAATCACATACTCTGAGCCATCACTGACACCATGATACTGTATACTTCTGTTAATTCTCTAGTTGTCTAATTATGTATCATTTCAACATTAAAAAAATTAGAGAACACTGACTTTAGACGATAATTTCAGCAGAGAGACTATTCAGCAGAGTGACAGATGGTAACTGTGAGTGTGATATAGAGTATATCTACAAAAAATAGCTAAAATAAGAAGATATTTGCCATTATAACAATTTTGAAGTACCCTGTTCCAATTCTGTATGGCTACACAATAAACTAAACTCAAACTTTGTAGCTTACAGCAGCAATATGCTCCATTTGTCTCAAAAATTTCCACATCAGGAAATCAGGAAGAGTTCCATTTGGCTGATATTTCTGTTCAATGTAACCTTAACTGTGGTCATTTGGGGGTAGATATTCTTACACATCTGCAATTGTAAAATACTTTCATATTTTATATGATGTGCTTGCAATCCACATCAGAAAATATTTCCATCATTATTGAACTTTTAGTCATAAGGAAAATTTGCAGATAATTATATACATATTGACTCATCACTCAAATGTGTAAAAATCATTATAAAATCGATCAAATATCTTAATGTAAGATTTGATACTCTAAAATTGTTAGAAGAACACATGGGGCAAACAACTTTAGATATAAGTATAGGCAAGGTCTTTCTTTAAAAGACTCCAAAGCTAAGTAAATGATATCAAGAACTGACAGATGGGGATTGATGACTTCTGTATAACAAAAGAAGCAATTGATTATATATATATATATATATTATATATATATATATACAGGTAACAAATGATTAATATCCAAATCTCAGAAACTACACACTGAAAGCCAATAAGAGAAAAAGTGTATGAAATGAAAATGAACAGTCAGTTATACAATGTTGAAGCAGATTTGATTTCCCTGCCGCTGGAACACCTCCAATCTAAAATTCCCCCACTCTGTCCCCCGGCTAGCCATTGGTCTAGGCCTGATCCTGCTCACCTACGTCAGGACTCTACTAGCTTCCTAACCCAGACTTAGTAAATCCTCTAAGGTAGTCTGCTAAGACCTTACATAGGCTGTCTCCACCTCCACATTTGTGGGAGACAGGCTTGAGCCTAGGGTGAAAGTCTTATTGACAGCCATACAGCAGGCCCGAGGCAATGGCTGGAGCCACGAGGAATGCCTTGTGACATTTGCTCCCATTGGCAGATCATGAGACTGATGCCTAGAGCTCTCCTCCCCAGTCACCACCCTTGGAATTCCAAATCACAACACTTAGATATTGTAACAGTCAGGGTCACATAGTTTCCAGGAATCCAGGCTCTGTAATCTGAAACCCAGTATGCTAATGAGGCATCCTACCTGCTATTCTGTGATAGGATGCTAAACCTATTATGTTAATGAGGTATCCTACTTGCTGTGCTGTGATTGGACCACTACCCCTATATAAGCTTGTGCCTTCCTGCAATAAAGCAGATCTGTGACACTGAACCTGGTCTCCTGAGCCTGAATGTGGTGATGCTTGTGCAGACTCTTCACTAGCCCTGGGGTCTGGAACAGATGACTGATCAGAGGAACTAAGAGAGCAGGAGAGCAACCATAGCCAGAGGAGAGCAGCCACAGCCAGGAACCACACCAGGCACCCAAACGTGGGCCTGGGACCCCCTCCCCACAGAGCTGTAACACTCTGAGCTATAACACCTTGGGCTCCCAATGCCCCCTTTCTAGGTGCTCTTCCTGTGGTTGTTCTCTGCTTTCATTTTGTTCTGCTTTTTCTTCTGGCTTGTGATCTTCGGTTGGGTGTGCCACTCCTGTCTTCGCCGATCGTCTCTTTGAAAGGTTCCTGAGTCCCTTTGGGTACGTCTTGCAGGGCGAGTGACCTCTGGTATGGGGAATAGTCATCCAGCTTCTGCCAGCCCCTCATCTGCTGCACTGGTTCCTCTCCTCAGGAGTAGGCATATTAGGGTAACAGAAAAGGATGTAACTAAGGTTTTAGATGAAGTACTAGCTCTTGCCTCCTGGTTTACAGATTCTTGTTGCTGGGATCCTGAACAATGGGCTTGCATTTTATTCTTGGCCCAGAATAGAGAAGTCAGGGAGGGACGCCCACAGTCTGGGCTGTTTTACCCCATTGTGACAGCCATTCTGGCCTCCCTTCAGGGGGTTCCCCCTGAAGCCCCTGAACAGGACAATCTCCTATTAAAGGAGATAGATGAGCAAATACAACAACAGGACGCTGGGGACAGCCTGTCCCAGGCATTTCCAGTTAAAACAAAACTAATGGACTCTTGTTCTGATGAAACAATGACTGTTAATGATGATATAAAAAATGAGGAATTGGGGTTTTGGAGCTCCCCTGATGAAAAACAGGAAGTCCAGATCACCCCTGCCCACCATTATGGGGTGGTGGCTACCCTCTGCCATCTTGTATTGGCTTTGATGAAAAACGGGAAGTTAAGGCAGCCTCTGTTCTGCCATTACAGGGCAATGGCTACTTTCCACCATCTTGCACTAGCTTTAAGGAAGTTTCTCCCCAGTCCATCTACCCCTCCCTTCCAGAAGAGGATTGGAAGCCCCTCCCACCTAGGCCCCTCTTCTATGATACAATGGGAGATTTTCCACAGTTCTTCCCAGTTACTGTCAATCAGGGACAACAGAACCCTAATGTCTGGAATCCATATTCTCATGATACCTTAAGGAAGCTGTGTAAGGCAGCAGTTGAGGATGGCATTCACTCCCCCTGGTTTGGTCAGTTATTAAATATAATCAGCCATTTGGCCAATACCCCCTATGATTGGAAGAATATTGTCTGTGCCTGTCTACAGGGAGGTGATTTTCTCTTATGGAAGGCTGCTTATCAGGACTAATGCAAACAGCCGGCGGAGCGCAATAGAAATGCCAATGCTCAAAACATTGGATTTGATGCCTTGGTAGGACATGGCACTTTTGAAACCCCACAAGCCCAGGCACAGGGACCGCCTCACTACTTTGAACAAGTGCAGCTTTCCACACTCCATGCTTTCTGTAGTATGTTAACTCATGAGGATACCAAATTGACCAGATTGATAAAAAAACCAGGTGAGCCTCTCTCTGACTTCATTGAAAGGTGCCAACAAAGTGTTAATAGGAAAATCAGCCAATGGGGAGGCCGCAGATGCTTTGCTCAAGAATCTTGTATAGGAAATCTGCTCTACTGAGTGCTGCCTTGCCATAGGATCCATTAGACACAAGGATGTCTCTGAATGGATTCTGGCCTGTTGGGATGTAGGGACTGCTCCAGCTCATGCCATGGCTCTCCCTGAGGCACTGGCTGCTCACCAGCCACAGGCCGAGACAGACAAGGGCAAATGTTGGGCTTGTGGAGGACAGGGTCATTGGTCTTGCACCTGTCTAACAACATCTGGCAGATGGACGTTACTCACTTTCCTTCCTTTGGCAAGCTCAAATATATCCATCATATTATTGACACCTGTTGTTAATGCAAGGGCAAGGCTATGCTTGTGTCTTTCCAGATAATGTTCCAGCCCCCACTTAGATCCCAGCTCAAAACATTAGAGTTGCTTGAGATGGAAAGCCTCCCTCCACAACCACCGACCCTGGAGATGGCAGCCCTGACCCTGGAGGAAGAGACACACCTCTCAACCACTGAGAGACCGACTCAGCGTCACAGACCATGAAAGCAACTGGCCCCAACAGCACACCTGATAACCTGGGACGACCTTGAATATCTCACTTCACAAGCAGATACTATAGCCATTATTGGTGTCTCCTAATTTTTGGACACTGCATTGTTAATTTTGTTAAGGCTAGTTCATTTAGCTGTTGCCGTGCCTCCAGATCTTGCCAAGCATGTCTCTGCAAATAAAGACCCACTGTTCCTTGCCCTCACCAACCTATAATTGGCCTCTGATGGGTTTCAACAAATTCTTGACCCCTGAGGAGGTCTTTAAACAAGCCAATAGGGGATGTACTGCCTCTCCCTGTGTCAAACCACACAAAGGGACCCACCCTTCGAGGGCTGGTAGTCAATGACGGGTAAGATCCCAACAGACAGGACAACCTAAAACAGGCACAGTCCATTATGCTGGGTGACCCTTCAGGTGGGGACAACAATGCCGAGGCAAAGAATCTCGACTCCCACTGGTTGGCATGGAATTGGCACAACCTGCTCTTAAGAAAGCTCACCATCTAGAGGGAGGGAGCTCTTAATACAAGACCCCCTTAGCCATTCTACTTTGCCTTGATGTATCTGGACTGATATCAATATGCTATATATTCTAAACTATGCCTCACCTTTAAAAATAAAAAAAGGGGGGGGGAGATGTGGGAGACAGGCTTGAGTCTAGGTGAAAGTCTTATTGACAGCCATACAGTAGGCCTGACTGCTGGAGCCACAAGGAATGCCTTGTGACATTTGCTCCCATTGGCAGATCATGAGACTGATGCTTAGAGCTCGCCACTGTCCAGCCACCACCCTTGGAATTCCAAATTGCAACACTTAGATATTGCAACAACCAGGGTCATGTGGTTTCCAGGAATCCAGGCTCTGTAATCTGAAACCCAGTATGCTAATGAAGCATCCTACCCGCTATTCTGTGATAGGACAGTAAGTCTGTTATG
>NW_008337158.1:91350-109783 GCF_000622305.1 Nannospalax galili
AAGCAGATCTGTGTCACTGAACCTGGTCTCCTGCATCTGAATGTGGCCACGCTGGCACAGACTCTTCACCAGCCCTGGGGGACCAGATGACTGATCGGAGGAACCAAGAGAGCAGGAAAGTGTCTATAGCCAGAGGAGAGCGGCCACAACCGGCAACCACACACATTCACCTAGACTTCTGATCTGCCTGACGCAGACAAGCCCTCCTACTAACCTGGTAAGTCAGACTCCACCCATTGCATCTCTTTTGGATTTCCGTGTTGCCTGAACACCTCTAATTACCCAGTCCTACCCTGTCCCCTACTACCCTTGGGTTCAGATCCACTCTGGCTCCTCCACATTAGATATCTGACTTAAGTTTCCTAACCCAGACTAGCTAAATCCTCTAGCATATATTGTTAAAACTCCCCCCTGGCTGTCCCCATCCTGACTACTGCCTGAAACAGTCTGACCCTCTACTACTCTTACCAGTCTGCCTACTACCTTGACCCTTATAAAAGGAAGTGTTTATTTCAACTACTGTTCCAAAGAGGCAGGAGTCAGTTCATCATCACAGGGAGGCATGAGTGCAGAGGTGGACAGAGGAGGAGCAGAAGCTAGGCACTCACATCTTCAAACAGGCACTGGAAGCAAGAGCAACCTTTTGCTTGAGGAACAGTTCTGAGAGAAATCTGAGAAGGAACATTTCTGAGACTATACCCTAGCTCACTCTTGGTAGAATGGCTCCTGGGGTTTAATGGTTCCCCAGGCACCACTGCATTGTGGTATTTTCCAAAGCAGCTGAAAGAAGTAGGTCACTGGTGGCAGATCCTTTGGGGACATATGTTGTCAGAGTGTTCTTTTGGGCTTCCTTCTTCCTTTCTCCCATGAGAGTTGAGTCATGTCCCTTTCTGTGTCATGTGATGAAGAATTATGTTCTCCTGTTACTCTTGCATGCTTAACTCTGGAAAAAGTCATGGAAGGTGGGAAAAACTAGCTGTAAAATAAAATAAATGTTTCATTCTTTGAATGACTTAGATATTTTGTTCACAGAAGCAAATGTAACTAATGAAAAATATCAATATTTTGTGTGGAACCTTTGCTCTATCCATAACCTTGTATTTTTAACACCTTTTGAAATGCTATGAGGTAGGGATTGAGACTGGTCTGGAAAAGTAGAGTAGGAAAAGATGAAATGCTCTAAGTGTATCCTGAAGAGAAAACCTGGCATGAGGTCAAAGACCAGAACACAAAATAGAATGTGGAGAGTAAGCCCAGACTTGTGAGGTTGAGACAGGAATTGACTCTGTTGGAATTTGGAATGGCGTTAGCCATGCTACTTCCTGTAAACAAATCTGTTCACATCTTGTCTATATCCTGACATTTTTTAAAGGGTCTTAAATAAAATTTAAGTAACTAAATAATTGAGAGCAGAAGATTTCCAGATAGGAGAAATACCATGCTGGGCCATGATCATAGGGCACTGCATTTAATCACAGTCCAGTGAGATTAAGCAACAAAAAATAGGGAGGAGGGCTGGAGAGATGGCTCAGGAGTTAAGAGCACTGACTGCTCTTGCAGAGGATCCGGGTTCGATTCCCGGCACCCACATGGCAGCTATCCTTAACTCCAGTTCCAGGGGAATCCAAAGCCTTCTTCTGACCTGTGTGGCATTGCACGACATAGGTGCACTCACATACATACAGGCAATACACTCATACACATATTTAAAAATACTAAAAAAAATAGGGAGGAAAGAATTTTAACCTGGAACCAAGAACATGTTACTTAAGTGCCTGAAAATTCATGATGAATTAAAATGGACCTGTTTTATGGGTGGGTCATGTGACCAGTTTCCATAACTTAAGGTTAGAAATGATGCACATTACTATTTGATACTCTTAATTGATTCTTGGGACCTGAGACATAGCTGAGAGTATATAAGTTCTGGCTCTACAATACTGAATACCTGAGTCCAATCTGCAAAACATGTATAAAAGCTAGATGTGGTATTGTGCATGTGTAATCCCAACAATCCTACAGTGAGATGTATGTAGAGTCGGGAGAATTGGCTGGAAGCTCTTGGGCCATCAAGCCTGGAGTGCACAGTTCAACCACAGAAACAAAAGGAGAGACAATGCCTCAGTAACTTGGGAAGAGAGAACTAACTCCTGAAAGTTGTCCTCTGACCACCGATCTGGTGGCACCTGTACCATGCATGTGCACACCTGTCCTCACACACACACACACACACACACACACACACACCCACCACACATGCACACACACAAAATGAATTTTCTTCCAAATGCTCTTTCTTCAATTTTAAATTCTCTGTAAGCTGCTTGTCTATGGGACTGTGAATATTACTTAAGAAATAGTGGAACTCATAGATAGAAGTAGTCAGTATTTCCTAATCACCAACCACACAACCATACTGTATTATCATAGGATACTGTAGTTTAAAACAACTCATTAACAAAGCAATTATTTTAGTTTCTGAGATACTGTCAAGTGATTGTGATATTAAAATGAGTTAAAAATTTTTCAGATGCTATTTTAGTGACAGAGTAAGAATTAAATCATAACATGAATTTATCTGTGCCAAAACTGTGAACAGAAGACCAATGTATGGCAGGCATGCTGTGGCAGAGAGGCAGATTTTAAAACTTATCACAACATGTTTAAGGTGTGAACTGTATACATGTAAATATCCAAAATTGTGTTGAAAAGAATCAAGCCAGTGGTTACCACATAGTTACATTTTCCTCAAAGTTGTGGGAACACAAATAAGACACTATAGGCTATATTTTATATATAGAAGTGTATGTTGAAGTGGGGAGGGAACAGTGCAGGAAGTGCAGATGGAGGAGGGATATAAATAGCAAATTATACTGTATGAAAATCACAAAAATTCAAAAAATATATTTTATAAAAATTTATTTATAAAAAGTTCTCTTTCTAAAAATGGCATCACTAAATATGGAAGACAGAAAGCACAGCATGTGTGTGGAACTGAACAGGAAGCTCAATGTTCAATAGTACACTCTGATCTGGATGTCAGAGTCAGCCTAAATACAGTAGGAAAGCAAAGCCAGAAGGTGTAACATCCTCAGTGTCAACAGCTGGAAGAATTTCAACTCCTTTCAAGAAAAACTACACAATTAATTAAGATTTCACTTTGAGACATAATCCCCAAAGAGTAAAAGTTGTTTCTGCCAACAAGGGCTGGAGCCAAACAGCACTGTGCTGAGGAACCAGAGCAATTGCGATCACAAGTGTCTTCTAGAAGGTGAACTGAGACTATATTAATAGGAAAGAAGGTGGTCCCCAGGGAGTCTGTGCTGCTAATTTAAGGGCGGTGAATGTCCAAACTCAACAACTAAAATCTAAAGTGGAGCGGCTTCTTGAGAGCAGTTCAAGTTACAGTTAAAAGCCACTTCTATATTCATACACTTTCATGAAAATCTACAAAGGTAAGCTGCAACTGTGCTGCTAGACTTTTACTTAGGATACTTCCAATTTGATAATCAAAACCATTGAAACAGAAAAACATGAAATTGAGATCATTATCTGAAGTTAATATAATTAAATAATGTAGCACAGGTTAATGTAAATCATCTATTCAATTTCTTAACTCTGAAATAAAATGAAATATGATTTATACCAAGTAATGATACTGGCATCAACAATGATATTTCAAACAAATACTAATAAAATTTGGAAACATAAGAATATTTGCCAATTGAATCTATCAGTACATTATTCCAAATCATCAATATTTTACAGGCATAAGAGAGTTCAGATATTTTGAAAATACATAAGTCTTTCAGAATGTCAGAGAAAAACATTACAAAATGCAGTTGGAATTCTTTTCACAGTACTGACGTCATAACAAATGATAATGTGAAGAATAAACGTCTTTCTTTTCTTTCTTTCTTTCCTTCTTTCTTTCTTTCATCTTTCTTTTTGTTTCTCTTTTTGAGACATGGTCTCCCTGTAGCCTCAGGTGGCCTGGAACTTGCTCTGTAGATCAAATTGACATGACTCTCACAGAGATCTTTGTCCCCCATTCTCCTGATAGCTGGGATTATGCTCTTTAATGCCCTGCTCTGCTTATTTAATTTTAGTTTTGTTAATCTTAGTTCCTATCCACATTCTCTGCATTACTAAAATAAATCATATTTAGGTTTATTAAAGTAACACATAGACAAGCAACATTACAGAATGTTGGAATGGTGGAATGCAGCTGCACTTGCTTATGAAAATTGTATGAGAGAGAACTGACTCACAGGAAGGGAACTACAGAAACAGCCCAAGTAACAGATCATATTTATTAATTATATATATAGTATAAAAAGGTATTTTTATACCTGTAGATGTCAATTGACCCCAACTCTCATGTGGAGGGTAGGAAGGTGAGCTGCATCCTTAGTCTGAATCAGAATTTTTCAGACCCTGGAAAATATGTTATTGGGGAAAGTCATTGAAGTGATTACTGAGATGATGGAGTCTCACTTGGCATAATGACAGGTGAGCGCACAAATCAGACTGATAATCAGCCACCATCCTCAGTAGCAGTTAGCTTCGGAATATCGATTCTCACTGAAATACCAAAATCTGGAGTTAAAAGTTCCTTTTGAAGAAGCACTAAAGAAAATCTTCAAGGGATAATCATTTTTAGCAAAAAAAAGATGGAAAGCAACTACTATTACAGAGGAAACAATATAAACCCAGATAAATAATAAAAAAATAAAGTAACACAATTCTTTCTTAAGTTTCAAAAGTAAAATAAAGTCTTCCATAATATAATCAAGGAAATAATTGCTTTCAATACATTTGCAAATAAAATAGATTTATGTACTGAATTGACATTAGTCACGTGATTTTTCCTTTTCAAACCTCATGTATCAGAACCACAATAAGGTGAATGGAGGGCATAATTTAATAAATTACATGTTTGATGTTATTCAGTTGCCATAAGGATTAAATGTAGTCTAAAATGCAATTGAATTAACCACTTAAGATTTACATTATCTGCAGATGGAGACCAATTCAAAACAGAAAAATCAAATACCTCTGCGTTGATGGAATTTATTCTCCTGGGGTTTTCTGATGTTCCCCATCTCCAGTGGATTCTGTTTATGATATTTTTGTTCATCTATTTGACTATTCTGATGTGCAATAGCATTATAATCCTGTTAACAAAAACCGACCCTGCTCTTCAGACCCCAATGTATTTTTTCCTTAGCAACTTTTCCTTTTTGGAAATCTGTTATGTAACAGCCACTATCCCGAGAATGCTTGTGGATCTTTACACCCGGAAAGGAAGCATCTCTGTGCTGGCCTGTGCAACACAAATGTGCTTTGTCTTTCTGTTAGGAGGTACTGAGTGTCTCCTGCTGATGGTCATGGCCTATGACCGCTATGTGGCCATTTGCAAACCTTTGCGATATTCCCTAATCATGAATTATAATGTGTGCGTGCAGCTGGTGGCTGCCTCCTGGCTTAGTGGAATTCCAGTTGGAGTTGGACAGACCTACCAGATATTCTCTTTACATTTTTGTGGTTCGAACAGAATCAATCATTTCTTCTGTGACGGTCCCCCACTACTCAAGCTTGCTTGTGGTGACACTTTTGTGAATAAGGTAGTGGTTTATTTAGGTACAACTGTGTTTGCTATGTTTCCTTTTCTTTTGATAATTTTCTCCTATGGCAAGATTATCTCCAACATTCTGAGACTGTCATCAGCCAAGGGTAGGGCCAAGGCCTTCTCCACCTGCTCCTCTCATCTCACAGTTGTTGTCTTATTCTACGGAACAGCGAGTGTCACCTACCTTCAGCCCAAACCGAGCCAATCAGAAGGAATGGGAAAACTTCTGTCTCTTTTCTACACCATTTTGATCCCGGCTCTGAATCCCATTATATACACTTTGAGGAACAAGGACATCATGACCGCACTGAGAAATTTGAAAACTAAGTTAATTACATGAAACAGAAACCCCTAACACAAAATCATGTATGAACATTTGCCAGGTAGCTATAAATTAAAAATCAGACTTATTCCTGCAAATTTTGCTATTTAAAGTCTATTCTTGATGAAGTGACATCATTTTAAAAGAAATTTGTTTCCTAATGGTTTGTTTGGGTATTTAGTTTAATTAGTTTAAAAATGAAATAACTTGGCCGGGCGTGGTGGCCACACGCCTTTAATCCCAGCAGTTGGGAGGCAGAGGCAGGCAGATCTCTGTGATTTCAAGGCCAGCCTGGTCTACATAGTGAGTTCCAGGACAGCTGGGGCTACAGGGAGACCCTGTATCAAAGAGACAAAAAAAAAAAAGAAATAACTTTTTGGATAGATGCCATATTTACGCTCCAGCTTTGTTTTTGTTGTTAAGTATTAAATTTGGAGGCATCTTGTTCATCTCAGTGAAACATAACTGTCATATACATATAGCTATTGTTCTGAATCATTTTCTGAAATTAGCTTTTTCCTAAGTTGTCAGTCCTCTCTGATTCGCTGCCCAACTCTGATCTTTGATATATATTTAGTCCTGTCATTTATCAGAAGCTTGGTGATGGAAATAGTTTCTTCTGCTGTTTTGTTTTTTTCTTTTCCTATTTCTCTCTTTTCTCACAGCCTATACCATTTAGTAGTGCACATGCTGCCTGCTGCCTTCTGCCCTGTATCTCTTGGTTATCTTAGAACATCAGACTCCCTCAATTTATTACCAAGTTTCAGTTTCAGCAAAATGTTCAGAAGAGGATGATATTAGAAGTTTCAAAATAAAATACCCAAACCTAACATAGTATGTTTGAATGAAGGATCTTAATATATTTGAGGTATGTGATTTAGGTATTCAGAGGGAGGAAGAGGGATGGAGGAAAAGAGGGCGAGAGGGAAGGAGATGTAAATGGAGAGAGAGGAAAGAGAGACTTTTTACCTTATTTGGTATCAAAAAGTCTTTCCAAATTCAGTTATGAAGTGATTTATGAGCTGGACTTGATGGTGTGTGCTTTTATCCCAGAGCTCAGGAAAAAGAGCCAGGTGCATTGCTGTGAGTTCAAGGCCAAGAGTCAGTTCTACATAAGAAGTTCCAGGCCACCTGGGGCTACAGGGAAACCATGTCTCCAAAAGATAAGAAAAGAGAAAAAGAAGAAACAGATTTTAGAAATGTAAGCAATTTAGGTTGTTATGAGTACAAAACCACCCAAAACATTACAGGACACAAAGGTGAATGTTTAGAAAACAGTACCGAGGCCCAAAGAGAATTCCATGTCAGTAAGCAGAGATCAGAGACAACCACAGCCAATAAAGAGAAGAGCTACGAGAAACTGGAGGAAGTGAGCACAAGTCTCCCGAAAGCCTTCACAGTAAATGCCGGGCTGCAACGCTGTGACTTCTGACACTGTCCCCTACAATCAATGGGATGCATTTTGCATTTCCTAAAATCACGTATCTGCTTAAAATATAACAGATTTCTTATGTACTTATAAAAACATATTATATATAAATATATAAATATATGAATAAAAGTATACACAAATATAAAATTATATATCCTGTTGGAATATGTTTAATAGAGAAACTCATAAAATATAGTCTATTAGATGATTATAGAAATATATTAAAATACACAAATGAATTATATGTAATATTTAAGTTGATGAATAAAAACATAAAAATATATTGCTGAAAATATAAAAATAGAAATACAAAACACTCCATGAAATTCTTTCATATATACAAGTAAATACATACATCTAGTAGAAATATATTTTCAAAATTATGCATCCCTAGGGCATTGTTTATGTTATTGTTTAGGTTATTATAATCTGACAAATCTATTGACCAATTTGAATTAAAGGGAACATTAGTCAATGGTCACTCTTAAACATGTCATTTTGTAAACTTAGCATGTATTATCAGAACAAACATCTCTGTAAAAAATGAAAATTCATACTAATTTATTTAAAGAATTTAAATGGAAAAGTGTGGAAACCTGACTTCAAATCAAGTGGAGAGAGAAAAATAAATTAGCAGCAAGGAATGTGTTTAAGTAGAACTTGTATATTAGTTGATACTAAAGTTTTTGCATTATCTAACACATGATTTTCACAAAAAAATTGGAAGCATTGGAAAAAAAATCATACATGTTTTCTCAATATTTTCTCCCCTCATATAATTCAACTTTAATGTATTTCTCTGCAGCAAAACCCAGAAATGATTCTTTACATAGTTTTTATAAGTACTGTAATCTTCATAAATACGTAATGTCTATGTGATGTATGTAAAATAAACCTCCTTTAGAAACATTAACCAAGTTCTCTCCAAGTTATTGTTATTTGAAAAAAGAAATATAATGCATTCTAAATACATTATACACATATCATTGTAAGAATCTGGGGAACTGGTTGGGAGGTCTTGGGCCATCAAGCCTGGAGTGGGGAGATCAGCCACAGGAACAACAGGAGAGATAATGTCTCAGTAACTCGGGAGGAGAGAACTAACTCCTGAAAGTTGTCCTCTGACCACTGATCTGGTGGCACTTGTACCATGCATATGCACACCTGCCACACACACACACACACACACACACACACACACACACACACACACTGGATTTTTTTCCAAATGCTGTTTCTTCATTTTCAAATTGTCTAAAAGCTGGTTGTCCCTGGGACTGTGACTATCATTTAAGAAATAGTGGAACTCAAAAATAGACATAGTCAATATTTCCCAATCACCAACCACACAACCATACTGCAGTATTATTGTGGGATACTTTAGTTTTACACAACTCATTAACAAGGTAGATGTTTTAGCTCCTAAAGTGTTGTCTAGTGATTGTGATATTTAAATGAATCACAAAAATATCAGCTGCTAATTTAGTGATAGCATAAGAATTAATACATAACATAAATGTATCTGTGCCAAAAATGTGAACAAAACACCAATGTATGACAGGCATGCTGTGGCAAAGAGAGGCAGATTTTAAAAGTTATCACAACATGTTTACAGTGGGATCCGTACTTGTAAAATTGTGTTGAAAATAATCAAGCCAGTGGTTATGAAATATTCACACTTCCCTTGAAAATTGTGAAGACACAAATCAGACACTATAGGCTGTATTTTATATATAGTAGTGTATATTGAATTGGGGAGGGAACATTGGGGGAGGTGCAGATGGGAGAGGGGATCTAAATACCATCAAATTATATTGTATGAAAACACAAAATTCAATAAAATTTTAATAAATCTTTTATAAAAAGTCAATTTAGTTATAAAATTTCTAATGAACATATGTCTGGGAGATGCCCAGTACTAGGTGGCCCATCTGCAATTGAATCTCTACAATTAAGGTCCATAGAACATAGCAGCATAAGGGATAGAGAGAGGGGTAATTCTCCCCTCAACTCTCACCAGTGAGGGTCCCTTGTACATCAGAGTGTGATGGACCCAGAAGGCCACCTAAGAGACTGTGAAGTGTAGGATGGGACTCTAATAGGGAACCTCACCCATCCATGGCTCAGGGTCCATTGTGGAAGAGAAGGTGGAAAGATTGGAAGAGCCAGGGCTGGTTCATGATTACAGGGAGGTGGAGACTTCCAGGCCACTGGAGGCTTGCTCATGTGAGGCTGTGGCAGTGGTGGCATCGAACACAGTACCCATGTCAGCTCAGTGAAACAAGGGTCCAACGGGAAGTGGAAAATAGGTGATGGGCCAGCACTAGATTGAGAACTATTTGAGACTGATTGCTGCTGGGTGAGGGAGAGTATGACTTACAAAGACCAGTGGATGGGCTGACTAGACTCCAGTGAATGCATTTACACTGAAGGACACAAGTATAAACACCAAATGAATAGTACTCAACATGTATGGCAGAGCGCATCAGGTTTGGTGGGAGGATGGGGGAGGCATGGATAGGGGAGGTGGGACTGGATTTGAGTGGGAAATGTATGAAATTTATAAAGTTCAATAAAAATTAATAAAGTTCTATTTCTTAAAATGGCATAATGGCATCACTCCTCTAAATATGGTAGACAGAAAGCATATATGTGTGGAACTGAACAGGAGGCTCAATGTTCAATAGTATGCTATGATCTGATGTCAGAATCAGGCTAAATACAGTAGGAAACCAAAGCCAGAGAGGTGTAACATCCTCAACAGCTGGAAGAATTCCAACTCCTTTCAAGTGAAACTAGACAATTAATTAGAATTTCACTTTGAGACATAATCCCCAAAGAGTAAAAGTTCTCTCTGCCAACAAGGGCTAGAGCCAAACAACACAGCTCTGAAAGGAACCAGAGCAACTGCCATCACAAGTGTCTTCTTGAAGCTGAATTGAGAATAATTAATAGGAAAGAAGGTGGTCCCTGGGGGAGTCTGTGCTGATATTTTAAGGGCAGTGAATATCCAAAGTCAACAAATATACTATACAGGTGGGTTGAAGAGGAGTTCAAGTTACAGATTGAAATCCACTTCTATATTCATAAAGAATTTCATGAAAATCTACAAAGGTAAGCTGCAATTGTGCTGCTAGACTATTTTACTTATGATATTGCCAATTTGATAATCAAAACCATTGAAACAGAAAAACATGAAATCTGTGATCATTATCTGAAACGAAACTAATTTAATATTAGGTAATATAAATCATCTATTCATTTTCTTAACTCTGAAGCAGAATGACATATGATTTACAGCAAATAATGCAATGGCACCCGTGGCGACACTTAAAGAAATACTAACAAATATTTGGAAACATCAGAATAGTTGTCAAAATTTAATCTATCGGTACATTATTCAAATCATCAATAATTCACACATAATAGAGTTCAGATATTTTCAAAATACATAAATATTTCAGAATGTCAGAGAGAAACACTAAGAAATGCAGTTAGAATACTTTCCACAGTGCTGACTTCATAATAAATGATAATGAGAAGAATAAACATCTTCCTTCGTTCCTTCGTTCCTTCCTTTTTTTCTATCTTGGTTTCTTTCTTCTCTACTGAAGACAAAGTCTCCCTGAAGCCCTGGCTGGCCTGGAACTTGCTATGTAAACCAGATTGAGCTAATCTCACAAGTATTTAATTTTAGTGTTGTTGTCTTTAACTCCTATCCACATTCTCTGGCAACCTGAATTACTAAAATAAATCACATTTAGGTTTATCAAAGACAGACTTAGATAAGCAACATTACAGAGGAAGATGGGGAAAGCGGCTGCACTTGTCTATGAAAATTATATGAGAGAGAACTGACTCACAGGAAGGGAGTTCTACAGAAACCGCCCAAGCAACAGATCATCTTTATTAATTATATATACACATAATATAAAAAGATTTTTTTCATGTAGATGTCGATTAACCCCAACTCCTGTGTAGCAAGTGAGGGAACAAACAGTGAGCTGCCTCCTTAGATTGAATCACAATTTTTTATACCCTGGAAACTCTGTGTTAGGAGGAAAGGCATTGAAGTCACTACTGAGATAAATGTATTCATACTTGGCATAATGGACAGGTGAGTGCACAAAATGGAATGATAAGCAGTCGTGCCCTCAGTAGCAATTAGCTTCAGAATATTAATTCTCACTGAAGTAGCAAAACATGGAATTAAAAGTTCTTATTGAAGAATCAGTAAAGAAAAGCTTCAAGGGAAAATTATTGGTAGGGGGAAAAGATGGAATGTCACTACTAATACAGAGAAAATAATATAAACCGAGAGAAATAATTTTTTAAAAAGTAACAATTTATTTCTTAATGTTCAAAAATAAAATACTATTCATAATATGTTCTATTAAATAATGGAAGTGTCAAACAATTTTAAAATAAAATGTTAGACTTGTGGATTGAGTTGACATTAGCTATATGTTCTTTCTGTTTCTAATATCAACTATAGAATCACAAGGTTAATGAAGGGAATGATTTAACAAATTACATATGTTCATATAATTCGATTACCATAAGAATTAAATGGAGTGTAAAGTGCAATTTAATTAACCACTTCAGATTTACCTTATCTGCAGATAGAGACCCATTCAAGACAGAGAAATCAAATACCTCTGCGTTGATGGAATTTATTCTCCTGGGGTTTTCTGATGTTCCCCATCTCCAGTGGATTCTGTTTATGATATTTTTGTTCATCTATTTGACTATTCTGATGTGCAATAGCATTATAATCCTGTTAACAAAAACTGACCCTGCTCTTCAGACCCCAATGTATTTTTTCCTTAGTAACTTTTCCTTTTTGGAAATCTGTTATGTAACAGCCACTATGCCGAGAATGCTTGTGGATCTTTACACCCGGAAAGGAAGCATCTCTGTGCTGGCCTGTGCAACACAAATGTGCTTTGTCCTTCTGTTAGGAGGTACTGAATGTCTCCTGCTGACGGTCATGGCCTATGACCGCTATGTGGCCATTTGTAAACCTTTGCGATATTCCCTAATCATGAATTATAATGTGTGCGTGCAGCTGGTGGCTGCCTCCTGGATCAGTGAAATTCCAGTTAACATTGGACAAACCTACCAGATATTCTCTTTGCACTTTTGTGGTTCCAACAGAATCAATCATTTCTTCTGTGACATTCCCCCACTACTCAAGCTGGCCTGTGGTGACACTTTTCTGAATAAGGTAGCAGTTTATGTAGGTGCAATTGTGTTTGCTATGTTTCCTTTTCTTTTGATAATTTTCTCCTATGGCAAGATTATCTCCAACATTCTGAGACTGTCATCAGCCAAGGGTAGGGCCAAGGCCTTCTCCACCTGCTCCTCTCACCTCACAGTTGTTGTCTTGTTCTACGGAACAGCGAGTGTCACCTACCTTCAGCCCAAACCCAGTCAATCAGAAGCAATGGGAAAACTTCTGTCTCTTTTCTACACCATTTTGATCCCGGCTCTGAATCCCATTATATACACTTTGAGGAACAAGGACATCATGACCGCACTGAGAAATTTGCAAACTAAGTTACTTACATGAAGCAAAAGATGCTTCCCACTTCCTTCTGCCCTTTGTTTCATGGTTGCCTTAGAACATCAGACTTCCTCACTTTATTTTCAAGTCTTGGTTTGACAATCTGTTCAGAACAGGAAGTCATTAGAATTTTCAAAGTAAAATTCCCAAACCCAATGTAGTATGTTGAATCCTGGATCTTAATATATTTTAGGTATGTGTTTTAAGTATAAGGAGGGAGGGAAGGAGGAAGTGATGTAGTGAGAGGGAGAGAGAAAAGATAGGAGAGAGGGAGGAAGAGTGAGAAGAAAGAGAGAAAGGAGAGAGAGAGAGAGAGAGAGAGAGAGAGAGAGAGAGACTTTACCTTATTCAGTATCAAAAAGTCCAAACATAATTAAGAAATTGATTTTTTGAGTTGGGCAGGTTGGTACATGTTTTTGATGTCAGAACTCAGGAGGCAGAAGCAGGTGCATTTCTGAAAGATCAAGGTCAAAGCAGCCTTGTCTGCACAGGGAGTTCCAGGCCAGCTGGACCTACAGGAAGACCATGTCTCAGAAAGACAAGAAAAGAGACAAAGAAGAAACAGATTTTTGAAATATAACCAATTTAGGTTACTAGAGCATCAAATGAAATGAAAACATTACATGACAAAAAAGATAATGTTTAGAAAACAGGTACTGAGGCCCAGAGAGAATTCCATGAGAGTGAGCACAGATCAGAGACAGCCACAGCCAAGGAAGAGAAGGGCTACAAAGGCCTGGAGGTGGTGAGCACAAGTCTCCTGAAAGCCTTCACAGTCCATGCTGGACTGTAAACTGTGACTTCACACAATGTCCCCTGCTACGAATGGGATGTATTTTGCATAGTTTAAAGTCACATGTCTGTTTAGAATATAACAGATTTTATGCATATTTATAAAACATATATTACATATAAATAATATGAATAAAAAATTTACAATGTTTAAACATAAAATTCTAAATCATATTGGTATATTATTTATAATATATAAACTCAATATATGTTATATTAAATCACTAAGTAAATATATTAAAATACATAAATGAATTATCTATAACATTTAAATTGATGACTATAAAGATTAAAAATCTGTTCTTGAAAATATAAAAATAGAAACACAAAAACTGGATTTGTAGATCCAGTTGAAAAATATTTTTTTTTAAATCCCTATGACATTATTTTATTGTTCAGGTCAATTTTTTCTTAAAACTCTGTTGATCAATTTGAATTAGGAGAGACATTGCTCAATAGTCACTAATAAACATGTTATTTTGTAAACTTAATATGCATTATCAGAAAGCATCTAGGTAAAGGATGAAAATTCATCTTTATTTATTTAACGATTTTAAATGAAGCATGTGTGATAACCTGAACTTAGGACCAAATGGAGAGAGAAAATTAATTAAAAGCAAGGAATATTTTATTTTAAGTAGAATTATATGTTAGTTGACACTAAAGTTTTTGCTATATCTCACAGATAGTTTTCTCAAAATGTACGGAAGCATTGGAACAAAACGTTCTTTTTTCTTCAATATTTCCCCCTCATATAATTCAATTTTAAAGTATTTCTATGCAGCCATTGTAAAAATGAGTCTTTAAAGGTTTTTTAATGTACTGCAAACTTCATAAATACATCATAAATCTGTATGATGTATTTATAATATGCCTCCTTTAGAAACACCAACCAATTTCTATCCAAGCGATTGTTATTTATAAAAGGAAATATAATGCATTATAAGTTATACAGATGTTCTGGTGAGAAAACCTGGGATTCCTACAGTCTAGGACCAAAGTAGAAGATGCAGGAAGAAAAATGAAGTCAGAGGTAAGAAAGGAAAATGTATTTTTTAGTTTAAATCTGAAGGAAATACTGCTGCACTGAAAGTGCTGCTTTCTGAAGTGTATGATTCTCCTATAGAAACATGGCAAGTGTGGAGGCGCCTGATCAAAGGAGCTGAATTCGACAGGGTGATAATCGCTAATTAAAGCATTTCCCAGCACCCATAAAAGGACTGAATACTGAGGCTGAAGAGATGTCTCAGGTGAGACCACTTGCTGCACCAAGAAGAGGATCTGAGTTCAGATCCCTAGAACCTATGTAAAAATCAGATGCGTGTTGTGATATTTTTCTTTATCCTCATGCAATTACATACATACAGGGAATGCACTCATACACTCTTTTCTTTAAGAAAAGGAAAAGAAAAGAAAGAAAAATAACCTGTAGAAAAATCAGGATGCTTACACTTATAAATAACTTGTTATTTTGAGTGTGCAAATATTGGAAGTGATATGAGCTTAATTTACAAAACAATTCACATAAATCAAGTCATTTAGTCACTCAGTGTCCTTACATAGAATACACGTTTAGTTACTTACATATAAGTTGTTCAATAAAGGAAAATGAATGCATCTAACAGCAAAAACATTACTTATTTTATACTGTGATTTCATTTACATTGCTTATTTTTTTTAAAAAAAAAAAAAAAGAACAACTTTGAGAATAAAGTTTTTTTTTAATTGAGCTTTCAAACATTTTGTGTCACATTCCTTAGATTCTCCTCCCAAACCCATGCCCACAACCCAGGGCCCCAACCCCCCACCCCCCAACCCAGACCTCACACATCCTACCATACTTGTTACTCAGGTGCTTTCAAGTGCAAATTCATAAACAGGAGTCTAGTCAGCTTATGTAGAGATTGTAACTAAGGTCTACTCTCCCTCATCCAGTAGTAATCGATCTCCAAGTCCGGACTCTGGCCGCCATTTCTCACGCCACTCTGGGCCCTTGTCTGATTGAGTTGGAGAGATCAGTTGCCACAAGTTCACATTTGCAATCTTCCACTGGCCTGAAAGCCTCTGTTTCCATATGTGCATGGACCAACCCTGGCTCTTGCAATCTTTCTGCATCCTCTTCAGTAATGGTACCTGAGCCATGGGTGGATGAAGTTTAATATAAGAGTCCTATCCAGGGACACACTTTGCAGTCTCTTGTTCTCTAAAACTTGGCCATTTGTGTCTTTCTTTGTGCCTATCACACTGTTGTATAAGGAAGCTTCACTGGAGAGAGTTGAGGGATGGGTTTTCCTTTTACTCCATGTTCTGCTGTGTTCCATGAGCCTTTGGTGTAGAGGTTCAACTGTAGATATTTCACCTAGGACTGAGCATCTCTTAGGTGTATAAGCTCTGAGTGAAACCAGCTGTGGAACTCTGCAGTAGACTCCATCTGTTGCAAAAAGAAGTTTCTTTGATAAGTGCTATATGGTATACTTGTCTGTAAATATAAGTATCCATATGGCAAGAAATTTCATTTGTTTAAATATGACAGAGATAAGGGTGAGGAAACTAGGCGCCACAAGCCCATTGTCAGCCAGAAACCAGAACCAGCCTTATCTAAAAGCTCCACAAGCCCATTGTCAGCCAGAAGCCAGAACCAGACTTATCTAAAAGCTGCAAAACAGGCAGGCACCGCTGGTCAAGCTTCAAGGATCAAGCTGTAAACAAATCTTACGGGCGGAAGGACCACCCTTAGGGCCCGATACCAGTAATCCCATTTCCCCTCAGCCCCGACCCTTACCCCATATCTCTGTGTGTTTTCGATACCAGTAATCCCACTTCCCCTTAGCCCCGACCCTTACCCCATATCCTTGTGTGTTTTTGAAATTACTCTGTGTTTTTGAATTAACGAATAACCGCTCTCCTGCTTCTGTACCCTGCTTCTGCCCTATAAAAACTGCCAAACTCCAACCTGGGGCGCGCAAGTCCTCCAAGGAGACTCTGTGCCCACAGGTACCTGTGCATGAAATAAACCTCTTGCTGTTGCAACCCGAAAGGCTGACTTGTCCTCAGTGGTCTCACTCTTACACTCTGGAAAAGCAGTACTCACTCTTAACCATGGAGCCATCTCTCCAGCCCCCAATTCTTTTTTTAAGATTTACTTTTACCGGGCATGGTGGTTCATGTCTTTACTCCCAGCACTTGGGAGGCAGAGGCAAGTGGATCTCTGTGAGTTTGAGGTTAGCCCGATCTACATAGCAAGCTACAGGCCAGCTGGGACTACAGGGAGACCCTATCTCAAAAAGACAAAAAAGTCTTATTTTTATGGGGCTGCTGGAGAGATGGCTCAGCAGTTAAGAGTACTGACTGTTCTTGCAGAGGACCTAGATTCAGTTCCCAGCACCCATATGGCTGTGACAACCATAACAAGCAGGCATTGTACACACATGGTGGTGCACTTACATACATGTAAGCAAAACACTCATACACATACAATGAAAATAAAATAAAAAAATTCCAAAGTCTTAGATAAAAGAGACTTATTTTTATTTATGTGTATGTGTGTTTGTCCGTAAGTGAATCCCAGATATGTATAGGTGCCTGCAGAGGCCAGAAGAGAGTGTTGGATCCCCTGGAGCTGGAGTTACAAGCTATTGTGAGCTGCCTGATACGGGTGCTGGGAACTGAACCCGGTGTACACGCTCTTAACCACTGAGCCATCCATCTCTCCAGTCCATGTTTAGGGTAATTTTGGGAAATGGTGAAACCAGTATATCTCCCCAAAATCCTTGTGCTTTCCTTACTTGCCCTTCGGTGGCCTTGACAGGAGGAAAAAGGACCCACCCATGAACTTGTCCAGAGCCTCATCTCCACTCATGCCAGCATCAATGCCAAGATGGCTTCAAGCAGAGTGACGCTCTTTTCTGATTCCAAACCTTTGGGGTCAGAGGATATAGATAAGCAGGGGTAAGTCTACCTCTCTTCTTATTTTTTTGTTTAAAAATTTTTATATTTCTTTATTGTGTGTTGGAGGGAATGTATGTGCCACAGTGTGTATGTGGAGGTCAGAGGACAGCTTATGGGAGTCAGTTCTCCTTTTACCATGTGGGCCCCAGGAATTGAACTTGGGTCATCAGGCTGGCAGCAAGCACCTCACCCACTGAGCCACCTCACTGCCTCTTTTCTAATTTTCAATTTGAAAAAGGTACAATGAAAATTATATCACCTGTCTGTCATTCTGTCATCATAACACTATTTTGGTAGATTCAACTCTGGGTTTTTGTTTTGCTGTGTATATTCATGTATCTCTTGGTGTTTTTTCACTTAAATAACATCACATGGTAGTATTTTCTCAAAGAAAAACATGACTTTGTTTTCAACAGACGTGTTCAGAATATTCTCCAATGCTACTAAATGTTTGCCATGGGTTTCTTGAGTTCCCTAGGAGACCTCGGGCCACTTGGCTATCTTTTGGTGGCCAAAATTGTAGGGCAGTGTCTAGATGCCTATTCATGTCTGTCCAAAGCCACATCGCTTGTCTCTCAGTTTCTTTTAGATTGCTTTAGCTCCATGGGCATCATTGTCCAGTAACGGATATCTTCTTTTTCAGTCTGGATTGGAAGCTTGGGTACTTGTATACTTTTGTACTTAGTGGGTACTTGGTAAGCCTTGATTTTTGTTCTGTTGATTCATGCCTCATGATCATTC
>NW_008337158.1:110193-119204 GCF_000622305.1 Nannospalax galili
TGGCGGCCCCCCTGTATCTCCTGACCAAGACAGACGGACCCTTCATTTGGGAGGACCACCACCAACAAGCCTTCGACCACATAAAGAAGGCCTTGTTGGAGGCTCCGGCTCTTGGCCTGCCTGATCTGACAAAGCCATTTGAGCTGTATGTTGATGAAAAGCTGGGGTACGCGAAAGGGGTCCTGACTCAAAAAATTGGGGCCGTGGAGACGCCCCGTAGCCTACTTGTCAAAGAAACTAGACCCAGTGGCTGCCGGCTGGCCCCCTTGTCTGAGAATGGTGGCAGCGCTGGCAGTCCTGGTCAAAGATGCCTTTAAGTTAACCCTGGGTCAGCCTCTTTGTGTTCGGGCCCCCCACGCTCTTGAGTCTCTCATCAGACAGCCCCCGGATCGGTGGCTCTCGAATGCCCGGATGACTCATTACCAGGCTTTGCTCCTGGACACTGACCGCATCCAGTTCGGACCCCCCGTCGCTCTCAATCCTGCAACCCTGCTGCCCACCACAGAAGAACCTGACCCTCGGGATGACCATGACTGTCATCGGGTTCTGGCCGAGGTTTTTGGCACCCGACCAGATCTCAGCGATAAGCCACTGGAGAAGGCAGATTACACCTGGTACACAGACGGGAGCAGTTTCCTCGAAGGGGGTCAGCGCCGAGCTGGGGCGGCAGTCACCTCAGAGAGCAAGGTAATATGGGCAGAGCCTTTACCAGAGGGGACATCGACGCAAAAGGCCGAGCTGGTGGCCCTGACGCAGGCCCTGCGGTTGGCAGAAGGTAAGAAGCTGAACGTATATACTGACAGCCGATACGCCTTCGCTACGGCACACATCCACGGAGAAATTTATAAAAGAAGGGGGCTCCTTACTTCAGGAGGAAAAGAAATAAAGAACAAAGCTGAAATCATAGCGCTCCTAGATGCTCTGTTCCTGCCAAAAGAACTCAGTATTATGCATTGCCCGGGACATCAGAAAGGAAACCAGCCAGAAGCAAAAGGAAACCGGCTGGCCGATCAGACAGCCAGGGAGGCTGCCATGAAGAGTCAAGTACTAACCACGAGAATCGTCCCCGAACAAAAGAGAGACGAGGCCATTAGAAGCTATTCCCAGGAAGACAGAGAATTACTTAAGAAAATGGGAGCCCTCAGTGATCCAGAGACTGGGTATTGGGAATATCAGGGAAAGACAGTTCTACCTCAAAAATCAGTAGAAGACCTCCTAGATGAACTTCACAAATGGACCCACCTAGGAGTCTCCAAAATGAAAAAGCTGATCGAGCGGGAAGAAACAATCCATTATCTGCTAAACAAAGATGCCATCCTACAAAGAATTGTTAAGAACTGTAAGGCCTGTGCCCAGGTAAACTGGGGCAAAAATAAAGCTTCAGGAGGGGTCAGACAAAGAGGCCACAGGCCAGGAATTCATTGGGAAGTTGACTTCACCGAGGTCAAACCAGGAATGTATGGCTATAAATATTTGTTAGTTTTCATTGACACTTTTTCAGGATGGCCAGAAGCCTACCCGACCAAGCAAGAAACTGCAAGGGTGGTATCCAAGAAGCTATTAGATGACATCTTTCCCCGATTTGGGATGCCTCAGGTAATAGGGTCAGATAACGGACCAGCCTTCGTCTCCCAGGTAAGTCAGAAGGTGGCCAGGTTACTGGGGATTGATTGGAAATTACATTGTGCTTACAGGCCCCAGAGTTCAGGTCAGGTAGAGCGAATGAATAGAACCATTAAGGAGGCTCTAACTAAATTCTCGCTAGCAACTGGCACTAAAGACTGGGTGACTCTACTGCCCTTGGCATTATACCGGGCCAGGAACACTCCTGGACCTAGTGGGTTGACCCCATTTGAAATCTTGTATGGAACCCCCCCACCAGCAGTTTCTTTCCTGGACCCTGATATCTCTAACTTTGTTGATTCACCTTCCCTCTTTGCTCACCTGAAGGCACTCCAGCTGGCTCACCAAGAGATCTGGAAGCCTCTAGCTGCAGCCTATCAGGATGCTATTGACACTCCTATTGCACCCCACCCCTTCCAGCCCGGGGACGTTGTCTGGGTACGGAGGCATCAGAGTCGGAGCCTAGAACCACGCTGGAAAGGACCCTACACCGTCCTGCTGACAACCCCTACCGCGCTCAAGGTAGACGGCATCACTACTTGGGTCCACGCTTCACACGTCAAGGCCGCGAACCCAGAACACAGGGAACTACTCGGCAGGGAGAGATGGCGGCTGACCCGGACGCCCAACCCCCTAAAGATAAGACTGGTCAAAGAAAAATAATAATCCTGTTACTCTGGGTAAATCTATTTACTTATGAATTTGCTCCCAGTGATGGGAGCCCCCATACAGCTGTGCCAACTACCTGGCAAGTAATTAATCAAATGGGCATTGTAGTATTTGAGGTCCAAAAAGAGGCACCAAAAGACACATGGTGGCCCATATTGTACCCAGATTTGTGCAAATTAGCTTTAGGGGTACAGGAGCCTTGGGACTTAGAAGGAACCCACGATACTGAAAAGGCACCCAGCATGGCGAGTCCTCCTGGGAGGCTGGGACTGGACCCATGGGGAGGATGCGGCCCTCCTGAACACCGGGCCATGTTGCGTACCTTAACCTTTTATGTCTGCCCAGGCTTTCACAGGGCTGTGTCTCTCAATCCTAAGTGTGGAGGGGGGGGCATTTCTTTTGCAAAAACTGGGGGTGCGAAACCACCGGAGATACTTGGTGGAATCCGTCCTCATCATGGGATTACATCACTGTAAAAGCAAATTATTCTCATGGGACTTTTGAGGAGTGGAAAACTACTCATAAACAGGCCTGTGAGGGAAAATGGTGCCACCCCCTCTGCATAGACTTTACAAGTAAAGGTAAAGTGTCATCCCTAAATTGGGACAAAGGATATACTTGGGGAATTAGGTTATATAAAGAACGAGAAGATGATGGCCTCCTTTTTACGATTAAAAGAGTTATGTCTCCCCCACCTGCAGTAGCCATAGGTCCCAACCCAGTCATCAGTAACCAACAACCAGCTTCCCTTCCTTTACCTGCTTTGGTGCCCTCACAAACCCCAGAGACCAATGACTCTGCCAGTCTACCTGACTCTGCCAGTCTGCCTCCCACCACATACCCTGGAACAGGTGACAGGCTCCTGAACCTCGTCAGGGGAGCATTCCAGGCATTGAATCATTCAGAGCCAAATAAAACTAAAAATTGCTGGCTCTGTCTGAACCCGAGCCCCCCTTACTACGAGGGCATAGCCGTCCAAGAAAACTTCTCAGTAATACCTGCGAACTCTGCTACCCCCCTCGCCTGCACCTCTTCCACCCACACGCTCACCCTGTCTCAGGTTACCTCGACAGGCACCTGTATCGGGAAGGTGCCCGCTGGATTTAAACATTGCCTTAAGAATAACTCCTCCCTTTCCCTCCAGGCCAACGCATACCTAGTGCCCCCTAATGGCGCCTACTGGGCATGCAGCACAGGACCGACTCCTTGTGTCTCGCTCTCTGCTCTAAATCTAACCCAAGATTTTTGTGTCCTGGTACAGTTATGGCCCAGAAATTTATTGGCATGAAGACAATGAGGTATTGCAACATTATAAAGAGACACCTACCCCTGTCAGATTCAAGCGAGAGCCTTTGAGCATAACCTTAGCTGTATTATTGGGAGCTGGGGGAATAGCAGCGGGCATTGGGACAGGAGCGACTGCTTTAATCCGCTCAGATCAGTACATGCTCTTACATCAAGCCATGACAGCTGGCAGAGGGTAAAAAGCTGAACATATATACTGACAGCCAATACACCTTCGCTACAGCACACATCCACAGAGAAATTTATAAAAAAAGGGGGCTCCTTACTTCAGGAGGAAAAGAAATAAAGAACAAGAAAAAACGTAACTTTGAATCTAAAAAAGGTTGGTTTGAGGAGCTATACGATCAGTCCCCCTGGTTTACCACTCTGATATCTTCCCTAGCAGGTCCTCTAGTCCTTTTACTTCTAATCTTAACCCTGGGACCCTGCATACTTAATCGGCTGGTCCAATTCGTAAAAGATCGGCTGCCTGTAGTTCAGGCACTATCCTCAAGAAAATGGGAGCCCTCAACGATCCAGAGACTGGGTATTGGGAATATCAGGGAAAGACAGTTCTACCTCAAAAGTCAGTAAAAGGCCTCCTAGATGAACTTCACAAATGGACCCACCTAGGAGTCTCCAAAATGAAAAAGCTGATCGAGCGGGATAAACAATCCATTATCTGCTAAACAAAGATGCCATCCTACAAAGGATTGTTAAGGATGCCATCCTACAAAGGATTGTTAAGAACTCTAAGGCCTGCGCTCAAGTAAACTGGGGAAAGAACAGGGCCTCAGGAGGAGTCTAAGTAAACTGGGGAAAGAACAGGGCCTCAGGAGGAGTCAGCCAAAGAGGCCATAGGCCAGGAATTCATTGGGAAGTTGACTTCACCGAGGTCAAACCAGGAATGTATGGCTATAAATATTTGTTAGTTTTTATTGACACTTTTTCAGGTTGGCCAGAAGCCTACCCAACCAAACAAGAAACTGCAAGAGTGGTGTCCAAGAAGCTATTAGATGACATCTTTCCCCGATTTGGGATGCCTCAGGTAATAGGGTCAGATAACGGACCTGTGCCCACAGGTACCTGTGCATCAAATAAACCTCTTGCTGTTGCAACCCGAAAGGCTGACTTGTCCTCAGTGGTTTCACTCTTACAAGGGTTTCTCTTGGATCTTCGACTTCTCCAGTTACATGTACTTGGCTGTGTTTACAGTGCCACCTGTGAGTTCACTCCACTGAGACAGATTGAAGTTCAATGTCGTACCTGTTGATTATATCCCACATTAGAGTTCCATTACTGCACCAGTGGAGGAAGTTTGCTGTGCCAGTCATTATGGTTATTAGGCTTTAGGTCTGGGTTCGAGCATTGATTGATTTTCTCCCTTAGCAGGTTGTATAATATCCTTTGGAACTATGAGAGCTAAACTTCAGTTAGAAAATTTCCAGATTGGAGCTCACTCCATTTCTCTAAGTCCTGTGTATGAAGGATTTAAGAGACAGGGTCTCACTTTTGCCCCAGCTTGCGTGGGACTCTCTAGGAGGATGAGGGTGGCCTCAATTTCACAAAAATCTGCCTCCTGAGTGCTGGTTTAAAAGGCATGCACCACCACACCTCCCTTTTTAAAAATGAATGTCAAATAAAATTGTTCCTAATGACTTTGAAGCTGAAAAAAAGTAAATATACATTATGGCTACTTGATACTTGATAATAATAATAGATCAGGTAACTAGCCCAAAGATATTTGAAAAAAATCATCCAAGGGAACTAGTGTTTATATATTTATGTTTCTGTGACTCAGCATAAATAAATGATTCATGTTATGACCAGGGAAATTAGTATTCTGTGTTTTTCAAACAGAATTGATGTTAATTTTAGAATTATAGATTAAAAGTAACAATTATAGAAAAAATAGGATTTTAATTCCCTAATAGCTTTTTGATGTTGCCTTTAGAAAAAAAATTGTTTTCCTTTGTCTTTAAAAGTGTTTTCTTCTGCTTTTTATTTTTCATTTTATGTGTATGAGTGTATTGCCTGCATGTATGTGAGTGCACCCATGTCCTGCAATGCCACGGAGGTCAGAAGAGGGCTTCGGATTCCCCTGGAACTGGAGTTACAGATGTTTCATAGTCACCATGTGGGTGCTGGGAATCGAACCCGGGTCCTCTGTTAGAGCAGTTAGTGCTCTAAACCGCTGAGCCATCTCTCCAGCCTATGGCAACCCTTTGTTTCAGAAATGCTTGAGAAATCGCTTAATTTGACCAATTTGTGTAAAATATAAATTGATTCTGAGTTGTAGCTGTTGTTAAATTGCATAAAGAACAATCCAACTGATAAACACAAGAAAGATAATTCTGTAGCTACTATGATGTATGTTATTTTCTTTTACTATAACAATTAATACTAGACATATTTCCATTACTTCATATTAGAATACAGCATTTGCTTTAAGACCTTTTAGCCTCTCACCCTTTGGTAAATAATGTGTTCATACGGTGTGTTTATCTTAATTCCAAATAATCATTAACAAATATTTTACGTACTACATAAAACACAACCCCAGTGTTAGGAACTTGTTGGTCAGACAGAGGGAATACAAAACTATGAAGTGAACTGAGAGTTTAGGTGTTTTAAAATTAAGCTGATTACCCATTGCGATATAAAGTAATCTATAAGGGATTCACTGGTTCTCTCCATTTGATGATTACTTTGATGTGTATAAGAGATTTTTAATTATCCTGATTATAATATCTCAATGATACTTGTCTTAATTACTTTCTATGGTTGGGATAAAAACAGGGACCAAAACCAGCTTAAGAGGTTTACTTGGTTTATTTAAGGTTTACTTTGCTTGCAGATCACAGTCCATTCTCAAGGGAAGTTGAGACAGGAACTGAGGGCAGGAACCTGGAAGACAGACCATGGAGGACTGCTGCTTACTGGCTTCCTCCTCTGACCTGTGTGCAAACTGCCTTTTCAGATAACACGGGACCACCTGCCTGGGTGAGATACCACCCATAGAGACTGGGCCCTCCCACATCACTTAACAAGAAAGAAAATGCCTCATATACAGGGGCACAGGAGACTGATTTAGATTAAACTCCATTAATACTTGGGAATATTAATATATTAGGAATGAACTCAAGTGCCTGTCCCAGCAATTACACAATAATTTCCTGCATTTTCTATGAAATTGATTTCTTTGTTTTTAATGGAATAGTTCTTAAACCACACTTCCTTGATATGCAAGGATCTATGAATACAGACAAATAGATTTCATTTGAAACATAATTTGCAGGTTTCCTTATTTCACCAATATGATTCAAAGTTATCTTGCAAATTGTCTCTGTTACCATGTAGCATTATTTACTGTCATACAGTTTCTCTTTTTCTGTTTTGTATTTTAAAATTGAGTCAGTTTCCCTTTATTCATTTCAAATTGAATGATTTTATTATTTCATACTCTTCAATATTTACACTCTACATTATTTGATAGTTAGGTTATACATTTAATTCTTAATAACCTATTTTTCCAGCAGACGTTACTTGTCTATATATCACTTTATTTTAAATATCCACTTTTAAATTTGTTATACTGTCTTTATTTTAGAATTCACATTGTGTTTGTGTCTTTACATGTGTTTCTTTTTTTATTCTGAATTACGAGAAGGTCTCTCAATCTATTGCTTATTTTGAATGCTTTAACACCCTTCCCAGGAGAGCTAGGGCTACAGAGAAACCCTGTCTCAAATAGACGAAAAAAAAAACCTCTCCCCAACTCAGCTGACTTGTGTCCCTTCACTTGAAGCTGTTCATTCTTTACCGGCACTCACTGTCCCTCTAGGCTCTGACAACTGTCACATTCTCACTTCAAGACACTCTGTCCTCCACAATCCAGTTCCACAATCTCTGTGTCTACCTCCTAAACTTAAAATTACATTTCCAAATAATTCTTTGCTGGAAAGTATGGTGAAAGTTCTTGTGGAACATTTCTCTATTGGTGCTCAAAATTGTGAGCAACCACTAATGAATAAAATGAACCAATATCACTTTAGTGAAGTTAAATATTGACATAATTTAATGATTATTAAACTACCTAGCAACAGAAGTAATTGTTGCACTTAGATTTAGAGCCTGGAAAACACAGCCTCCTAATAGCATCTAATCTTTGGGCCATCATTGGTACCTGACATTGATCCCCAAATATTTGTTTTTACATGTATGACTGACACATATTAAATGGGCCTAAGAAAGTTTGCTGTCAGAAGAGAAAACAAATTATGACCTGTCTTCATCTGTAGGGTCTTAACTTTGACTTCTGGGATATAATCAAGGGCTCCAGAAATAGCCTCTGTTATTTTGGGAGTCTCTTGAATTTCTCTGGCCAACCACTCAAAGGGAAGTCTTTTCTGTCTGGACTGTGTTCCTTGAAACACAGTCCCCACGTATACATATGCACTAATGTCTAGACACCACATGTGTGTTTCTCAGGAGTTTCCCAAGCCAACACATTTCCCTCTGTCTCCTCATGCTAGCCCCTGACCGATTCATCTCTCCTCTCTCTCCTGGTCTAATCTTCCTCCTCCCTCCAACACCAAGTCCCCCATTAACCCCACCATCCCTCTTTTGTGACACCCAACTCCCCCATTCCCCTCTCCTGAGCTGGAACTGACCTGCAAGCCTTTTCCCTGAAAAATAGCTCTTATAGTTCTAGATGATACTATGCAAGCTGCTAAGGGAGAAAATCAATCGATGCCCCACCCAGTCCTAAAGTGGAATAAACATAATGACTGGCACAGCAAATTACCTCCACTGCTGCAGTAGTGTCAGTGTTACCAGAGGGGTAATCAGCAACTATCCAATAGGATTTAAAGCCCTCTCAGTGGGAGTGAACTCATGGGTGGCACTGCAGTTGTATCCAACTCTACATGGCTGGAGAGGTCATAGATATTAGAGAAAACCATATCTCTGTCATTTCTCTAGACAATTGAAAATTCTTAGTGTATTATAAGTGAGAATTCTTGTATGTACAGATAAGTATGCAGTACACCACTCATCAAAAAAGCTTCTTTTGGCAACAAATGAAGCCCTTTCCCCAGCACCCCCTGCAAAATAAGTTTCATCTTAAATACATTGTATAAAATTATCCAGGAGCAAATAAAATGTTATCAAAATATTAATTATTGTGGGCTGGAGACATGGCTCATTGGTTAAGAGCGCTGACTGCTCTTGCAGAGGAACTGGTTTGGAATTCTAGCACCCACATGGCAAATAACAACTGTCCACAACTCAAGTTCCAGGATATCCGACAGTCTCTTCTGTCTTCCACGGGCATGGCACGACCCAGGTGTACTTACCTACCTGAAGGCAATACACACATACACATAAAATAAAAATAATAAATAAAATATTTTAAAAAGAAAGAAAATAGCCAC
>NW_008337158.1:120367-121648 GCF_000622305.1 Nannospalax galili
TATATGTATATAAATTTATATTTTTGTTACCAAATATATAGTAACAGATATATGTATTTTCAATTCATATTTTAACCAAATTTACTGCAATAATTTTTATGATAATTACACAGTGTGATTTATTTAACATAAGTGAATTTGTTATTGCATATAAAAATGAAAAAAATCACATGATCCTCACATCAATAGATGGATTCATAGAAACATATATACATATATGTATATGTATATAAATTTATATTTTTGTTACCAAATATATAGTAACAGATATATGTATTTTCAATTCATATTTTAACCAAATTTACTGCAATAATTTTTATGATAATTACACAGTGTGATTTATTTAACATAAGTGAATTTGTTATTGCATATAAAAATGAAAAAAATCACATGATCCTCACATCAATAGATGTAGAAATGAAATCAATTCAGTAGAAGTGAGAGACATTTAAGAAGGTTTAATAGCATGAGCAGTAGTTGAAAATTGGAGAAAAATTAAAAGATTATGTTTATATAGAGAAATGATATATAAAATATGTATCAAATGTTCATATGAAACTGAAGTTTATGTCATGCTTAAATTGTACTTATTGTCTACAATACAAAGAGTAAAAATTTAAAACTCATTATTAGCTAAGAACCTCCAGAGAAAACGATAATCACAAAACACAAATTTGATCAATTAAAGATCCTCAGAAACTAATTAGAAATAAAATTTTTCTGAATTAGTGGATATACGAGAGAACATGGCCCTGGGGTACATGTGTGTTTCTCTTCTTATTTAAAGCAGTTGAATACTTGTGCAAATATAACTATTGTGAACTTACTGGGAAATCCTGAGAAAAAGAAGAAAATATATATGAAAGAGATTAAGAACTTAACTTTCCTCCAGTAGACTGTCACGAAAGTCTTCACAAGTAAGCCATACTGTGTTGTTTCAATACTTCAGGTAAGAAATGCTCTAAATTCGAGGGTTAATATCATTTGATGATACAGAAGAACAGAAATTCTGAGCTTTTTATTTTAAAGTAAGTTACTCAGCATCTATTACTTATACACCCAAAGCCTTATTATTAACAAAATTAGATATATGTCAAATAATGGTCTATAAATGTCCATACAATGCTGAGCATGGCTGGTCATATCTCACGTAGGGACAACTGTATTAATAATAAAATCACTTATTTCATAGAGTATTGAAAAGGAACACAAACAGAAATTTGAACATAAAAGAGTTTATTTGGTTCATTACATTTATTCATCAAAACCATAAAATGTTGG
>NW_008337159.1:0-494 GCF_000622305.1 Nannospalax galili
ATGAGTGTATTGCCTGCATGTATGTAAGTGCACCTGTGTTGTGCAATGCTCACAGAGGTCAGAAAAAGGCACTGGACCCCCTAGAACTGGAGTTATAGACCACTGTTAGCTGCTGTGTGAGTGCTGGGAACTGAACCTGGGTCCTCTGCAAGAGTAACCAGTGCTCTTTAACTGCTGAGCCAACACTCAAGCCCCTCTTTTAGTTATTCTTTTGAACCTTTTGTCTCAGAGTTCTTGTATTTGTCTTTCATTGAAATCTGTTTCTGTCAACTTGGTAATTTCTGGAGGAACTATGTTGTCTTAATTTGTCATGTCTCTTGTAATCATCCAGTGCTCTTTAACTGCTGAGCCAACACTCAAGCCCCTCTTTTAGTTATTCTTTTGAACCTTTTGTCTCAGAGTTCTTGTATTTGTCTTTCATTGAAATCTGTTTCTGTCAACTTGGTAATTTCTGGAGGAACTATGTTGTCTTAATTTGTCATGTCTCTTGTAAT
>NW_008337160.1:0-785 GCF_000622305.1 Nannospalax galili
TGAATGTCAGAGGGGGTAGGAGACACGACCATGTGCACCTCAGATGGGGCATTTGACACGACCATCTGCAAGTCAGAGGGAGCAGGTGACACGACCATGTGCACATCAGAGATGGCAGTTGACATGACCACGTGCATGTCAGAGAGGGCAGGTTACACGACCAAGTGCACGTTAGAGAAAGCAGGTGACACCAACATCTGCACGTCAAAGGGGCAAGTGACACGACCATGTGCACGTCAGAGGGGGCAGGTGACACGACCATCTTAACGTCAGAGTGGTCAGCCGATACGACCATCTGTACGTCAGAGGGGGCAGGAGACAAGACCATCTGCACGTAAGAGGTGGCAGGTGACACGACCATGTGCACGTCAGTGGTGGCAGGTGACACGACCATGTTCACGTCTAGAGGGAGAAGGTTACATGACCGTCTTCCAGTCAGAGGGTCACGTGACACGACCATCTGCCCCTCAACGGGGGCATGTGACACGACCCTCTTTCTGGCAGAGAGGGCTGGTGACACGACCATGGGCATGTCAAAGATGGCAGTTGACACCACCATGTGCACATCAAAGAGAGCAGGTGAGACGATCATGTGCACGTCATAGAAGGCAGGTGAAACGATAATCTGCACGTCAGAGGGGGCAGGTGGCACGAACATCTGCATGTCAGAGGCATCAGGTGACACGACCATCTGCAAGTCTGACAGGTCAGGAGACACGACCATCTGCACGTCAATGGTGGCAAGTGAACGACCATCTGCACATCAGAGGGGGCAGGTGACACCA
>NW_008337161.1:0-590 GCF_000622305.1 Nannospalax galili
AGGTTAATATTAGATTTAGTGTTAGGTATAGAAGTAGTTTATGGTTTATGAATTGGGTTACTTTTGGGCTAGGATAGGGTTAGGTTTTGGGCTAGGTTAGTGCTAGAGTTAGGGTTAGTGCTAGGGCTAGGTTTCAGGGCTAGGGTTTGGAATAGGATTAGGGTTAGGGCTAGTTTAGTGTTAAAAAAGGTGGTAAGGTGAAGGTAGAGATGAGGGTTAGGGTTAGGTTTAGGTTAATGGTTAGGCTTAGGGTTAGATTTAATGTTGGGGTTAGGGATAATTTTATGGATATCCATAGTGTTGGAGATAGGTTTAGGGCAAAGGTTAACATTAAGGTTAGGCTTAAGGTTAGGTCTAGGATTTCGCATTAGGATTACGATTAGGGATTAGGATTAGGGTTAGGGTTAGTTATAGAATTAGTGTTCAGCCTTAGTGTAGGATTAGGCTTAGATTTAGGTTTAGGGTTAGAGTCAGGGTTAGGGTTAGGGTTAGGATAAGAGTTAGGATTTCATTTATGGTTAGTGCTAATGCCTTAGGGTTAGTTATAGTTAAAGTTAGGATGAGGAGTAGGGTTAGGGTCATTTTTAGGG
>NW_008337162.1:0-430 GCF_000622305.1 Nannospalax galili
AATTTTTGCATCTATGTTCATTAAGGATATGGGACTATAGTTTTCTTTTTTACTTGTATCTTTACCTGGCTTTGGTATTAGAGTGATGGTGGCTTCATAGAAGGAATTTGGAAGTACTCTGTCCATTTCTATCTTTTTGAATAAATTAAGTAGTATTGGATGTAAATCTTCTTTAAATATCTGGTAGAATTCTGTTGTGAATCCATCTGGGCCTGGGCTTTTTTTAGTTGGGAGGTTTTGTGTTGTTGTTTTGATTTCCTTATATGTTATGTGTCTGTTTAAACTGTTGATCGGTTCTTGTTTTAACTTTAGTGGTTCCCATGATTTTGAATACCCATCCATTTCTTTTGTTTTCAAATAGTAGCATATAGGTTTTTATAGTATTCCCTTATAATGTTCTGTATATTTCTGGTGTCTGTTGTGATGTTTC
>NW_008337163.1:0-1667 GCF_000622305.1 Nannospalax galili
CTCATGAAGAGAACCTCCAAATTTCCCCTTCATCGAAAAAAGACACAACAAACAGCTCACACTAGGAGCCTGATGGGATCCAAGGCAGTCTTGAGCCTCACCTACTGTTTGAGGGTTACCTCAATGCACCCTTTGGGGAGACTCCCACACCTCTCAGAGTTCGCTAGTTCTTCGGGGTTCTTGGAGTTTTCTTTACAGTAGATGCCAGAGTCTTAGTAGTGGTACATGCCTGTAATCCCAGGACTTGGAACCCTGAGGCAGGATGACAGCCACAAGAGCAAAACCATCTTGAACTACATAGTGCGTTCCAGTCTAGTTTGAGCATCTCACACTACCAAACAAAACACAAAAAACAGCACAACTAGGGCCAGAGCTCAGTTGTTGTATATAGCATACCCACAAACTGCTCACACTAGGAACCTGATGGGATACAAGGCAGTCTTGAGCCTCACCTACTGTTTGAGGGTTACCTCAATACACCCTTTGGGGAGACTCCCACACCTCTCAGAGTTCCCTAGTTCTTCGGGGTTCTTGGAGTTTTCTTTACAGTAGATGCCAGAGTCTTAGTAGTGGTACATGCCTGTAATCCCAGGACATGGAACCCTGAGGCAGGACGACAGCCACAAGAGCAAAACCATCCTGAACTACATAGTACGTTCCAGTCTAGTTTGAGCATCTCACACTACCAAACAAAACAGAAAAAACAGCACAACTAGGGCCAGAGCTCAGTTGTTGTATATAGCATACCCAGGTCACTCACTTGGCACTTCCCCAGCATGGAACGTAATTGGAAGTGAGGTCTGTGCCTGTCATCCCCACACTTGGTGGTGAACACAAAAGGATAGGCATTCAAGGCTAGAAGATTGTGATACGGGACCCTCTTCGTTAAACACAATCATCCACCAAAAGCCTTAATGTTGAAATTAGAGAAAGCATGCAACTCAGAAAACCCTTGTATTTCAGGCTGGAGAGATGGCTCAGCAATTAAGAACACTGGTTGTTCTTGAAGACCTGGGTTTGAATCCCAGCACCCACATGGAAGCTAACAAGTGTCCATAACTCCAGTTCCACGGGACCGGACAGCTTCTTCTGTCCTCCGTGGGCATTGCACGACATGGGTACAATGGCCTACACACAGGCATTACATGAATACACGTAAAATAAAAACTAAAAAGAAAAAAAAATTAAAAGGAATGTTAAAAAAAAACAAAAAAAAAAACTTGTATTTCTCATGAATCACAGAGTCGCTGTGGTGAGAAGTAGAGGGCCTGTGGTTTATGGCTGGAACAGGGTTAAACACAGGGCACACTCAGCATGCATAGCAGAGGGGAGAGTACCTTGCTGGTCCTATGGAAGGCAGAGGGGGAAAAAAGGGATTGCAGAGCCAAGTAGGACTCCCCCCAAATCCCCATTTGGGCCAGTTCGGGAGGGGATAGAGGCTGCCGGCTTTGCATCAATCAGAAACTATGTGCTGCCCGCCCCTTTGTGGTGGCTCTACAACTCTATGACCCATGTCCTGGTTTTGCTGAAGCTTCTGCCTCAGTTCATGCCTGGAGAGGGAAAAACCAGCTCCTTATTTGGGGGGGTTGTTTATTTGAGGCAGCCTCTCACAGTGTAGTCATAGCTGCCTAGGAACTCACTGTGCAGACCAGGCTGGCACCATACTC
>NW_008337163.1:2419-10043 GCF_000622305.1 Nannospalax galili
CTAGATCCATATCTTTTACTCTGTGCAAACTCAACTCCAAATGGATCAGGAACTTCAACATAAGACCTGATACCCTGAATCTGATAGAGGAGAAAGTAGGGAATACACTTCAATTTATAGGTACAGGAACGGACTTTCTGAACAGGATTCCTACAGCATAAGCATTAAGTCTAATAACTGACAAACAGGACCTCATGAAACCAGAAAGCTTCTGTACAGCAAAGGACACTATCATTCAAGTGAAGAGGCAGCCTACAGAATGGGAAAAAAATTATTTACCAGCTATACCTCTGGGGTATATATCTAGAATATATAAAAAACTAAACATCAAACAACCTAATTAAAACTTGAGGCAAGAATTAAACAGAGTTCTCAAAAGATGAAATGTAAATGGCTGAGAAAAATTTTTTTTAATGTTCAACATTTTTAGCCATCAGGGAAATGCAAAATAAAACCAGGTTGAGATTTCATTTAATCCCAGTCATAATGGCTAAGATCCAAAAAAACAAATGATGATAAATGCTGCTGAAGCTGTGGGAAAGGGGAACTCTCATTTACCGCTGGTCGGAGGACAAACTGCTATACTCACTATGGAAATCAATGTGGAGATTCCTCAAAAAACTAAAAACAGATCTACCACATGATCCAGCCATACCACCCTTGGGCATTATTCCCAAAGGATTCTATATCCTACTACAGAGATACCTGCTCATCCATGTTCACTGCTGCTCTATATACAAGAGCTAGGAAACGGAAACAACCTGTTCATCCACTGATAAACAGAAAGTGAAAAAAAATGACACATTTACATGATACAATCTTAACCCCGACCCAGAAAGATAACCAGCAGGTGTTCGTGTTCTCTCTGATAAGTGGCTGATAACTTTGAACCCTTAGGTATGTATGTTTTCAAATGGAAAATCCAAAGAGTTCAGGAAACTGGTAATGAGACGGGAAGGGGGGAGGGTCGTGGGGGTTGGATTCCTGGGAAGGGAGACAGAAAGCAGTGATACAAACGGGAAAAATGGAGTAGAAAGGGTTAAATGGAGTTGGGGATGGGAGGGCAGGGCAAGGAGGGACTATGGGGAGGCATAAATAGCACTAAAGTCCTTTTCAAAGAGTCAGATGGAGCCGGGAGTGGTGATATGTGCCTTTAATGCTAGCACTTGGGAGGCAAAGGCAGGCAAATCTGAGTTTGAGGCTAGCCTGATCTACACAGCAACTTACAGGCCAGCTGGGGCTACAGGGAGACCCTGTCTCAGAAAGAGTCAGAAGGGAACCACCACAATAAAAGCTTCTTAAAGTATATACATACACAATATAAAAAGAGATTAAATGCAGTTACCCTATAATACGGGTACATTGCCCCTACCAAGTACCAAAGGCTAGCAAATAAAAAACCCAATGCCAGGCATGGACTTGGCTCTTTTTTTCAATATGTATGAGTGTATTGCCTGTATGTATGTAAATGCACCCGTGTTGTGCAATGCCCATGGAAGTCAGACTAAGGCATTAGATTCTCCTGGAACTGGAGTTATAGATGGTTGTTAGCTGGCATGTGGGTGCTGGTAATTGAAACCCAGTACTCTGCAAGAGCAACCAGTGCTCCTAACCACTGAGCTATCTCTCCAGTCCCACAGACTCCCTCTTCTGAAGCTGTTGACCAGAGGTCTTATAAATCCTCAAACACTCGTGGCCATGGCCCCTGCTCTTGGTTACCCATACACCAGAACTTGACACTAAGACCCTATTGTTAAAGACACCACATACACAAGTTGTAGGCCCAAACACAAAGAGAAATCAAGCTGGTACTGACCTCTACTGGCTAGCTTTCATACTGATAGAAAGTGCTATGCACGCTACTGAAGAAAAAAGTAATCATCAACCTTACCCAGGTTTGAATCCTGTGAGCTACATGAACAACTGGCCTGGCAAAATATGCCCACTGGTAGCATGAATGCTATATAAATAACCAACCATTTTTTGGTTGGATTTAAGGTCCGCTTCACAAGTTAGAGCTCAGAGCCCATACCTGACACTGTTATCAGGCCTAGAAACCTGTGGTTAGACAGTCACTGCCGTAAGGGAGAGCCTACTATTCTGCTAAAGAGACACATTGTTTAAATGACTCCTAGTAACTTACTGTTATACTCATATACTAATGCATCTCTGAACTTTCACCAGAGAAGCTGCCCTGCCTGTGCAGCCGACAGTGATTAACACAGAGATACACAACTAATCAATATGCAGAGAATACGAGACTGCAGATTGTTTAGCCCTGAATAGGACACCTATATCAAACCCCTGCTTCCCAAATTTCCAGAATCATTGTGGAAGAGGACTGGAAAGATTCTATAAGCCAGAGGTAGGGGATGACCACAATGATACTGTTTTCTACACAGCTGGGCAGTTACTCATATGAACTCACAACAATGGTAAGAGCATGCAAAAGTTCAAGCCAGACAAATTCACTGCACAGAGCTGTGGAAGTGGGGAAGAAGCCCCAGTCCGAGCTCAGAACTATTCATAATTGACAGCTGCTGGGAGAGGGAGAGCCAAGTTTCTCTAAGGGTATGATGCTGGGAAGGTTGACCAGGCTTCAGTTGGCATTTGGAGGCACGAATTAGTTAGATAGTCCTTAAAAAAAAAGTATATATGTAAGAAAACACAAAAAATTGGGTGGGGGGTAATAAGGGGAGATAGCGACTAGAAATGGGGGGGTCTGTATGTAATTCTCAAAAATAGAAATAATTTTTTTAATTGAGTGTAAGAAAACCCAGAAACTAAGTAGGCTTCAGTTGGCATTTGGAGGCATGAATTAGATAGTCCTTAAAAAAAAAGTATATATGTAAGAAAACACAAAAAATTGGGTGGGGGGTAATAAGGGGAGATAGCGACTAGAAATGGGGGGGTCTGTATGTAATTCTCAAAAATAGAAATAATTTTTTTAATTGAGTGTAAGAAAAACCAGAAACTAAGTATATTTAAGGATTACTAATAGAAAAAGGCAGTTACAACATTTAAACACATCAAGTCATTTTTAAGACTCTTCCAAAACAGTGAATTAGTCAACCAACCTGTGGCACATTAGTGCCAGGCTTGGGTATGTTCCTGCAATGATAGCACCCAAGAGGCTGGAGCAGGGGCATTAAGAGCTTGAGGCTAGGGCTGAGGACACATGTTTACTTATAGAGCACTCACCTAGCAGGTGGCACAAGGCCTTAGGTTTGATCACCAGTACAGAGAAGTATACTACAAAATGCTACTTAGCCATTTAAATACTGTGGAGAGTATTTTAATGAAACATGACAAGGGAAAGCACAGTCATTTATATGTTGATTCCCTTGGGCATAAAGATATGTACCATTGTGGACTAAGAGTGACTTTGTTTCTTCATTAGTCTTCTCTATGATATATATGAAATGTTATAGTCAGAGAAACATGACTTAAATCACAGTCTCATGCTTTCTTACCTGAAGGTACTAGAGAATCGTGCTCAATAATCCTTGCAGAAGCCAGATCACTAATAATATACTGCAGCCTTAAATGTCTGAATACAGACACAAATGGTTTTCCTTGTTCAGTTTCACGGAAGGTCGTCCCTTCAAAATCCATTAAAGAAAGTTTAAATTAGACAACATTCTTGTTAACTGTGCTGTTTTATTCCTGAATGTTTTTATGGGCAAGGACACACAGAGTCTGTTAGAATGCAAATAAGCTACTTTCAAGGATTTCAATAATTTTATGAGGGAAACAGAGAAACTTTGAAAAATCTCCCAAATTGATTTTGGTCCTAATCGGATGCTTGGGCTGGGAACTCACCTTTTCTGGGCAGTGGCCTTATAGTATATCAAGGTAGGAGAGGTGTTATTGGAAAGTAATTAGGGTGACACTTGTCTCTGGAGAATCCATTCCCAAGGCCAACATGCCAGAGAACCTGGAGGCCAAACAGTTCACATGAGGGTCCTCACATTAATGACCAGGACAGGGACGGCTCTCCAGTTTTCCTACTTACACCAGTGGTGAACATTAGTTAACATATGCTCTATTAAAATACCAAATAAAATATTATTGTAGATTTGCAACCCATGAGCATTATTAATTGCTAAAATAAATTCAAACTTATAAAGCATATTTTTTTCTCTTAGGGAAAATTTAGTATTTCTAAACATTACTTACTTGCATTCCAAAGTACTCTTGTGACTGGGAAGGAAACACCTAGGGTTACTGTTATCAACAGGAACTTGTGCATAAGCTTTAGTACCTTTCTTGTTAAACAAGGCTTACCTACTGGGATGTGTTCAGCCTACTGCTACTAAGGAGAGATGAGAGGTGCCATTACACAGGTTCTGCATCTCAAACCCAACTAGACAGGTGTTCTCCACTAAATTACTTTCCTGAAAATTGCAAAAACACAACTAATGAAAATAATTTTCACTTATTTTTTTCTTGAGACAGGCTTTTGCTATGTAGCCCAGGGAACTCTAGGTCCTCCTGCCTCAGTCTCCAGACTGCTTGGATTAGAGGCCTATGCCACCACACCCACCTCTCAAATGTCTATCTCATACATTCTTTTGTATTCCGATGCTGTACTTGCAAGAATCAAGCACAGCAAATAAGAAAGTAGTTCACTCACTGGAAAGCTAATACTTACCTCTGCTTATGCGCAGACAGGAGGCACGTGTCTAAGGCTGCACCTCTTGCCTTCCTTACTCTAACAGTTCTAGCTCATGTGGCAAACTGAATGTGCAATTGTATTCCCACATGCACTCTACTACATGAGCAAGTTGCAGAAATGTAACTCTAAACTGTCTCACAGGCATCTAATCATTTTCCCACACAGCCTTTTCGTTAGGGTGGGTAAAGAGGTTGAGCCATTTACTTTTGTGAAATTCAAAATTCATGTTTTAAAATTTCTTGCTGCTTGAGCATGTTTATACCAACTTCATTATTAGAGTCAGCTGCAGTCACTGGTATACCTGCATAGTTTTCTAAGCTTCTACTGTTTCTTTTATCCTAATCCATACGTATATGAAAAGTCAAATTAAAAAACTTACGAGATACACCGATATATATATAATGTGTCAGGCGATTACAGTAAATTGTTCTATTTTCTTTTCTTTTCTTCATCTTTTTGAGACAGGGTCTCCCTACAGCCCTGGCTGGCCTGGAACTCAGATCCTCCTGCCTCTGCCTCCCTGAGTGCTGCTGGGATTAAAGGCATGTGCCACCACACCAGGCTTAACTTTTCCTGTTTTCTAAATGCACATTAATTCTGCAATTTCAAAACTGTTTAGAATGAACCTATAAAATCTTCATAGAAAAACAAGAGCTTAGATGTACCATTTGATTTTGAGTAAAGGCATCTTCAGCAATTAACTGTTAGAGGGGTCAGGGCAAGACTGCAGGGTGGGAGGTAGAGTGGCCATGGCTTCTACTCGCTGCTGCTGCTGCTGCTGCAGTGGACCCACTTGCAGACCACCACAGAGGGGCATGGCAACACCCAGCCCATAGTTTTCACTGAGCCTTTTTCACTTCTTTGGTTTTTTGTTTGTTTGGTTAGTTGGTTCTTTTTGAGACAGTGTCTTTCATATGCCACGCCTGGCTTCAATTTTCTTAGGTAGCCAAGGATGACTTGGAACTTCTGATTCTCCTTGCTTCACCTTCGCTGATTAGGGATCTAGGATTAGGCATTCACCACCAGGACTGGCTTATGTAATGTTGGAGATGAAATTCAGGGCTTCCTGCACTGTGGGTAAGAGCTCTACCAACTAAGCTACACCCTCAGCCCCTTTTTAAATGTCCTCACACTCCTTACTCAGATTTGTTATCTCCCTGTTTATTTTATTTATTTAAATTCCCTCTTCATAATTCTAATACTTTAACTGCTATAACAAAGTCAAACAATTATAAATAGTATTCTGTTCTTTTCTAAAAAATATTTTATTTTACGTTTATGAGTGTATTGGCCTGCATGTGTGTCACCCATGTTGCGAAATGCCTGCGGAGGTCAGAAGGCGGCATTGGAACCCCTTGTACCTGGAGTTACGGACAGTTGTTAGCCACCATGTGAGTGCTGGGATTCTAACCTGGGTCCTCTGTAAGAGCAGTTAGTGTTCTTAGTCACCGAGCCATCTCCTTGGCCCAAGTATTCTGTTCTAAATGAGATCACATCAGATTTTACTTGTATGGCCTTTTACATAGTATTTCCAATTCAAGAGCTTAAACAGAAAAACAATTTATCTGGCACTGAGCTAGGATACTTAGCTATATAAAATAAATGTTTGTTTCTTGAGACAAGGTCTCAAGCAGATCAGGATGACCATGAACTCGCTATGTAGCAGAGGCTGAACTCTTGATCCTTTTGCCTCCACTGTTCAAGTGCTGGGATTATAGATGAGCACCAACTACCATTCTTGGCTTATATAAAATAATTCTATAACGTTTTTTAAAATCAAGACACAGAAAGCACTGAATTTTAAAAGAACTTCTAGTCACCAAAAGGCATCAAGATAAAAGGATAAATCACAAATCAGATGATATGATGGTTAGTTTTCATTGACAATTTGACTCTATCTAGAATCACCTGTGGAGTCTCAATGAGGGACTATCTAGATTAGGTTGACCTGTTGGCACGCTTGTGGGGAACTGTCTTGATTATGTTAACTGATATGGGAACACCTAGGTAAATAGTAGGCATTACCATTCCCGGAGTTTGGATTACAAAAATGGAGACAGTCAGCAGTCAGCTGAGTACTGACAAGCATGCATGTGTCTATTCTCTCTGCTCTTTACTAGATGTGATGTGACCAGCTGTATTAGTTCCTGCTGCCTATGACTTCCTTGCTATGATGAACTGTAACCTGGAACTGTGAGATAAAATAAACCCTTTCTCCCCTAGATTGTTTATGTTAGGTATTTTGTCACAGCAACTGGAGGGAAACTAGGACAAATGATAAGGGCAAAGCATCTGTGACAAAGCCTGGTAATCACAAATAAGCAAAGAAGCTGAAAGGCTAATGTGATGATAAAATGAGGAAAAGACACTCAAACATACGTTCCGAAGAGGAGATGTGACCAGTAATCCAAAGAGTCATTTAATCTCTTTCATTATCAAGGAAGTGAAGCCCAATGGCGCACGGTATGGTGGCGGCCTCAGGGGCCCCACAGGGCCTTTTCCCTTTGTACTCTGGGGTGTCACACTTTGGTAGCTTGAAATCAGCCACACTGAGCAAAACCATACCATGAAAAACGCTACAAACTAGGACTAGTTTTCAGTCACTACAGTATGTACACTAAGACACATATGCACACCAGAACATGGTTGCTCACTCTGTATTCCAGTAACATAGAAGGGTGAGGCAGATGGAAAGCAAAGAAAACAAAAAAGGTATACATGCACAATCTGATATTATTTTTGGTTAAAGCAAAAAGTAATAAGGGGCTAGAAAGATGGTTCAGCAGTTACGAGCACTGATTGGTCTTGTAGATGTGGGTTCAGTTCTCAGCATCCACGTGGAGGCTAACAACCACCTATAATTTCAGTGCCAGGGGATCCAATGCCCTCTGTGGCCTCCATAGGTACTGCACACATGTGGTGCAGACACATATGTGGTGCAAACTC
>NW_008337163.1:10175-16976 GCF_000622305.1 Nannospalax galili
CAAAGTAACAGAGAACTAAGAGAATCGTGAATTAAAGGCTATGATTTATCAACTTCTTTACTCACGGTCAATTGAAGTTTGTTCAAATTTATTTGGTTTCTTGATACAGGGTCTCACAATGTAACCCAGGCTTGCCTGGAGCTTATTACAGAGACCAGGCTGGCCTGAACTCATGCTTAGTTCTCAAGACTTTTGTTTTAGCAAAGTAAGAAATAAACATACTGCCTACTCCCTTCTACACAGAGAAACCTCTCAACAGTTCATTCTGCCAGGTGCAGTGGCTCACATCTATTACCCCACCTGGGAGACTGAGGCAGAACTGCCTAGAGTTCCAAGTCAGCTTGGTTTCTTAGGAAACTAAACCCAAACAACAACCCCTCCTCCAAACCCAAAACCAAACACAACTGATCATTAAGTAATCTTAATCTATCTCCACTATGTACCTGAAGGAAGATATGAGTGCCTCACACACTGCATGCAGCACACGTGTGTATGTGCACTATTTATACATTACTTTCCATCTGTGCCACACAGATGCCATCCACAGGCATCATTTAGAATTGTTGTTCGAAACACATGGCCGACGTGGGAAATCCAACATGGCTAAACAAACAAGAGTGGTTCTAAAATCTACTGCTGACAAAATGGGGAAAGGCGGTAGGTCTGGGTATCAGAGTCTGCTATAGTTCCAGGAGCAGTGACGTGAACATTCCCAGCCACTGCAAATGCTTCCTTGCCTAGCGTTAGCTTTCTGTTGTTAATAAGAGGCTCAATTAGTAAACTGCTAAGGTGATTTCCAGCTCTATAACTAAGTCTGTAAATAAAAGCCAAGGCCTGCTTTTAAGAAATTTCATTAAGGGCAGGAGAGATGGCTCAGCGATTAAGGACACTGACTGTTCTTGCGGAAGACCTGGGTTCAAACCCCAGCACCCACACGGCAGCTAACAACTGTCTCTAACTCCAGCTCTAGGGAATCTGACTCCTGTCCTCTGCAGGCATTGCATGACACGGATGCACTTACTGACATGCAGGCATAACACTCATACACATAAAATAAAAATAGTATTTTAAAAAAAAGAAATTTCATTAAAAAAAAAGACAAGTTCTCTCTCAAAAAAAATTCAGATATACCTTCTTTTCGCTTGGAAAACCAGACATCTGTTTCTGTCAAAAGCTGCTTTAGAGATCCATTCCAGGAAGGCACTAGCTGAAGGAACATCCACTAGGTTAAAAAAAAGCAAGAAAAAAGTTATAAGGCTTCATAACTCTGAGTATATGTTCAAACAGTCCCATCTTTAAAGAGACTATTTTTTTTTTGAGGCAAGGTCTGGGTAGCCCATGTTGGCCTTGGACTTACTATGTAGCTGAGGATGGCCTTGAAACCCCTGCAGAATGCTGGGATTACAGGCATATGCCACCATGCCTGGTTTTCTAAGTGCTAGAAGTAGAACCTAGGGCTTTGTGCATGTTAGGCAAGCACTCTATCAACTAATTCCTAAAAAATTGTATTTTACAAGCAATTCAAAGGAGCCTACTACTAAAGCTTTAAATTCATCATGGCAGGAAATGGAGGTCCAGTGATTTAAAACTGGAAATATGCACCATAAAGCACACTAATCCCTGAAAAAAAGTAATGGTCACACCTCAGTGAATTAAACAGGCACAGCTTTAACCTAACTACTACATTAGTAACTACCAATTTATTCTACTCACTAAACACTACGTAAGATTGTAAAAGAAATTTAATATGGGAAAAGGACTCCCTTTGTCCCAGGGCTGTTGAGGCAGTGCACAGAGTAGTCAAGAGTTCAGACTTTCAATCCTCCACCTGTCACTCAGCAGCTAAACACATCACCCATTTCTCTAGGTTTTAATTTCTTCATTTGCAGATCACTGAAGGAACATGTGTGCACCATGTTTAACACAGTGCTGGCACTAAGCACCACACAAGCACCAGCATTTACCGACCAGTCCTGCATCACCGCAGCTGCACTGAGAGACGAGAGCAACGGCAGCTCACAGAGATTCGGACACGTCTCCACCCTCTTCTTAGAAAGTTCAACAGTCAGACGCTAAGCTTCCTTGAAAAAACTAGCAATGGCGCCTCATCTCTACCACAGAAACACTATCCAAAGACTACACCGCAGCTTCACAACTGCCTCAAGGGCAGATGGGACTCCACAGACACAGACGACGCACAGTGTGGTGAGAGCAGTGGCTTCGCTCAAGTCTGCTCTAATAGATTCTAAGCCTCGCCCACATGCAAAGTGTAACAATTGGTATTTTTTTGAACTATGAAATAAAATTAGACCTAAAATCCATCAAAAGTATGAAATAAAGCCAGACTTGGTAGTTTTAGGAAATGGGAGGCTGAGGCAGATGAACTGCTTCAAGCTTTGAGGTAAATCTGGGCTACATAATATCTTCCAAGACAGTGTGGGCTACAGAGTGAGGCCCCACCTCAAGAAAAATAGTCACGAATCCCTAAATCTAAATATGTACGGCTCTGGCATATGGCCGCTGGCTTGAGATAGTTTGGGAAACTGACGTAGGTTGTTCAACTTCACAATGGTGCAGAAGTGTGCCATGGACCACACTGCTTTACTTCAGGATGGCACAACAAATTACAGAAGATGCACAACACTTAATGATATAACAGGACTGGCTTAGGTGATGTGGCCAACTGCAGGCTAAGTATCCGTTCTGAGCATGTTCCAGAAGGGTGTGGCTCAGCAGGGTGCTCAGGAAATCAGGTAGAATAAATGCTTTCTTGACAGCTATATTTCAGTTGATGATGTGTTTACTGAGCAAAACCCCAGTGATCCAAGCAGCTGTGTAGTTCCTCCACTGTCTCTAACACTCAGAAGGACTGCTACCAGATTTTCATCATGGTAAGCAACCTTAAGTAATATACCTGCACATATACGTCGGTACCTTTCAAGAGTTGTATATAACATCCATCTCCACCTGCATCACAAATAAGTTAGATGAACCAATGAACTGTTTCATGATGCTTATACTGGAAAAGATAAAGCACAGGAGTGAGCTTTTCTTCACGTAGCTGAAGGACTCTTGTAAGCTATAAACTTCTAAAAAAATTTAGTATCTGTGTGTGATGTATGTGTGTGAATACAGACACACATGTGCCCCAGTACACATGCAGAGGTCAGAGGACAACTACTGTGAGTTAGTTCTCTCCTTCTACCCATGGTTCTGGAGATGGAACTCAGGTCATCAGGCTTGTGCTGCTGAGCCATCCCACCTGCCCTAAAACCTTTAATTCTCTGTCAAATGAAAACATGGAGATAAAAAAGGCAGCAGTCTATTTGAACATGACAAAGCACCTCAGTTAACAATCCATCTGAACACAATGCTTCTCATTGTGACACCAGGCTGGAAAGGGACAGCACACAGAGCCCTGATCCCCTTGCTGTAGGTGAAATGGGATGACTTGCTGACTTGGTCAAACCAGCAGGCCCCTCTGCCTTCCTACCCACATTTCTATGTACAAATGAAAAACAAGAATAACATTGCTTAGAATTCACTAAAATAGCTGGATCTTCAAGATCCCAACCCCATCCCTGCAGGACACAGCTATATAGAACAGCCTGTCCCCAAACTTGCTATCCATCTTGTATCAGCCTTGCAAGTGCCGAGATTAGAGATGGGCCACTATATTTGATTAAATGGATCTTTAGTATCCAGGTTTAAGTATTTATTATTTTTATTTTATGTGTATGAGTGTATTGTCTGCATGAGTCATCCCCCCAGGCCCAATATCCAGATTTAAAAGAACTGCAGTCAGAAAATATGTTTTCATTAGAGGAAAATGAAAAAATGCAGGCTAATTTGGAGTAGAGATGGTTATCACTGGCCATGGGCTCTTATTTCCCCGTTTTCTGCTTTCCTAGATTTTAAAGACGATCCCACTATGACCTGCTTTCTTCCTTCAGAAGTGCAACGGGAACTCTAACCTGTCCCCCTGCTGGAAGCTGTGAAATGCCTCCATCAAGACACTGCACGCTCACAACACTCGTGCCCCATATCCTTCACAAGTTTTTTGGGGGTCTGGAGAGATGTCTCAGTGGTTAAGTGCAGAGGACCCAGGTTCAGTTGCCAGCACCCATATGGTGGCTAACAAGCATCCGTAAGTCTGGTTCCAGAGAAAAGGGCACCGTCTTCTGTTCTCCATGGGCATCGTACAGACATGGTGCACTTACACATAACACTCAAACACATAAAATAAAAATAAATTTTTAAAAATTTAAAAAAGTTTGTTTCCATCCAGAATTTGTAGACCCATCATGGTATCTTGGTCTCACTGCTGCAGATAAGCTCAGGTAGTATAAAATACCACAGACATCTCTGAATCCTTCACTGCAGGGCCCTGAAAGATATATCTTTGATGCAAGGGACATTCAGGAAGGACGGAAGGAAAGAAGGAAGGAAGGAGAGCAGGAAGGGGAGGGGAAGGAGAGAGGAGAGGGGAGGGGAGGAGAGGGAAGGGAAGGGGTGAGGGAGCTAATGTTAAAGTAAGGAGATGCAGCTTCAAAAGGCCAACCGAACTGAATTTAATTTCATCAGCTGGTAAACATTTTTAAAAATTTCATTTATTTTATTTTGCGAGGATGTGTTTGAGTGCAGGTACATGCAGTATCAATGCATATGTCAAAGTGAATGGACAATTCTTAAAAACTGGGTCTCTGAGGACAGAACTCAGGTCATTGACACACCTGCAAGCAAGTGCCTCTACCTGGCTGAGATCTACTGGACTGTAAAAACTGTAAAACATGTTGGGTGTGGTGGTGAGCATGCTTTTAGGCAGGCGGATCTCTAAGTCCAAGGCCAGCCTAGTTTACATAATGAGTTCCTGGTCAGCTGGGGCTACAGGAAGACCCTGTTTCAAAGAGACCAAAAAAAAACAAACCCAAAACCAAAACAAGACAACAAAACCCCAAAACCAAAACAAGACAACAAAACCCCAAACCCAACAACAACAAAAATTCTCTAACGTCTCTATGACAATAATTTTCAAGCTATCACTTTTAGATGCTCCAGGAACCTGGCAGAAGTGAGAAGCACTTTACACTTGGAACAGTCTTACAGCATCAGTGTACTCTGTTAAACTGTTGGAACAACAGACATCAATTTGATCACTGACAACAGAGAAGCAGGTGCAGCATGTATTTGAGTCATGAACGTAGTCAAGGTACCTCTTATTAAATTGCGTGCATGTGTGCATGTGTGTGTGTATTCTACAAAAGTATCTTGAACATTTGAACAAAAGAAAAACATTATTTTAAGACAATTAACTGTAAAGTTACTTAGACTCCAAATACCTGAGTTCTTTGAAAAGCTCAACATTCTGGTGAGTCATCAAGTTGTTTAGCAGCCACTCTAGGCACCTGAAATTAAAGTGTGATTATTTCGTATATATTAGGTATTTACAGCTTATTGAGTAGGTCTTATAGTTAAAATGAAAACAGTGTTAATTGCGCTAGGCCATGCTCAAGGTTTTACCTTAATTTAACATCTGTGCTGCCTACTCCCTAAATAGTGACCACGGGAGCTGGAGAGATGACTCAGTGGTTAAGAGTACCGGCTCCTCTTGCAGAGGACCCAGGTTCAATTCCCAGCATCCACATGGGGGCTAACAATCATTTGCAACTCCAGTTTCAGGCGAATCACTTACACACATGCAGGCAATACACTCATACACATAAAATAAAATTTAAAAAATAGTGACCACAGTTTGATAAGGATATTTCACCCACCTGTGATCACTGACCAGGCCAACGCTTCAGAGGAATTTATTAATTAGTTCAAAAGAAAAAAGGGCTATTACTTTATCTTCCCTCATAATTGTTTCTTACTACATTCTCTTAAGAAATCAAAGCAACCAAATTCCAGAAGTAGGATTGAAGAAAAACAGAAAAGCAACTCACTTTTTCATTACAGAATCTAATCTATAGGTCCCTGATGATGTGTAATAGCCACACACAGTTTTCACATTCATTGTTTCCTTCACTGTCTCACCACACTGTTGGATTAAACCATCCTGTAAATATAAATAAGCACTGGAAAGGCCCGTTTCTTGTGGGAAAATTAGCTCTCCCCTGTGCCTCCACATATTAAAAGGTAATAAAAAAATGGAAGGAAGGAAGGAAGGAAGGAAGGAAGTCATTAAGTGCAGCAAACCTACTTTTTTTTCTAAGTTCAACAAAAATACTGAAAAGAAAACCATTCAGCAAGTATCTACTACACACACGGAACTGAAAACGAAGGTGGCAGAAGAGGCAGGGAGGAGGAGCACGATAGACCTCATTTTCTGTTTTCTACTCTAGGAACTCTGCAAATTGCTCTGGCAGCATTTTATCTGTTTTTCCTGTTCTTATTAAATTAAGAACTCTACACAGCTAATCAAGTGAGAGATAAGTAAATAATACAAATGCATGGAACAGTGATTACCATTTTAAAGACCCATCAACATGCCTCAAAAACAAGTATGGTACAGTTTTAAACAACTTACATTAAAATTTTAATCTAAAATATTTATATAGGTTTCAAATGAATAGAAAAATACTACCTTCAATGTATATAAAAATAGCCATTTTTTATTCATTTCTGAAATATATTCATGCAACTATATTATTAGAGTTAGTAAGTTTTAAAAATAAGGCAGATAGTAGATTCAGAAAGCCAAAAGGATCAAAGTTAGTGTGCTGGACAGCTTTAGTGTCAACTTCACAAACCCGGGTTGAGGGAGCCTCAACTGGGGAATTGCCTCCATTGGGTTGGCCT
>NW_008337163.1:18184-22138 GCF_000622305.1 Nannospalax galili
GGCCCTTCTTCACGGGTCCATTAAATCTCACAAGATGTTTATGTCACACTCAACACTGGGCAGCTCTCTTCTGACCTTTGGGTTTGTGTATTGGCCCTCTCACCCCAACCCTCAATACACTGTCAGCTACTTTGAGGCAGGGGGCAAATTTAATTAACTGCCACATACGAACTACACAAGTGAGGGACTACATCTTCATTTACCTCTCTCTAGCTCTACGTCTCATATGACACACACGGTTCAACATGCTCCATGTACTTTCATTTAATGTCATCCTACCAGTGATTAAAAAGCACACATATGGTTTACACATGACTTCAAAATTAAGAAGCTTAAATAACAGCACTCAGTGTTTCTTTGAACAACAAACTAATACCTGCTTTAGCAGCGAAGTTACTGATGACAGAAATCTGCAAGCACACTCGACAGTCCACTTTCCTACATTTCAGCAAGCTAAAGCAGCTCCACAGAAAGTCTCCCCCACTTCACATAGATATCAGAGCCCTCAGTTGTAATAGCTTTTGTTTTAGCATCTTAAATTATTTCTAACAAACAGTACATTTACCTTCATTTTTATTTTAAAAATTGCAAAAGCTGAACTTTACTTTTGTTTCTGGAGGTAAGCACAGAAACACAGAGCACAGCAATTTTTAAAAATAACATGTCAATTTACCAACTGCAGCATACAAGCTGCTGCCAAAATGGCAACAACTCGACTGGGTTTTATCAAGACGTCATCTCGATACGGAGATCCAAAGGCATCTTGCAGTGCTGAAAGAAAAAGTACACACGCAAAATAAAACGTTACCAAAGGGGTAAGACACTGCAAGAGGGAGTTCCAGAAGATACTGCTGAGTAGACTACTGTAAAGTGTAGGTGCACATAGTCCATCACTCCATGATAATCTTTTCTTTAGCTGGAATTGATTCAGTAACTGATTTAATTATTCTATCAATTCCAGCTGCAGTCTTCTCTAATGGTCAGAATTAAGACCTCCTCGGAAGAAGTTCCAGAAGATACTGCTGAGTAGACCACTCGTAAAGTGTAGGTACACACAGTCCATCACTCCATGATAATCTTTTCTTTAGGGGAGGAACAGTTTACTGGCATCAAACTCACAGATCAAACTCCTCTTGCCTCAGCTTCCTCAGTGCTGGGGTAACAGACGTGCACCACCAGGTCAGTTACCATGGTAATCTTAACTCAGTGCTTCACCACTGAGGTGTGGTAAGCTCCTAGCCATGTCCTGCCACATGCATGTCTGATCCCTACAGCCATCTGAGTCTGGCCACCCTCCTCCACTGCCACTCACTGATGTTCCTCACAGTTTGCTCTATAAACTTCTCTTTTCTCTCTGCCTACTCAGTGGAGCTGGGCCCTCCACCAAGCCTGTAAAATAAAACAAGAAGGAGCTGTGGACTATGAACAGGAGAGGATGTTTACAGGAGGCTCACTGGGCTGCATGAGACTCAAACACAATCCCTAACCTCCCCAGCCCCCTGCTTTGAAACAACCCTGCCTGAATGATTCATGTGCTGTCCCCAAAAGGACCTTCACACATCATTTATTTTTACTTTTGGTTCTAGGATCAAACCCAGGGCCTTGTGCAGGGTAGGCAACACTCTTAACAATTACATCCCCAGTCCCTGTACATGCTTTCTTTTAAAAAAAAGTGGTCAAACTTCTTATTCCCTCTCCTTACGGCCTTCTTCACAAGTCATTTATTTTTATTTTTGGTTCTAGGATCAAACCCAGGGCCTTGTGCAGGGTAGGCAACACTCTTAACAATTACATCCCCTGTCCCTGTATATACTTTCTTTAAAAAAGGGTGGACAAACTTCTTATTCCCTGTCCTTAAAGCCTTCATATCCCAGGCTCACAAGACATGCAAAGAGACTGGGTTCATGTAACTATAAACAAGAGGGACAGAACTGATAAATCATGGAGTGAATTAATATAAAATCCACCTTCGGTATAAAATGAAACTTTGTTCCTAGCCTAAGGGCTAGAATATTTGTTTTTCATGAAAAGAATAAAAATGTTATGTCTTTGTGATCTTTGTACATTGTAATTATAGGAGCCATACCTTCCACATCAATATTCTTGTCAGGAATCTCCAGGTCAATAATATTCATGCTGTATTCTTTCCAAGAACCACTGAACATACTAGAAAAGTAGCCAGACTGAAGAAAAAGTACAGAGTTAATGATTGACCAGTACTTTTGTCTTACAAATTATTTTCCCATATCTAACTCCACCCAACTATTTTTATCAAAACTAATTTGCCATATTATTTCAAGAGAAAAAGAACTGTTCAGTACATCTACAGCAGAAAAGAACTTAAAGTCATTATAAAGTATTCTGAAGTACATGTTCAATTTAGTACATCTCAAAACTAAACTAAATTCTATTACTCTGTGAACTGAATTCCCACATTACTTCTTAAACCGGATTAGCTTTTACTTAAAGCAATTCCTGGGTAGTGCACTGAAAGTTCAATCCTGGGTTTTGGCACCAAAAAGAACTTTGCAGTACTTTAGAATGGATCAAATAGTAACTGATTTTAAAGCGTAAATTAAAGTTCAATCCTGGGTTTTGGCACCAAAAAGAACTGATTAAAATAGAATAAAATAAAGACATTATTCAGTACTTACTATGTTCATCCATTTGTACCTGTAGCTCCAGGACATGCTGTCAACACTAAACCTACATATGCTCAAGTCCTGCCTCTCTGCACTGACCTGTACACAGACCCCCTCATACCCTTGTAAGTCACCTGTAGGTTACCTGCATCACCCAATACAATGTAAATGTAGCATAGGTAATTATTTTTTTAGGGAATGATCAAAAAAGTCATGTATGTTTCTTCAATACATGTCAATTTGCTTTTTTCCAATTATTTTTAATCCTGAGTTGTTACAACACAGGGGATGTGGAGCATGCACACACAGAGTGCAAACTGTTTACAGCAGCCTAGGAACATGGACTCAGATGTCATTTCCGTCCACAGGCAGCCAACCTGCAAGGATCCTGAGAGGCAATCTCATCCTTGTCACAGTGGCCATCTCATCCTTAAAAGTCAATGAGAGATTTTTTTCTTTCAGAGATTAAAACAAAGATACTGTTAAGACTAATAGTCTGGATATATCCTCTGGATTGTATTCTTTTTGGACTCTAGCTTTTTTTAGACAGTAAAGTCAGCTTCACTTTCTTTTTAACAAATTTTTGGCTTGTATTCTTCAAATCAAAGTAAACTTTCGTTAAGACTAATGGTCTGGATATATCCTCTGGATTTTATTCTTTTTGGACTCTAGCTTTTTTTAGACAGTAAACTCAGCTTCGCTTTCTTTTTAACAAATTTTTGGCTTGTATTCTTCAAATCAAAGTAAACTTTTTCAAAAAATAAATGAAAAACATGTTGATGAAAATGTGGAAGAAACATTTCAAACATTTTCCTTGGCAAATCTCAGACTACTGTCTTTCAAGTAGTTATTCTCCAACAATGGTGAGAAAACACTAGATCCACCGGGTAAGAACTCACAAGGCCTAGGACACAGAACGGGATGGAAGGTCATCAAATATAACATCTGAGGGGCTGGGTGTGGTAGAGAAGTTTTAATACCAGCACCTGGGAGGCAAAAGTGGGTGGATCTTTGTGAGACTGAGGCCAGCCTGGTCTCCATATTGAGTTTCAGGCCAGGTGTGGCTACAGGGAGACCAAAAACAAACAAAAAAACAAACAAAAAACAAAACAAAACTAAGGGGTCTGGTGAGATGCTTAGCAGGTAAACACACTTGCTGACAAGCCCAATAACTCAGTTTGATCCCCAGGACCCCATGATGGAAGAAGAGAACTGGCTCCTGTAAGTTGTCCTCTGACATTGGCACACACAGTGGCAAGCATATACACACGCGCATATACAGTAATAAATATTTTTTAAAAATTATTTAAAG
>NW_008337163.1:22384-23895 GCF_000622305.1 Nannospalax galili
GCATCAGATCCCCTGGAACTAGAGTTATGGGCAGTTGTTAGCCACCATGTGGGTGCTGGGATTCAAACCTGGGTCTTCTACAAGAACATCCAGTGTTCTTAACTGCTGAGACATCTCTCCAGCCCCTGAAAGTTCTGAGCCATTTTAAAGATCAAATGCCTGGGGACTGGAGAGATGGCTCAGCAGTTAAGAGCACTGGCTGCTCTTGCAGAGGACAGGGATTCAATTCCCAGCACCGACATGGCAGCTACAAACCATCCTAAACTCCAGTTCCAGGGGAATCCAAAGCCCTCTTCTGTCCTCTGTGGCATTGCACAGCATGGGCCACTCACTCATGTGCAGGCAATACACTTGTACACATAAAATAAAAAAATAAAAAAAAATTAAAAAAAATAAAGATGGAGTGCCTGACAGAAAACCTTTCAACACAAAAGTCAGAAAGGTACATCAGCCAGATGACTTCTGCTGTTTGCTGGTCTGAATTTTCTAGAAAAGGTTAAATATTAATTTTCTATTTACTTTTTCCAAAGTAATGTTTTAGACAAATATATTCAATTTGAATTATCATAAAAACATCTGGATAATCTTTAATGTTACAGATTTTCTTACTTTTCTAATTTTATCAGCAAAAGGTACTAAGATAAACTTCTTCACAACAAAGAGGTGACACAACTGTGGACAGTATGATGGGAATTTCAAAATCAGTTTTCCAAGCCAAACTTGGCTTTCAATAGCAAAGTGCACCATCTTTCTCACCAGCAGACACTTTACCAGAAGAGATGACATGTCTTAGTCCACACCAGAGCTCTGTGTGAAATCCACCCAAGAGCAGAGTGCAACTGAAAGCCTGGGGTGCTGGAAATGGCTACCCTGACCATCCATCAACAGGGAAATGGAGCACTTACTTGACACAGGTATACTTTGTGTAAGCTCCACTCTTCTCCCAGAGCACAGATCTTAATGTCACTGTTTTCACCATTGAAAAACAATGTTTGATAGATGTATTTACATGTACTCTTTAATTTTTTCCTGTCAAGAGAAATGCAAAATTTGCATATTCAAAAAGCACAGTGTGAGAACCCCAGCATCACAAGGCTGTGGGTTTAGTCCCTAGTACCGTATAGACCAGGTATGATGGGCAGTGCACCTGTATCCCAACACTGGGTAAGTAGTGGAAGGAGAGTAAGGAGTTCAAGGTCATACTGTTAAATAGTGAATTCAATGCCAACCTGACATACGTGAAACCTTGCCAAAAAAAAAAAAAAAAAAAAAGGATCAGGAAGCAGTATTGGTTCCCCAGGCAAGAATTAACAAATGGGACCTCATTATTAAACTAAAAAGTTTCTCTACATCAAAGGAGGCAACCAGGGAAAGGATCAGAAAACCCACATAATGGGACAAAATCTTTACCAGCGACACACCCGACAGAGGTTTAATATCCAGAATATATAATGAACTCAAAAAACAGAATCAAGACAAGAAGTAACCCAATTAAAAGATGGGCTAAGGAG
>NW_008337163.1:25531-26921 GCF_000622305.1 Nannospalax galili
AGCTGGGGGTGCCAAAAACACAGCAGACAGTAGCAGGGATATCAGAGTATAAGCAATCTGGTGGGGATAGGGACGCTATGGGAGGGTGCTATCTGGGAATTGGGTGTAAAAAAATAAATAAATAAATAAAATAATTCTTCAAAGCATTAAAATTTGCTCCTTAATAATTAGATGTGAAAAACATTACCATTGAAATCTACCTGATGACTTTATATCCATGCTCAGATGCCAAGGAGCTCAGAAAGTAACCGACTGTGACTAGTAATAATCAGATATAGAGATTAGAAACACATGTGCATCTTAGTGTCAATTGTATTAAAAATGAATTTTTCTGTATGAAACTGTGTATTTTAATAATGAAATGGAGATCTTTTTTAAAAGGTTAAAACCTCATTTAATTTTATGTCTTACAGGGTTTATACTGAATACAATATTGTATAACTGTATTAATGCAACTGTAAACCTAAAAATTTACAACCAACTTTGAAAGAGATGCATCTTAGCTCTGGGAATTGTTATGTAATATGTCGATGCTGTTGTAATGAAATTCCTCTTTTAATTATATGGTTATTAAATAATCAAAAAAAGTAATGACAGCAAATACATTAAAAAAAGAAAAAAGAAAAAGAAGAAAATTCACAATTAAGATTCATGATGATCTAGTAAGTAAGAAAAAGGGTGATCTAGCTTAAAAATATGTAGAAGCTGGGCCTGGTGGCACATGCCTTTAATCCCGACACTTGGGAGGCAGAGGACGGTGGATCTCTGTGAGTCCAAGGCCAGCCTGGTCTACATAGCCAGTTTCAGGCCAGTTGGGGCTACAGGGAGACTCTGACTCAAAAAATACCAAAAAAGGTTGCTTCTCTCTAAAAGATTTACTTACTAATTTACATGCACATGTGCTCGTTCGAGTGTATGCCCATGTGTGTGTTTGCAAGAAGAAGTTACAAAAGGTTGAGTGTTCTCCTTTATCACTCTGTACCTATTTCTCTGAGGCAGGTTCTCTACTAAAACTTGGAACTTAGCTTGTGTTTTCCAATAGACTGGAAGCCAGCAAGCCCCAGCAATCCTGTCTTTGGTACCCCCAACCCAAAGCTAGAGTTACACAGGACACCTGGCTTGTTACATGGGTGAACTCTTATTAAATAACTGAACTCTGCTCCTCATGATCATACAGCAAGTGCCTTTTACCACTAAGCTATCTCTCTAGTCCCAGCTGATCCACCTTAAATGCCTGACCACTTCTGATAGTTTTTCTAGTAGTTTAAAATTTTTTAAATCTCTTTCTACAAATAAAGTAACTGCTAGGTGTGATTTGTGTGCGTGCCTGTGTGTGTGCCTGTGTGCCTCTGTGTGTGTGTGGGGGGGGGGTGTTTTTGTGACAAGGTCT
>NW_008337163.1:27600-27944 GCF_000622305.1 Nannospalax galili
AGACCCTGTCACCACACAAAACAGAAAACCTAATGGAAGCTAAAAAAATTACTGCTTTGTTCAGTGTCTGAAACCAGTGTGTTTAAATGTGGGTTCAATCCTCAGTTCAACAGAAAACAACAACAAAACTTGCAAACACAAAAGTAAAGAAAGAAAAAAGGCTGAAAGTATGTGTATTACTCAGGGGCCTCCAAAGAAACAGAACCAGTAGAATGAATATATACGTATAGAGATTTATCAGCTTAGCTCACAGGAGTCCAATGGCTGCACCACACTGGAGAGGTTGAGAATCTGTACCTGCTCAGTCCATGAGGCTGGATGTCTCAGTAGTCTCAATCTGGCAC
>NW_008337164.1:0-210 GCF_000622305.1 Nannospalax galili
ATATTGTGATGATACATTGCAGCATTATATTTGCCCACTGAGCAGTGTGACAATACATTAGGGGCCTTGTGAAGGGATCATGGGAATGACACAATGGTGCATTGTAATGACAAAATGATGGCATGATGGAACATTGTGATTTCATATTGTAACACTGAAATGGCACATTGGAGCAATATAATGGCACATTTGTCCTTAGTGTTGGCAGAC
>NW_008337165.1:0-269 GCF_000622305.1 Nannospalax galili
GATCTCCATTTCATTATTAAAATACACAGTTTCACACAGAAAAATTCATTTCCCATGCAATTGACATTAAGATGTTTGCCCATGCGTTTCTAATCTCTATATATCTGATTATTGCTAGTCACAATACTTTCTAAGCTCCTTGGCATCTGAGCATGGATATAAAGTTATCAGGTAGATTTCAATGGTAATGTTTTTCACATCTACTGATATTTAAGGAACAAATTTTTATGCTTTGAAGAATTATTTTTTTTCTTTTTTATTTATTTATA
>NW_008337166.1:0-2070 GCF_000622305.1 Nannospalax galili
CTAGAGTAGGGTGAGTTTGGAGGCTAGGGATAGGTTAAGGGTTAGGTTTAGCCTTAGGGTTCAGGTTATGTTTACTGCTGTGGTTAGGGTTTGGTTTATGCCTAGGACTAGTGTTAGAGTTAGGTTTAGGTCAATGTTGAATATTAGGGTTATACTTAAGGTTAGGTATATGTTTAATCTTAGGGTTAGATTTAGGTCTAGGGCTAGGGCTACAGTTATGATTACATTTAGGGTTAGGGTTGGAGTTAGAGGTAGGGCACAGTTATTTTTAGGTTTACGGTTAGGAGAGGGCTTATGTCTAGGGTCAGGTTTTGTGTTACGTTCATGTTAGTGTTGGGTATAGGATTATGTTAAGAGGATAGGGTTAGGGTTAGGTTAAGGTTAGGTTTAAAGTCAGGGTTAAAGTTAGGACAAATGTTAATACCAGGGTTAAGTTTAGGGTTAGTTCTAGGGTTGGATTTAGGATTTTGATTATGGTTAGGTTTAGGCCTAGGGTTAGGGTTAGGGTTAGATTTAGGATTTGAGGTAGGGTTAGTGCTAGGTTAGTGCTGAGTAGGGGATAGGTTAATGTTTAGGGTTAGGGTCAGGGTAATGTTTAGGGTTAGTTTTATGTTAAGTGTTAGGATTAATGTTACAGATGGGGCTAGGGTTAGGTTTAGATTTAGGGTAGGATTAGGTTTAGACTTAGGGTTAGAGGAATGTTCGGGCTAGGATTATGGCAGAGGTGTAAATTTAGGATTAGGGTTGAAGTTCACAATAGTTCTAGGATTATGTTTGTGGTTAGGGTTAGGGTTAGAGTTAGCATTAGGGATCGGGTTAGGGTTAGGGCTAGTGTTGTATTTAGGGCTAAGGTGAGGTTAAGTGTTAAGATTAAGATTTTCGTTAGTTTTAGGATTCGCTCCAGGATTAGATTTAGGGATAAACTTAGCGTTAGGTTTAGGGTATTAGGGCTAGGCTTGGGGTGATATTTGTGCTACGAGTAGGGTTAGGGTTACATCAAAGTTTAATATTACAGTAAGGGTGAGGTTTAGTTACAGTTTAATCTTAAGGTTGTGATTAGGGTAACAGAGTTAGAAGTACCATTACAATTAGGTAAATTTTAGGGTTCAGTTTAGAGGTCGGATTATGGCTCCAATTAGGATTATGGATAGGTTTAGGATTAGGGCTATGGTTAGGGTTTGTTTAAGGTTTGATTTAGGGTTAGGTTTAGGGTTAGTATTAGGGCTGGATTATGTTTATGGTTAGATTAAATTTGGTTTACATTTATGGTTTTGTTAGGCCTATGGCTAGGGTTAAGGTTATTTTTATTGTTAAAGGCAGTGATAGGGATATCGTTAGGGTTAGATTTTTGGGTAGGTTTAGGGTCATGTTTTGGGCTAAGGTTAGAGTAATGATTAGGTTCAGGATTAGAGGTACTTTTAAGGCTAAGATTACGTGGAGGATTAGGTTTAGGTTTAAGGCTAAGTTTAGGTTTAGGTCTACGGTTGTGTTTATGTTTAGGATTAGAGTTAGGGTTAGGACAAGAGTTAAGGTTCAATTTATGGCTAGGGATACAGCACAATTTAGGATTTGGGTTATGACATGATTTGAGTTATGTTTAGGGATTGTTTTAAGGTTAAATTTATGGCTACAACTACCATAAGGGCTAGGCTTATGTCCGAGGTTAATATTGGGTTAGGGATAGTCTTATGTCTAGTGTTAGTTTTAAGATTGTGTTTAGTGTTAGGTTTAACGCTAGAGTTAGGTTCAAGTTTAGGGTTAGGACTAGGATTACTGTTAGCGTTAACAAGAGAGTTATGTTTAGGATTGGTTCTAAGGGTTTTAGGGTTAGGATTAGGGTTAGGGTTAGGGTTAGGGTAAGGGTTAGGGTTACTTGTAGGGTTAGGCCCAGGTTTGGGTTTAGCTTTAGGGTTAGGGCTATATTTAGAGTTAGGGTTTGGGTAAGGGTTAGGTTAAGTGTTAGGATTTGGGTTAGTTTAGGCCTAGGGTTAGGGTTAGGGTTAGAGTTAGGTTTTGGAATAGTGTTGGGGTTAAGGCTCTGTTTAGGGTTAGGGTTAGAGGTTTTTTTAG
>NW_008337167.1:0-1117 GCF_000622305.1 Nannospalax galili
CAATCACCCATAACTCCAGTTCCAGGGGAATCCAACCCTCTTCTGACTACTTCAGGCACTGCAAAACACGGGTGCACGTACACACATGTAGGCAATATATACAAAAAATAAAAATTTAATAAATAAAAAATATTTAAAAAAATAAATCTTGGGGGCTGGAAAGATGGATCAGCGGTTAAGAACACTGGTTGTTCTTGCAGAAGATCTGGGTTTGAATCTCAGCACCCACATGGCAGCTAACAACTGTCTATAATTCCACTCCCAAGATTCCAACAGCCTCTTCTGACCTCTGAGGGCATTGCACGATATGGGTGCACTTACCTATATGCAGGCAATACATACATACACATTAAAAAAAGTAACAAAAATAATAAATAAAATATTTTTTAATGTTATGCTAAACTCCTTTAAAAATAAATAAATCTTTAAAAAATAACGTACATCAAAATTCAACTCTCTTTGGCCTGGAAGGAAACAGCTTATCAAAACAGAAAACTTTTAGACTAAAATTTTAGTGCAAGTGCACTGCTCCAGCCAAATATCACAAGGAAATCTGTGGTGCCACTTCAGAGCTCTGAACACCCCTGCTAGCAAGACCCAGTGTGAAGCCCAGACTTCTACCCTGCCAGAACAACCACCTCCAACAAGGGTATTATCAGTGAAGGCCAAGAAGGGAGGAGGCCTCAAGGGAAATTTAAAATTACATTGAGTTGAATGAAAATGAGAAAAGAAAAAGAAAATGAGACTACAAATACATCAAACTTGTAAGACACAGACAAAGCAGTACCCAACCAGAAATTTATATTATTAAATGCATACATTATCATGAAGGAAAATATCAAATTAATAATCTGAGCCTCTATTTCAAGCAGCAGCACCCTAAGAGACAGTAGGAAATAAATAACAAAAATGAGAGCACAGGGGGCTGGAGAGATGGCTCAGTGGCTAAGAGCACTGACTGCTCTTGCAGAGGACCCAGGTTCAATACCCAGCACCCACATGGCGGCTACAAACCGTCCTTAACTCCAGTTCCAGGGGAATCCAAAGCCCTCTTATGACCTCCTCAGCATTACATGACACAGGTGCACTCACATACATGCAGACAATACACTCATAC
>NW_008337167.1:4372-6207 GCF_000622305.1 Nannospalax galili
TTTTTTTCACTTAAGGATAATTATTCAGTGACATATTTGAATGCTTATCTTGGATTCCTTGAATTGATAATTTATTTCTGTGTACAGTAATCACAGGCTGTGCAGCGGGAAAACGAGGACTGTGTGGCTATCTTACTAAAGAATGGCGCTGATCCACATGCTGTGGATATATTTGGTAATAATGCGCTACACTATGCTGTAGTTAGTGGGAACATTTCCATCGCAGAACAATTGCTTGACTTCAGCGCCAATATAGAAGCCCGAACGAAGGTAAAGATCATTTAACTTTATTCCCCAGATACTTGTAACAATGTCACATAGCTCCATTTTCTACATGTAGAAGGTCAAACTTTCCATGATTAAAAATGTTTTGAAATGGGTTAATCACCAAAGGAATAAAATACCGATACTTCGTGTATATTCTGTAACTGTGTATACATGCTCACATATTTGTGCCTGCATGCATGCTTGTGTATACACAGACAGGCATAGGACAGAGGTCAAGATCAGTGTTTTTCACTCTAATAGTTTATATTTCTATTTGCTTATTCTTATTGGGTGTGCGTGTGTGCATGATGCATCTGTGGATGTCAGAAGACACCTTTGTATATTTACACTCTCAACTTTACATCAGTCCCAGGGGTAGAACTCAGGTCACCAGGTTTGTGCACCATGGGCCTTTACCTGTTGTGCTATCTCAACAGATGCCCACCTTAAGTTTTTTGACATTTATTTGTCTTATGTGTTTAGTTGCACATGGAGATCTGAGGAGAACTTGTGGGTGTTCTTAACCCCGTGAGCCATCTCTCTTGCCCTTCACATTGTTTTTGAGACAGTGTCTCTAGTTGAATTTGTAGTTCAACAATTAGGCTAATCTAGCTGGCCAGCAAAGCCCAGGGATCTTCCTAGCTCCGCATCCCACCGCTGGGGTTATAAGCCACCATCCCTGCTTTTACATGGGTTCTGGGTAATAATTCAGGTCCTCCTATTTGCAGGAAATTAGTGTAACGTAGTAAAGCAAAACAAAATCTGTCTCAGAATGGGGTTTTGTTTTTAAATACAAATTCAAGGATTTGGACCCACACTCATGCATACCATACACATACACCCATGTGCAAACAATAAAAATAAATTAAAAAATAAAAAACTTTGTTAATAAATGGAAATCTTGTTGCTGTTAAGAGTTATATTGAAGAGGGTTATCTCTCAGAGATGTGACCAAAACAGGGAACATGAGAAAGGAATTGTGGTCACAGGTGTACAGGCAAATTTGCAAACTTGGTTACTGAAGGACTATACTAGGAAGACTTAGTTTACTTCATTTTATTCAACTTTTATATATACACAAGAAAGCTCTTTAATTTGGGAGATAGCAATTCTTCTTAGTTTGGGAAAGAATATTGTTGTGAGTTGTAAATGTGCCTTGAGATCATTTTAGGAGGACTCTGAGGCCAACAGCCTGGTGGTGACTAAGTGGTAATTGTGGGGAAAATGAAAGGGAAGGCCAGTGCATTCACTGCTGTAGTGTCCTTTTCTTGCAGAAAGAGTCTCTCAAGCACCTCAGTTTTATATTTTTGTTGAATGGTGTATATTTATTTTTATTGATTGACTGTATATTTAGTTCTGGCTTACAGTTTTTATAGAATGAAAAATAATGTTAGTTGCTAAAATGGGAGCTGAATGAGAATGAATGTAAAGTAGCAGATTTGCATACTGTCAATAGATTATCGTTATGTGAGAATAAAACCTTGTACTGAGGTTTCAACTGCTGAGATGTAAATTTTTGTCTTGAAATAATAAGCAATTAGGGCTGGAGGGCTGGCTCAACAGTTACG
>NW_008337168.1:0-952 GCF_000622305.1 Nannospalax galili
TTAAAATTCAAACCAATTCTACAGAAAAGTTGAAAAAAGAATCTCAAATCTAAGATGGAAACATAAGAAATCTATGATAGCCAAAACAATCCTGAACATAGAAGAAGAGCTGCAGGTATCACAATCCCTGATTTCAAGTGTATATACTACAGAGATCTAGGAATGAAAACGACACATGCCACTAACATAAAAATCAACATATTGATCAGTGGAAAAGTGTTGAGAACCCCGATTTAAGTCCATGCAGTTACAGTTACTTGATTTTTTACTAAGGGACCCCAAACACACCTTTAACAAAAGATATCATTTACAGTATAAGGTGCTGGTCAAACTGGATAGCTATATATAGGAGAATAAAATTGTATATCTATATGTCACCATGATCAACATTCAATTCCAAGTGGATCAAGGACTTCCTCATAAGACCTGATGCCCTGAAACTGATAGAGGGAAGTGTTGTGAATGCAGTGGAACTTAAAGTCACAGGAAAAGAATTTATGAAAAAGACAGTGCAGGTATTAAATTCAGCAATCAACAAATAGGACCCCATGCAACTAAAAAGCTCCTATACAGAAGACTAAATCATTATTTGAATGAAGAGGCAACCTATTGAATGGGAAAAAGCTTTATGAGCTAAACTTCTGACAGAGGGTTAATATCTAGAATAAACAAACAACTAAAAAATCATAATAATAAACCACCCAATTAAAACTTGGGGCAAGGTGCTAAGCAGAGAGTTCTCAAAAGATGAAACTCAAAAGAATAAGGAACATGTTTATTGCTCTTAGTATGGTAGTGACACTTTCATCTTGTGGGGGATCAACAGCTGTTTAATTGGAATTAAGGTCCACTCAGTGGGAGAGAACTCATGTGAATTAGTATAAACATGGTCAAGTATATGGCTGGAGATGTCATAGATCCCAGTGGAAAAAACTACTTATGCCACATCTAT
>NW_008337169.1:0-11944 GCF_000622305.1 Nannospalax galili
CCAGGCAAGAGTGACTAATTTCAGTTAGAGATGCCCTTTCTCTCAAAGCTGAGGTACATAATGATTTCCAAATAGCCCTGTTGTGTCAGCCTCAAGTTAGGAGCAGTGTTTAATCTATGGTAGACATGTTTTGTAAACAGTCTATGTAGTTAAGTAGGCCTGTGTCCAGATCTTGACTCTTACTGTTCAACAAGTAACTTAGCTTCTATGTGCCTTAGTTTCTCTATCTGTATATTGTGATTGATGAACACACCTCAAGGAGTTGTGAGAGGGAATAGGAAAATATGCTGAGCTCTGTTCATGATGGATATCCTGTCAATAATGACTTTCTGTGGTTGTTTTCAGCGCCCCCCCCAAAAGGATCACATACACTAGACTGCTTAGAGACAAAGCTTATTTTACTAGATTAGTCATTCTCAAAGTGTGGCACCCTTCAGATCTACTAAGTCAAACACTCTAGAATGAGGCTCAGCTAATTATTTTAATAAACCCTCTAGATGATTCTAAGGCACACTCAAATACGAGAACAAAATTATTTTTTGAACTGAGAGAATTTGTATATTAATTGGTCCTATGTACCAAATTTGAAGTAATGTAATTTTCCCTAAATACTCATGTCATCTTGATTTGTATCATTTCAAAATGGTGGACTGAATAAATTTTTAGCAATATTTATAATATGTCTACTTTGCAGTGCCTTTTTAGTTGGTATCCTAGACTCTTTCTCTTGCTGTGATAAAACACTGACCAAAAGCAGCTTGGGGAAAGGTTTACTTTATCTTATAGCTTACAGTCCATCATAGAGGAGAGCCAAAGCAGGAACTCAAGGCAGGAACCTGGAGGCAGGAGCTGAGCATAGACCATGGAGGAACGTTGCTTACTGGCTTGCGTCCCTGGTTTCTCTTGCTGTGATAAAACACTGACCAAAAGCAGCTTGGGGAAAGGTTTACTTTATCTTATAGCTTACAGTCCATCATAGAGGAGAGCCAAAGCAGGAACTCAAGGCAGGAACCTGGAGGCAGGAGCTGAGCATAGACCATGGAGGAACGTTGCTTACTGGCTTGCGTCCCTGGCTTGTGCTCAGCCTGCTTTTTTATACAACCCAGGACCACCTGCCCAGGGGTGGCACTGCCCACAGTGGTCTGGGTTCTCCCACATCACTTGATAATCAAGAAAATGCCCCCACAGACCCGGACACAGGCCGATCCAATGGAGGAAATGCCTCAGTTGGTGTTCCCTCTACCCAGATGTGTCAAGTTGACAACCGAAGCTGTGCAGCACAGTTGGTACCAGTTAGGATGCTTTCAGAAGCAGATAACAGAAAATCCTCACTGAAACTGGCTTAAGGAATTAGAAAATGCCTTAGTTGCTTTGCCAAGAATTGTACAAGAGATGTAACAGGGGTCAGCTCATCAGGGCTGCAGGGCTGCGGAACTCTTCCTCTTCTGTGTAGATCTGCACTCTGGTTATCCTCGGGGTGGGGTGTGATGGCTTCAGTAGTTCCAGATGTCACACACACACTTGACAGTCCTTCAAGGAAGAAGCCTGTTTTTCTAACTTTCTTTAGGAACCTGGAAGTCTTTCTTAAATTCTTTATGAGTTGAATTGCCCACCCCCGTTATATACCCACTTCCAAACCAGTGACCAGAGAAACAGCCAGAACACGATTGACTTATACCAATCTTCTGGTGTTTTAAATGTGTTTATTGCCCCACACCATACAAAATTTACATGTTGAAGTTTGAATCTCCAATACCTCAGAACATGACCTTATTTGGAAATAGGACCATTGCATGTAATTATGTAAGATGAAATCATGTTTAAAGGAGGGTGGGCCCCTGATCCAGTATGAGTGAGGACCTTAATGAAAGGACACTGACACTCACACAAGCATGCCATATGAACATGAGACAGATTTGGGGCAAGGCAAGAAAAACCAGGGAGCACTGGATACCAGGAGAGTGGCAGGGATCAGGTTTTCCCTCACAGCCCTTGGAGAGAACCTATCCTGCCAGCATGTTCCTTTCAGAGTCCAGCTTCTAAAACTGTGAGACAGTAAACTTCTGTTGTTTAAACTACCCATTTTGTGGTACTTTGTTGTTGGTAACTCTAGCAAATCAATAATGCAGAGGTGGACAAAATGTGACCAGCACTGTACCTCACAGGTCATGAATACTGTTCTGAGACACTGCAGTGTGTGCCTAGGATGGGAGAGATGTGATGTCCTTCCTGAGCTAAAGAGGGTCTCAGCTTTGAAATTTGAGTTTGCGTTGACTTTCTGAACTGTGGATTGGGAATGAAGTTGGACCATAAGCTCCTGAAATACTTAATGAAGGAAAAAAATAAAAGAAAAACAAGAAAACGGGAAAGCTAAAGCCAGTACCCCTCCCAACTTTCAAACCTATCAGCAGCCAATCAAGACAAACGGCACAAAAGTCTAAAAGTAGACGAGAACAAAGAACGAAACCCAGAACTCGGACTTAACTCATCATCCAGATAAGCCATCCAGATGGAAGGCAAGGAAGCAAAAGCCCAAGAATTCACACACTGCCCAAACCTGGAGAGAAAGGAACTGCATGGCTGCCAGTTTAGTTGATATTGGGTAATTATCCTTAGATTAAAAAGGTGGCAGGGGTCGCCACGAAACAGAGACAGAGAGGACTCCAGCAAAGCAAGAGTTTACTGAGTTGATGGGGCTGGGTCTCAACTTGGGCGCGAGTGAAACCAGCAACCTAATGGCTGCAGAGGGGCAGCTTATAAAGGGAAATGAATGCAGAGAAAGAGAATATTTTTCTGCTGTTTGGGGCTGTTTGGGGGCTGTTCGGAGAGGACGTGAGGTCTGTACCTGGTGAAAGTTATCGAGGAAAACATCTACTGTAAAACATGTTTCTACAATTTCAGGGTTCCAGGAACCCACTGCAGCTACAGGGCTTGGGAAGCCTGTTTGTCAGCTTGTGGAGCATGGTCTAGTGATCACAATGCATAGGGTCACCAATTCCTGGAGCTGCTTTTGTCAGCTTGCAGGTGACTGGGAGTTGGCTGACTCAGTTCCTCTTAGGGGCCTTATGGTTTCTGGGTCTGGGGTCGCTTAGACCTGAACCCTATCAATTATCAACATCAAATACACAATAATGATTTAATGGATGCCCTAGGCAATATTTGTGACATAATTATACTAAAAATTGTTTGTTATTTTTCTGAAATTCAAATTCAGTCTGGTGGTGACGATATGGAAGAGGGGGATGGTGATGATGGTGCTGCTGCTGCTGCTGACGTCCTGAATCCAGACACTTGTGCATGCCATGCAAAGCATCTACAATTGAGGCAACTCCTCTACTTCATCATTATTTTTTATATTTTATTTATCAATTTTATTTTAGTTTATATGTATGAGTGTATTGCCTGCATGTATGAAAGTGCACCATGTGTGTGCAATGCCCACAGAAGCCATAATAGGGTGTCAGATTCCCTGGAACTGAATTATAGATGATTGTTAGCCACCATGTGGGTGATGGGAATCGAACCCAGGTCCTCTCAAAGAACAGTAAGTGTTCTTAACCACTGAGCCATCTCTTCAGCCCCTCCATCATCCTTTTCTGCTTCCTTTTCTATACGGCCCAATCCCAGTCCTCTGGTGTGAAGACATTTCAGATTCTATGGTTTCCCATATGGCCGTCTTGCAGTCTAATACAAGCAGAGCTGTAAAAGAGAACGGAAGCAGGGAGGACAAGACACACACACACACACACAGAGGCACGGAATAGGCATGCCATGGCACACGGGTGGAAGTCAGAGGACAATTTGGGGAATTAGTTCTCATGTCCCACCTTGTTTGAGGCTGAGTCTCTCTTTTTTTTCACTACTGTGCAGTGTACCCCAAGCAAGCTGACTTATGAGCTTTCAGTTGATTCTCCTGTCTCTGCCTTCATTATTCATGGGATTACAGATGCATGCTATCAAATCTGGTTATTTCTTATGTGGGTTATAACCATCCAAACTCAGGTCATCAGGCTTACAAGGCAAGCATTGAGCCATATCTCCAGCCCCCTCACATTATTTTCTAACCTGCAGGCTTTACTAAAACCCAGAAGAGAAAAGGTGGAAACCCTTCAGGTATTGGGTTATTTATAATGAGTTCTCCAGACAGTACTCTTAGACTACAAAACCTGGGCAGATTTGAATTACCTACCTCTAGACCATGGAGAAGACCAGCAGACTTCAGATACCATGGGGTAGGGTACACAAAGAAGTATTTTCAGAGCCAGCTACACTCTACAGTGAGCAAAATAAAAAGGATTATACCACAGTATGAAAGCAAGTCACATATAGAAAGCAAGGGATAGGTGAAGATCCCCTCCCCGGAAGAAGACTCAAGGAATAAAGGAAAATCCCCTCTGGCCATTTGAGGCAGTTGTTTCTCTCCGAATTTTTTTTAACAATGAAAGGAAAAGAAAAATCATGGGTCTTTGATTAATAGTTAAAGAATTACAGAAGTGAAAAAAACATCAAAAATTGTATTTTTATGCTGCTATTTATCATTGTTTAACACTGTATATGTTTATTTATGTATATATATAATTGTACATGCATATAAAAATTGTTCAGTCAGCATTAAGTAGATAAATGGTGGAAATGCCCACAGTGGAATACCGTGTAAGAATGTACTGTTAGAATCTAGCCTTGGCTCAGGCCTCCTCTCACAGACACTCACAGGAACCCTATTGGGACATTGTCTCTGAGTCTCAAGCTAGCAGACTTGCCTGTGCCATGACAGCTAACCTGGCAAGTGAGTCTACATCAAAGGGTTGCCAAGTCCTGTTTCTCACCCCTTTCTCTGCTTCCTGTCTGGGAATCAGAGAACCTGGCTCTTTCTGTGAACCTTCCCCATCCTCAAAAAATACAAGAACAGATTTCCGCTTCTGCTGTGATTCTCTTTAGAGACCCCCACCTTGCTGTTTGTCTCTGCTGCTGGGGCCTGAACTCTTCTCAGAGCCATTGTCGTCATGCTATCACCCTTTTGTCTGTCCATGGCATTAATAATTCCAATAAACTCCTTAGTCCTTAGTCCAGTAATCTGCCTCAGTGCCCTTTTGAACCACTCTCACCCCATCCAAAACCTAACACCATGCAGTGTGTATTAGTTACTTTTCTGTTGATGTGATAAAATACTAAGACCAAGGCAACTTATAGAAGGAAGAATTTATTTGGTTCATGAGTCCAGAAGATTAATAAGAGTCCTTCATGGCAGGGGAAGCATGGCAGGAGGCAGCTGGAACAGAAAGCTGACAGCTCACGTCTTCAAGCAGGCTTAGGGATCAGAGAAATGGGGGGACAAGGTTACAAACTCTCAAAGCCTGCCCCCAGTGACATACGTCCTCCAGCAAGGCCACACCATTTTCAGGGTCCATGCCTTTTCCCAAGTGGTGGCACCAACTGACCAAGTGTTCAAATACTTGGAGCCTATGGAGAACACTTAGTCAAACCACCTCACAGCATTAAAAGATACAGATGTAGACCTACATTTTCTAAGTGAGAATAATTAGACTTTGGAACAACATACAAAGAAAACCTTCTGATGTAGATATGGATGATCAGGTGCTCATGTTCAAAGAAGCGCTTAACTTTTTGTTTCTGATTTTTTTTCAATTCTCTGTGTTGACCTTTTAATCTTACATAAAATATGTATTTTTATTTTATTTATTCATTTGCACATGCGTGTGCGTGTGTGTGTGTGTGTGTGTGTATAAGTGTACTTGCCCATGTGGGCACATATGGAGGCCAGAAACTGACCTTGAGAAGTAGTCTATCACTCTCCACATTATTTTTTGACAGACTCTTTCATTGAACCTGGATGGAACACACCCTTTTGGCTATACTGGCTGACCAACATGTCTCCATGTATGCCTCCCCCATCTCCTTTCCAGCCCTCCCTCCCTACTTTTCCTCCCTCACCCCAACACTGGGGTAACAGACACATAGGCCACTGCACCGGTTTTTCCATGGGTGTTTGTGATCTGAACTCAGGTCCTGACACAACCACTTTATCCACTGAGCCATTTCCCTAGCCCCTTTAAAATTTTTTTATTTATTTACTTTTATTTTGTGTGTATGAGTGTTATGTCTGCATGTAAGTCCACCCACATCATCCAGTGCCCACAGAGGACAGAAGAGGGCACCATATCCCTGGAACTGGAGTTACAGATGGTTGTTAGCTGTCATGTGGGAGCTGGGATTCAAACCTGGGTCTTCTGCAAGAGCAGTCAGTGATCTGAACTGCTGAGCCATCTCTCCAGCCCCAGCTAGCCCTTATTTTTAAAGATAAAAAGCTTGCCTTCTTGAAAAGAAACAACAAAAAGCTTATACCTGCAGCTGCCTTCTTTAAGCCAGAGACTTTTGAGGTACCTATAATACTTTGGGATACAAAAGACCAGAGGCATGAGACAGAGTCATCCTTGCTTCTTAATGAGTGCCAATCATTTTGCCTGACCTTTAGACAGTTCTACAGCCTCGAATGCTGAGGATGTTTCTACATAGCTGCTTGGCTTGCTGTGACCATGGCCAGCTGTGCAGGTGGCCAATGAGACACTGGTATGGTGGCAGTTAGAGGTCTTGAAAAGAGCCCAGGATCTTTTTGTTTGACCCTCTAGTGGTAGTTGTTTCTTTTCCCTGACCTCAGTTCCCCATCCATAAAGTGGAATTAATGGGACATTATATATTATAGGGCCATGGAAGGGATCAGACCAAAAAAATGCATATGAAAGACACTTGACGAATGCTAATTTTCCCCTCAATATCTTGCATTCCATTGATGACCAGGCTGTGGGTTGAGAGCAATTTCATCTGGAAATGTGGTAGGTATAAGGCCCTCCCTGCCCATCTGTACCCACACACCTAGCCTTCAACAAGCTTTGGGATCTTAACTGCTGTTGGAGTCTACAATTCAATTATTTGTTCCCAGAACTTGACTTCTGTGCATTATCTTATTTGATATACGAGAAACAAGAAGAGTCTACTATAATTTCTATGAATAGAACATGATTAAACAGTTGTCGGGAAATCAGAATCAAGGGAGTGCTTTGCGCTCCAAAGGCTCACAGTCAGTGTTGAAAGGTCACAATGGCATCTGTCATCTGAGATGGAAATATGGTTTCCATTTCCCTCTCAGGGTGACAGATTCTTGGTTCCAGCCTTTGTCTCTGGATTTCAGCTCAGCTCAGCAGCAGAATTAGCCAGCTGTCCTCGGCTGAAATGCAAGCTGAACATATTCATTGACTCCCAGTTTATTTGGAGCAACAATTTAGATTTTACAAAATAATTAAGATGAGCTAACCACTTCTCCCTGCTCTTTTTGGAGGAACAATTTGTCCTAGGGTTTGGGGGAAGCATTTTCTCTGAAGCTGGTTTACCACAGAAGCCCAGCAGCATGCAAGTCATCCTCAGATTAGTGTTTTTGAAACAATATTCAAAACAAAATATAGGGCTCACCTACCGCTGAGCCTGACGTTCTGAGTTTGATCCCTGGAACCCATATGGTAGACAGAGAAAACCAGCTCTCAAAACTGACTCCCAGAAGCTGTCTTCTGATCTCTACTTGCACTCTGAGGCATCCCTACACATAGACATGTGTGCACACACATACAAAATAAATTGAAGCGTAAAAAATCTGTACAACTAGTACAGCAAAACAATGAACTCAGCTTTCTAAGTTCCAGTTCAAGAGCCGTGCATGGGGCCATGGGATCCCAGATTTAATCCTAGCATCTCTTCACAGTCCAGGCAATTCTCCCTCAGATGGCAACATTAGTGCTTCCCATGAGAGATAATGTTGAAAAGAGATGGACATACAGAGGAATCAAGATGCTAAGACCACGGGCTTCAGAATCTAAAAATGTAAGAAAAGCCGTGCCAAATTTTCCCAAGTTGAACTCCCCTGACCAGAAAGAACTCCTATCAGAGTGCATGTATGGATATAGGCATGCAAACATTTTGACCCTCATGAGCATTCTTGGTGTGAGGAAGCATCAAGGGCTACCTGTCATGGGTGATGATGCTGTTGAATCAGCAGCCATCAAATGGGTCAACACGGAGACTGAGCTCCTCAATCACTAGTCATTGGTGATCATGGAACTGGTAACTTGACCTATCTTATAAGTGACTGTGTGAGTGGGTGTATGTATGTTAATGCATGTGTGCCAATGTATGTGTGTGTGTATGCTTATCCACATAGACACATTAAGTAGAAAAAGAACAGAAATGAAAAATTCAGAACAATTGCTCAATTAGCTGTCTGCGCAATTACAGGAATGTGACATTCAGTTAAAAATGCAATGATCATTTAAATCTAAATTGCCCATTTTGAAAGTGTCCTTGTGGCTTAGTCGTCATGCCAACTGGTTCTTAAAGTGGTGGCTGCCTGTTGCTTTTGAGAGGCAGGGCACAATAGCCTCCCTCACAGGGTCCAAATGGCTTCCTTAATTAAGGAAGTGGAAGCCAGGGAGGGAAGGAGTTGGAAACAGTGTGGAGGTGGGGAGGTGGGGAGGACACAAACTGATTCCCTTTTCACTGATTTCTTAGGCTGGACCAGCACAGCCTCCCAGGGTGGCCACCGCGTGGGGCTGGGAATCCAGCCTGAGTATGGGTGCTGTGGACACCAGCTAACTGTCTCTTAAAGCAGGGTGACAGAAACGAAAGCAATAAGGATAGGGCGAAATGATTCCAGAGATTTGACAATATTATTAATTGAGGCTCAACTGGTTTCTTACCAACATCTACTGGCATTCAAAAACAAATAGGGGAACAGTTCTTTAGAACTCTCCATTTTCAAGAGCCTAATCTCATGGACTGACCCAGTTGCCCACCCAGGACCCATCCCCAGGACACACAGGAACCTCTGCTTGGCATTGTTCTACCCTGGCATCATGCCCAGCTACTACTCTCTTCATAAAGAGAAGACAGGCTGGAATAGGATGTGGCCCACTGTTCCCACGTGTGTCATTTTCTCTCCCCAGAGCTCAGTCAGAAGGGGCAAAGCAAAATCAGGATTTCAAATGATAGCCTTGTGCCTGGGGTACAGCTCAGATCCTAGCTCTGCTGGCAGGGAATGCTTAACAAATGCATACCCCATGCTCTACAGTACTGGAAAGTGGGGCATCTTAGTGGTCACAATGGGGGACACAGACCAGCCCAACTTAAGAAGGAGACTTCAGGATCTGAACTTTTTGCAGCTTTGTAGCTGGGCATTTGCTCAAGTTATTTGACTGTTCCACATCACAGAGCCTTGTCTGTAAAATGGAGATTAAAACGGGACCTACACCATTGAATGATTAAAGAAATGCATGAGATGGGCCTAGCACTATGCTGGTGCATGGAAAGTACTAAAAATTGATAACATATCTGCTATACTATAGATATATGTCAAAAGGATGGCTCAGCATCAAAGTCAAGCCTCCCAGAGAGAATCCCCCCTAAGCCTTGTATGCAGATTCTGGGAGCTGTGTGCTGAGACAGACTAACCAGTCCACTTTTGGATTCATCCTCACATGGCCTCTGTGGAGAATTTCTGAAAAGGAGGTTTAAAGCCTGTTTCTTCTACCTGGTGGCCTTCAGTAGCAGCCATGGAGCACAGTGTGTTTTGCCCAACTAGGAAATCCCTCAGGCTCACCTAAATGAGAACAACAGCAAGTCTGGAGACAACCGGTTCAAGCTCCCTCCCATTCCATGACTCCATTCCAGCTTAATTAAATAGCTGCCCTACCACTTTCTGTGACTACATTCCAGTCTGAATAGCCCCCATTCTGACCTGAATAGGCCCCTCCCCTTTCTTGTGGCTAAGAGCTTCAGTTTCTCAAAATCAATTTCCTGAAGTCAACACCACTAATACCATTCCTGAACTTTCCAGTTTAACCATTAACACTACTTGATTGAACTAGACCGCAGCCCCTTTGACGCCCAAACCCTGATAAAAACCCTAGCCTGGGAGCGAAGTTCCCTTTCTGAAACAAATTGTCCTTGCTGTCACTGAGCTGCCTCCTGGTCTTTCTTTTCTGCTTCAAACCTGGGGACTGAGCAGAGCAAAGAGGAAGCACCCACCTCAAGACACTGGCCATAAGAGAAAGGTCTGAGGCCTGCTTGGGTCAGGGCCAGGGTTCATCCCACATCTAAAGATGACTCAGGGACAGAATGCAAGCAGGTATGGAACAACATTTCAGGCCCTAAGGCAGGCTGGGAGGAGTGAACTGTCTCCATTACTGCTGGACCCCAGATGACTGTAGATCATGGGACCTCCCCCTTCCAGACCTTCTCCTCCCCTGTAATGGGTCCATCTTACATCCTGGTGTACATGGAGGAAGCACATATAATAGCACATATAAAAGCACATATCACACCACCTATAATAACTCCTGGGTCTGGCTTGGGAAAGTGTAACGGTAGAAATTAAGATATTCTAAAGAGACACTTGTGTCTGTCAATCTGACTACCAGGGTTTTGAAACAATGGATCCCAAAGGAATGGGAATTTCTCTAGGAGTCTCATGTTGGGAGAAGGGAAAGATGCCAGTCAGAGGGGGGAACTCCTGGAAAAGAGCTGTCACAGTTCTAACAACCTTGCAGGATAAGCCCAAAGCCTAAGCAATGATGGGTCAATGGTGGGCAGGACCATATAGATGCTTAGATATCTTAGATATCTGCATATCCTTGGCCCTCTATAAACTTTACTCTCACTCAGGACCCCAAAGACTTGGGGGTGCCTCTGGACCTCATTTGTCCCAATATGTCCACATTGAATAAGCCTCTTTTCTGAAGTCTACCTTTAATTTGGGCCTTATAATTGACTTATTGAGAATAGGTGGCTGAACCTGACTTGGGGCATAGACTGTGACCCTTAAGTTTTGGAACAGAAGCAGTTCTGTCACTGGCAGTGAAGATACTTTGGGGGGTGAGTAATGGAAACTGCAACTTAAGTAAGCCTAAACAATAGAGGTGCTTGTTTTCTCCTGAGTCTGGAAGTCCAAGATGGAAGGCAGTCTCCAGCAAAGTAACTATCAAGAATGTCATCAAACAGGCAAGCTACCCTGTGCTTTGCACAGGCTCTTTCTTTTTCAGTCTCAGGATAACTGTGGGGTGCGGTACCTGGATAAGTACCTGTCTCCTCATAAAATGGAGTAAGAATGTAAGACCTCCCATGAAAGGTCACTTTTTCCCTTTTGCCTTCCAGACCAGTTCAGAGTATCCCAGATCTTCAATGGCAGTCCTCTCTGAATATGGATGGACTGGAACATGTCTGGGGCTCTACTGGAAAGGAAACAGGGGAGAAAGGTGGCTTTGGAGGGCAAGTAGGTCTTAATCTATACATACTCACACTGGCCTGCTGTGAGCACTCCAAGTCCTTAGGGCTGGGACATCCTCTTGCTTCCCAATGGCCACATTGTTAGGTAAGCAAGGATTGGTTCATTCACTTGACAGAAGAAGGCACAGAGAGGTTTAGCAACTGGTTCAAGGATACATAGGTAGAGGAACAGCATAAATTTTACTTTTTGCCCACTCAGAGCTTATTTGTGGTTTAGTTTCCTATGGAGTCCCAGGGGTAAAGAGGAGGACAGGGATGATCAGATTGTTCTGTGTTTAGTCAGGAACTGTTCATTTGAGGACAACCCCCTAATATGAATGTTCAAGAACTTTTGTACATGGCCCTTCTTTCCCTGCTCCGGCTGCTCTAGGACTCACTTTTCCCTGGGCTCACTTCTGTAGTCCACACACCCAGCCTTCTTCATTGTGTTTTCCCTTCCCACCTTGGTGAGACCTTTGTCCTAAAGAAGAAAAGGAACTTCATTTAATGTTACTCGATATGTATTTAATGTTGTTTTATCAACATTATATACTTTAGGACACAGTAGTTATGTGCAATGACTTGTAGTAGATGTTTGGTAGGAGTTTACTGTAGATGA
>NW_008337169.1:12595-14423 GCF_000622305.1 Nannospalax galili
GATTTGGAAGCAGGACTTTGGAAGAGCTGGTTTTAAGAGCAGTAAGGCACAGAGCCCACCTCTTTGATGGTGGGGCTTAACTTTTGTTCCTAGAGGCAGGCAAGGAGGGGGCATGATCTTTTTCTCTAATTTCTTCCCATTCCAGTGGAAGAGCTATAGTTGAAGAATATCCATTCTTCCCTCCTGCCCTTTGAGGAGGCTCCCTGCCCAGGCGCTGGCTAGACCAGCTGCTGACCAGTAGCTGAGAAACCCATCCTCTGTTCAACAAATCAGGAGGGGCATTAATTAGGGTTAGCCCGAGTTTTGCTTCCTTCCCAAGTGTACTAGCTACTTTTCTGTTGCTGTGACGAAAGCACTGACCAAAACCAACTTGGGGAGGAAAAGTTTTATTTGACTTATATCTCCTGGGTCACAGTTCATCACTGAGAGAGCCCAAAGCAGGAACTCAGGGCAGGAACCTGGAACACAGACCATGGAGGAACACTGCTTACTGTCTTGCTCCCCTAGTCCATGCTCAGTCTGCTTTCTTTCTTTATTTTAAATGTTTTATTTATTATTTTTATTTTTATGTGTATGAGTGTATTGCCTGCATGTAAGTAAGGTAAGTAAGTGCACCCATGTCATGCAATGCCTGCAGAGGGCAGAAGAGGCTGTCAGATCCCCTGGAACTGGAGTTACAGACAGTTGTTAGCTGCCATGTGGGTGCTGGGATTTGAACCTGGGTGTTCTGCAAGAACAACCAGGGCTCTTAACCGCTGAGCCATCTCTCCAGCCCCTCAGTCTGTTTTCTTATACAACACAGGATCACCTGCCCAGAGGTGGCACCACCCACAGTGGGCTGGGCCCTTCATATCACTCAACAATCAAGAAAATGCCTCATAGACATGGCCACAGGCCAGTCCACTGGAGGCAATTCCCTAATTGAGGCTCATTTGACCCAGGTGTGTCCAGTTGACAACTAAAGCTATCCAGCACACCAGGGCTCTTTTTTTCCCTTTCAAAAGGAGTCATCTGAGCCTGGGCAGACACCACCACGGATTTCCTCTCCTGCTCCCACCCCAGGGTTTCTTCTGCCTTTTAGTGGAAGCTTGCCTCTTATTTTTACTCTCATGACCATTACACACATGATAAGTATAAAAGTGCAGTGGAGGAGTGCCTGCTCTGACCTCCATCACTGTAGAGGCTGAGATCTCACCAGACTGCCAAAGAGTGCCTGTTCTGGCCTCCCTCTAGCACAGGGGCTGAAAACTCAGGGGACTGCCTGAGAATTCCTACACCCTGCCTCCACGTGGTGTTAAGAGTTTTGCAGTTTGGAAGTCTTTTAGATAGACCCACTGAGGAGTACCCTGGTTGCCTCGCCCTGCATCCCTGTTCAGCATGGAAGAAGCCAGAGTGGTCTGCATCCCAACTCCCTATCAGCAATTTGGGTACCCTATTCAGGGGATGGTGTCTTAAGAATAGGAGATAGGGGGGCTGGAGAGATGGATCAGTGATTAAGAGCACTGGCTGCTCTTGCAGAGGACCCGAGTTCAATTCCCAGCACTCACATGGTGGCTATAAACCATCCTTAACTCCAGTTCCAGGGGAATCTGAAACCTTCTTCTGAACTCTGAGGCTTTGCAGGACACGGTGCACTCACATACATGCAGGCAATACACTCATACACATAGGATAAAAATAATAAATAAAATATTTTTAAAAAAGGAGGTAGGAATTAGCTAGGCAGTTAGGGTAAAAAGACCCCAATGAAAAGTAGCCAGTTTCTTGGCTAAAAATCATGTCTTTGGGCCTCTTAGCAACATACTCTGTTCCAAAGGCCAAAAATGTC
>NW_008337169.1:21580-27209 GCF_000622305.1 Nannospalax galili
CCATAAAGGTTTCACATCTTCCTAAAACAGAGCCACCAGCTGGGGACCTAGTGTTCACACACGTGAACCTATGGGGGAACATTTCACATTGAAACACAATAACTTGTAAGAGGTTTATAACTAACCTCTACCTGTCTCATGATACCCTTGAGACTGGGAGTCCTGGGGTTCTGAGAGTTATTCCTAGAGCCCCAACCCTGAGTACACCGCCCCCCCCGAGTGTCAGAAGGGAGTCTCTCCACTCCATTTCAGTCAGTGCAGCTTGCTGCGGCAGAGGTAGGTGGAGTGTCAGAAACGGAAGACAAGTGTCTTGACCTATCTTAGCTGCAGTGGGTGCAGTAATATATAGGAAACCTGCCATGGCTTTGAAATGGGCCGGCAAATTTTATCTTTTCAACTTCAGTTACATCTTCTTTGAAAAAGAATTATTAGCCACACTCAGTCTTTCAGAGTCTGTGTAAATTAGTTTATTCAGCTACTTACTGGTGAGGAATATGATCTGAGATTATTCCATTTAGAAAACTAGAGTTGTAAGTTATACTGTCTGTCATCTGTCATTGAAAGTGATATGCCCATTAAAGGAATGCATACAGTGCTTCAAACCCAACCAGTGGGCAAAACTGTTGGGTAAAGGGTCTTGTGGTTTAAGGGTGGGCTCCATTGCTGTGGGACTTTTCAGAGCTTTGAAAATACTCTAAACAGTTCTGAGGTTCGTCTCTCCATGAACTCTTCCACAAAACCTTGGGGGATTACCATCCTCTAAATCACATTTTGCAGAACCTAAGTTCAGAAACCCCTAACAGATACTAAACCCTTTTGTGTGCAGGACACTTCGACAGCTGGTTTTCAAACAGCTTCTGATGTTACCTCATTATTAGGGTTTTCTTGAGACACAAAGGGGCCATTTCAGGCTGCACTGAGCAGCGGCAAGGCCGAGGGGCGCTGTGGTTGGAGGGCATGGGGCTGCTGCGGAAGGAAGCTCTGGTAAAGCAGGACAAAGGTGTACCACAGTCCTTCATTCAGTTCCCCATCCGCACCACAAGGTGGGCCTCGGAGCCTCAGGAGGCGTGCCTGCCTCCCTGGCACCTCTCACGTTCTCACTAAAAGGCTTGCCTTGGGAGCATCAGCCCAGGCACTGTCTTGGCTTTCTTGTCCCAGGCACAAGGCATGGTTGCTGGGAAGCACAGCTTGCCAGGAGCCCTGCTGCTTGGGTTGGCTGGCCAGAGCGTTTGAGCTAGGCTGGCCCTGGGCCACATGGCTGGGTTTCAGCCTTCCTACCCATCCCCCAATCCTGGCATACTCAAGATTAGTAAGATCGGATCATTCAAATTATGCTACAGCATGCTAATGCCATGTGTTGGCCTCTGAGCAGAAATCTGCTTTTCACAGAAAATGCCTACCTGCTGGTAGGATTCTGGGCTTTTTACACAGGGATAAAGGAGATGGCTTTGACCTGAAAAACTCCATGGGCCACACAAATAAGCCCCCACAAATCTATCATCACTAACCACTCTGTGTTTTTAGGTGCACTAGTCCATTTTTGTGTCCAGCAGGAAAGTACAGTTCTTCTGTGAAATGAGACTAATGTTCTGATAATACTGTGACGCTTTGGAGGTACTGACCTATCAAAATGGTGTATCAGCTCATCTGGGCCCAAGAGTGTAACTCAGCACAAGCACCAGGGCTGGCAGAGACTGGGTCTTCACCATGGGCCCGGTCTCATTCCAAGTACTTCATGTATATTCACTTGCTTCCTTGTCACAGCAATCTGGAGTCTTCCTCTTTTACAGAAGAGAGAAACAAAGACAGGAAGGCAAAATGATGTGCCCAGAGTCACTTAGCTAAGAAATGGAGTGGCAGGACTTGAACTCAGACCTCCTGGTACACAGCCTGGTACACAGCATCCTATGTGGGTGGTGGGTAAGAAGACACACCGGTGTGAATGGACAGATGTTTGTAGTGCATGGCTGAAGGGCTGAGAGCCAAGAGAAGCTGGCACTGGAGACCTACTGAAGGCTTAGGGGGCAGCTCTGTGTGGGATGCAAACTGGAAGGCAGATGACTGGAAGGCAGATGAATCTTAACAGCGCGTTGGAGATGGACCACGCGTCTCTCCCAAGGAATATCCCCCAAACCAGATGTTCATGAATCCACTGGGGATGCTCTGTTGGCCAGAGAGCATTTCTAATATTTCCAACAAACAAACTAATGAAAAAGAAATAAACAAAAGAAACTTAGAACAACATCAAGCCACCGCGACCACCCTGGCAGACAACACCTCCTCGTCCTGTGGGTAAAATGAACAACTCAAAGAACAAAAGGAGAAAGTTTCAAAATCCAAGAGGGATTTTTGTTTCTTCATTTAATGTCAGGTTCCAAGGTGGGGAAGGGGTTTCTCTTACACACTCATTCTGCTTAAACACATGTAGGTGACTTAAAGGGGCTGTGTCAGGAGCAGAAGGGTCCCCATGCCACTTTCCAAAGCCAGCAGAGAACTCCACATGCATGCCAAGTCTCCCATGTGGCCATCACTTCTTTTTGAACACTTGTCGGCACACCTGGTCACCACAGGTCAGCTCCTGCAAGTCAGAGAGTCGGTAAGTGGCTAACCAGTCATGCCTTCCTTCTGCCCAGCGCCTGGCTCTCTTGCTGTCTGGGGTGAGTTGTTGGGTCTGAGCAAAGTGTACTTCACAGGCCCAATCGACTGGCATGCCCTGCAGGTAGCTCTAATTCGACTTTGACACTCAAAACTGAGCTTGAACAACTATAAAAATGAAAAATGCAAAGGAATGACCCTCTTGGGTGGGATTTCTCCTACTCCCATGATTAGAGCAGCACTGCCTAGTTTTTGAATAAAGAAGACGTTTAGTTGTTCTGAGCAAAGTGTACTTCACAGGCCCAATCGACTGGCATGCCCTGCAGGTAGCTCTAATTCGACTTTGACACTCAAACTGAGCTTGAACAACTATAAAAATGAAAAATGCAAAGGAATGACCCTCTTGGGCGGGATTTCTCCTACTCCCATGATTAGAGCAGCACTGCCTAGTTTATAAAAGGTGACAAAGTCCGTAGGAAGGCAAGAATGTGACCTGACAGGGTCTTTCTTCTCTTCTAGGTGGAGAGAGCCCCAGGCCTTATCTGCACCTCACTGAGCCCTGAAGGAAGAGGGAAAGTGAGCATGGGAAGAGCACCAAGCTCATCGCGGTGGAGGATGAATCTGTTATCTTAGCCATGGGTACCACTGCGGATGGCCTTACAATTAAAAAAATCCATCATCCAAACCAGAGCAGGTAGGGAAAGCTGCCAGTGGAAAACACAAGGAATGCCTCCCATATATCATCAGCTGACATGTCTCTGAAATAAAGATGTCAGGGGAAGTCAGGCTGGATCTGAAGGGCACCTTGGTGATCTGCATCTGACCCTGGAGCCGAGTACCTGCCTGAATCTGTAGGTCAGTAGATGACTGAATTGAGAGACACACTTACTGAATAAGCCATTCATTCAGCAAACGGGTGACTGGATAGATGGAAGAGTGAGACTTTTCTCACGCCTCCAACGTGGGGCCCACAAATTGCCTTGAAGATTAAAAAATGAAATTGTCTAGGCAGCTACAGTCTATCGAAGGATGGTGGCCACCGTCCCCACAGTTCTAGTCTGGTAACAAATCAACCTCACAGGAGTTAGGGCCAGGTTAACTGTGCCTTGGAAGGATGGTGGCCACCGTCCCCACCATTCTAGTCTGGTAACAAATCAACCTCACAGGAGTTAGGGCCAGGTTAACTGTGCTTTGGAAGGATGGTGGCCACCAATCCCACCGTTCTAGTCTGGTAATAAATCAATCTCACAGGAGTTAGGGCCAGGTTAACTGTGCCTTGGAAGAATGGTGGCCACCGTCCCCACCGTTCTGGTCTAGTAACAAATCAACCTCACAGGAGTTAGGGCCAAGTTAACTGTGCCTTGGAAGGATGGTGGCCACCGTCCCCACCATTCTGGTCTAGTAACAAATCAACCTCACAGGAGTTAGGGCAGGTTAACTGTGCCTTGGAAGGATGGTGGCCACCGTCCCCACTGTTCTAGTCTAGTAACAAATCAACCTCACAGGAGTTAGGGCAGGTTAACTGTGCCTCGGGGTGAGAGGCCAATGCCCTCCCGCACAGCCCTCTATACCCCTTGCCTGAGAGGATGCCTGGTGCTGCCTTCCTCTGGCATCTTACTTCCCAGGCTCACCTTTCTCCCTCGCTGCTCTTTAGCAGGTTCTCAGCACTTCTCCTTGGATCTTGGTTTCCTAACTCAGCATTTTAAGCTTTCTTTTTAATTGCAGTCATTCATGGAAACAGACATATAGATTTCTTCCTGGGGTCTCCTGAGTCAGATGGGAATGGCTTTCTGACTATATGACCACACATATTTGGCTGGAGCTCAGGGGAGGAGCACAGGGCCATTGTTCTTGTCAAAGCACCTGGCCAGGTGACCACAGGAATTTCTGTGAGCACAGTGGAAGAGGCCGGAGAGACCCCAGGACTTATCAGGTACAGCTTGTCTCCTTCTACCCACTGCTTCCAGCCTCGGTTCTCCTTCTCCCCCTTCTGCACACACACCAGGACATTGCCTTCCCAGGTGACCAGCGTCTGCAGTGACAGATTGTCAGGCAAATCCCATCGGTGGTCTTGAGAGACAGCAAACTTAGAGTTGCAGTTGCAATTTCGGCAGCCATGGGCCGGCTCCTGCATGCCCAACAGGGCAGGATTCCTGCCTCAGCCCTGCTTGGAGAGCCCAGGTCCTTTCAGCCTTCTTTCCCACACATGCCCTCCATTCTGGGCCACTCTGGGCTGGCTGTGTTGCTTTTTCAGGAGTCCTACTCTACCGTTTTATTATGGTAAAAAGAGCATTTCAGGTCAGTGAGGGGAAGATGATAAATTCAACTAAGCACTGTAAAATTTCTGGAAGGGGAAAATATCTCAAAGTCAACAGACAAATAACAAACAGGGAAAAAGAATTGTAGTATATCAGCAAAGACTCGATTTTCATATATATAAAGGGCTTCTGTAAATCAATAAAAAAAAAAAGATCATTAACCTAATGTTCCATGCCAACCAAGGACATGAACCAGCAGCTTACAGGGGAAACTCCTCTAGCATACGGGTTTTAAACATAAGGAAAGATATCTCACCTCACAAACAAGAAGAAATGCTGGTAAGAGTGGTTTTCACATACAATTAATCATGCGGTCAAAGGTCACTGAGGGGGGGGCGTTGCTCCCCCTCACACATGGTTTCTGGGAAGAGAAATCTTTCGCGAGGATAATTTTATATTAACTTTCAAAATATGAAACTATACATATTCTTGTTTATGTTTTTGCTTTTATCTGAATTTTTCAATTTATTGTCAAAATTTCAAATGCTTTTAGTTTTCTTTTGAGACAGGGTCTCATAAAGCCCAGATTGACCCTGAATATGCTGTGTAGCTGAGGATGACCTAGAACTTCTGATCTTCTTGCCTCAACCTCCCAAGAACTCTAATTATAGGCTTACAGGTGTGGGCCACAGGTAAAAATTCTACTTTCCTGTAGAAGTCACACTGTGAGCATTGTCCACTGTAGAGTGGACATAAAAACAGGGAACCTCCCTCAC
>NW_008337170.1:0-843 GCF_000622305.1 Nannospalax galili
ATAACTCAGTGCTTGGTACACAAGTTTGAGGATCTGAGTTCAAGTCCTAGATCCTATGGAAAGCCAAGTAAGGCAGCGCACATCTGTAACCCTAGTGCTCCTATTGCAACAGAGAAGCAGAAACAAAGAATCTTCAGAAGTTTGTGTGCCAGCTAGTGGGGTACACGAAGACACAAACAACAGAAGAGACCTTGCCTCAAACAAGGTAGGTGAGGACTGACACCAGGGTTGTCCTCTGGCCGTGAGCCTTGATATGCAGGCACCTGTACTCAAACACACAAGTGCACACACACACACACACACACATCATATACACTTAAGAGATATATACATATAAAGATAAACAACAAACAAACAAAAGGAATGAAAGATACAGGTCCTTCTTCAATGCATTTCTCTCCAGTGTAGAAGTTACCAGAGACTCCAGCTTAGATTTTGTGGACTCATCTGGGGAGTCTCTAGAAAGTGAAAGCTGAGAAAGGAACTGAGCCAAGTTGGATCTCTGGTCTTCTGATACTTCTGTGGTGACATATTTGATATTTATTTCATTCAATGCTTTTACTTGTGTGAGTAATCAAGTCCTCACACCTTGAAGATGAGAGATTCTCTAACAAAGTTAGATGAAAACTCTAACTGTTCAAACATTGATTTTTATTTTGTGTTTCTGTGTGTGTGTGAGTGTGTGTGTGTCTGTATGTGCATATTCTGCACGTGCACATGTGCCTGCACAGACCAGAAGTGGGCTTTAGAACCCTTAGAGCTAGAGTTACAAGTGGTTGTGAACCACCCAGCATGCATGCTGGGAACCAAATTCAGGTCCTCTGGAAGAACAGTGTGAAATCT
>NW_008337171.1:0-209 GCF_000622305.1 Nannospalax galili
ACAAAGAGAGGAGGGGGATACCGAAGATACATTTTGGTTGGTTCAAGGAGCGCATGTGCGCCAACATAATTTTAAACTGATTGGATGTATAAGATACAGCCCTGGAAGTTTCTTATTGGTAGGTGCTATTTTCAGGGCTGTGGAATGTGTTGACTGTAATCTGTGGGGCCAGGAGTCTCCATTTTTACCTTATAGGGCAGTTTTCATGC
>NW_008337172.1:0-912 GCF_000622305.1 Nannospalax galili
AGTAATGAATTTGAGGTATATTATAGTGGTTCAATTTTTTAATTTTGGAGGGTATTCTTAACTCTATTGTACATTATTTACTGAGGCAGGATCTCTGACTAACTTGGAGCTCTCTAATTCCAGATAATCTAGCTAGCCATCTCGCCCAGGGATCACTTGTCTCTGCCTCCAAAGTGCTGAGGTGACAGGTGGCTACCACGCCTGCCTAGCATTTACGAGGGTCCTGGGAATATGAACTCTGGGTACTCATGCCTGCACAACAAGTGCTTTATCCACTGAACCATTTTCAAACCCTTCTCTTGGGCTGTTATTGTGCTGTAACATGGTAGGTACCTCTACTCTGACAACTCACTACAAAGAAAAGCTCCTGAGATCTCCTAAGGAATCCCAGTCTCTTCTCACCACATAACACCATGACTCAGATTGTAAGCAAAAGCCAAGGCACCATCATCACCACTTCACTATTTTAATTTGCTTTGAGAGGTTATGTTAGTGCCGTATAAGAAAGAATAACACAATATAATTACTTCAAGACCTCTGTATCTCATAGGGATATCCTAAGGATGCAGTAAAGTACTAGAAAATGAGCTGCTTGTGTGTGTGTTTGTGTGTGCATGCGTGTGTGTGTGTTATGTATGCACACATACTTAGGTGGGTGTGTACACACATGTGGATGCCATAGGAAGACATTGGGAGTCTTCTTCCGTTTTTCTCTGTCTTATTTTCCAAGACAGGACCTCTCACTTAACTTGAAATTCACCATTTCTGTTCATTTGTTAGTCAGAGAGTTGCAGAGATTCTCCTGCCTCCATACACTACTGCTGGGGTTACATATGTATATGGTCATGTCTGGCATTTGAAGATGATGGGGATTTGAACTCAGGTTACCTTGCTTTGCCAGCAAGTGCACTT
>NW_008337173.1:0-1765 GCF_000622305.1 Nannospalax galili
AAAAGAGGGCAGGTCACACGACCATCTGTACGGTAGACAGGGCAGGTGACATGACCATGTGCACAAGAGGACAGGTGACAGGACCATGTACATGTCAGAGAGGGCAGGTGATACGACCATCTGCACATCAGAGGGGGCAGGTGACATTAAGATCAGCACATCAGAGGGGGCAGCTGACACCACCATCGGCACATCAGAGGGGGCAGGTGACATTAACCTCAGTACTTCAGAGAGGTCAGGTGACACGTCTATGTGCACGTCAGAGGGGGCAGGTGACATGACCATCTGGATGTCAGAGGGGCAGGTGACACGACCATGTGTACGTCAGAGAGGGCATGTGACATGACCATCTGCACGTCAGAGCGAGCATGTGACACGACCGTCTGAACGTCAGAGATGGCAGGTGACACGACAATCTGCATGTCAGAGGGGGCAGGTGGTCCTACCATGTGCATGTCAGAGAGGGCAGATGACCAGACACTCTGCACGTCAGAGGTGCACGTGACACAACCATCTGCACGTGTGTGCCGGCAGGTGACAGGACCATGTGGACATCAGACAGAGGCAGTGACACGAGCGTGTGCACATCAGAGAGGGCAGGTGACATGATCATCTGCACATCAGAGGGGGCAGGTGACAAGACCATCTCCACTTCAGAGGGGGCAGGAAACAAGACTATCTGCACGTCAAAGGGTGCAGTTTCGATGACCATCTGTACGTCAGATGGGGTATGTGACACCAGCATCTGCACGGTAGCGGGGGCAGGTGACAGGACAATGTGCACAACTGAGTGGGCAGGTGTCACTACCATGTGCACGTTAGAGGGGGTAGCTGACACGACCATCTGCATGTCAGAGGGGGCAGGAAACAAGACAATCTGCACGTCAAAGGGTGCAGTTTCCATGACCATCTGTACGTCAGATGGGGCATGTGACACCAGCATCTGCACGGTAGAGGGGGCAGGTGACAGGACAATGTGCACAACAGAGTGGGCAGGTGTCACTACCATGTGCACGTTAGAGGGGGTAGCTGACACGACCATCTGTATGTCAGAGGGAGCAGGTGACACGACCATCAGCACGGCAGAGTGGGCAGGTGGCGTGACCATGTGTACTTCAGAGGGGGCAGGTTAACCAACCCTTTGCACGTCAGAGGGGCACGTGACGCGACAATGTCCACGACATAGAGTGCAGGTGACACGACCTTCTGCACGTCAGACGGGACAGGTGACACGACCATCTGCCCTTCAGAAGTGGCAGGGGACACGACCATCTTTACGGTTCCGGGGGCCCGTGACACGACTCTCTGCCTGTCAGTGGGGGCCGGTGACACGACCGTCTGCACGTAACAGTAGCAGGTGACACGACCATCTGCCCTTCAGAAGTGGCAGGGGACACGACCATCTTTACGGTTCCGGGAGGCCCGTGACACGACTCTCTGCCTGTCAGTGGGGGCCGGTGACACGACCGTCTGCACGTAACAGTAGCAGGTGACACGACCATCTGCCCCTCAGAGGGGGTAGGTGACATGACCATCTTGACATTAAAGAGTCAGGTGATACGACCATCTGCACGTCACAGGGGCAGGTGACTTGACCATCTGCCCTTCAGAAGTGGCAGGTGACACGACCATCTTTACGGTTAAGGGGGCCCGTGACACGACTATCTGCCTGTCAGTGGGGGCAGGTGACACGACCGTCTGCACGTAACAGTAGCAGGTGACACGACCATCTGCCCCTCAGAGGGGGTAGGTGACACGACCATCT
>NW_008337173.1:5606-9696 GCF_000622305.1 Nannospalax galili
AGGGGTCAGGTGACACCACCATCTTTATGGTAGAGAGGGCAGGTGACACGACCATCTTTTTGGCAGGGAGGGTAGGTGACACGACCATCTGCACGTCATAGAGGGCAGGTGACACGACCATGTGCACATCAGTGAGGGCAGGTACACGACCATCTGCATGTCAGAGTGGGCACGTGACACGACCATCTGCACGTCAGACATGGCATTTGACAAGACCATCTTTACGGCAGAGGTGGCAGGTGACACGACCATCTGCACCTCAGAGTGGGCAGGTGACACGAACCTCTGCACGTCAAGGAGGGCAGTTGACACGACCATGTTCACGACTAAGAAGGCAGGTGACACGACCGTCTGCTCGCCATAGGGGTCAGGTGACACCACCATCTTTATGGTAGAGAGGGCAGGTGACACGACCATCTTTTTGGCAGGGAGGGTAGGTGACACGACCATCTGCACGTCATAGAGGGCAGGTGACACGACCATCTGCATGTCAGAATGGGCAGTTGACATGACCATCGGCACTTCAGAGGGGGCAGGTAACAGAACATCTGCACGTGCGAGTGTGCAGGTGACACGACCATGTGCATGACAGAGGTGGCAGGTGACACGATTATCTGGACGTTTGTGGGGGCAAGTAACACGTTCATCTGCATGTCAGAGGGGGCAGGTGACACTACCATCTACATGTCAGATTGTGCAGGTGACACGACCATGAGCATGTCAAAGAGGGCAGGTGACATGACCATGTGCATGACTAAGAGGGCAGGTGACACGACCATGTGCATGGAAGAGAGGGCAGGTGACACGACCATATGCACGTCAGAGGGGGCAGGTGACACTACCATCTCCATGGCAGATTGTGCAGGTGACACGACCATGAGCATCTCAAAGAGGGCAGGTGACATGACCATGTGCTCTACTAAGAGGACAGGAGACACGACCATGTGCACGGCAGAGAGGGCAGGTGACACGACCATGAGCATGTCACAGAGGGCAGGTGACATGACCATGTGCATGACTAAGAGGGCAGGTGACACGACCATGTGCATGGAAGAGAGGGCAGGTGACACGACCATATGCACGTCAGAGGGGGCAGGTGACACTACCATCTCCATGGCAGATTGTGCAGGTGACACGACCATGAGCATCTCAAAGAGGGCAGGTGACATGACCATGTGCATGACTAAGAGGGCAGGTGACACGACCATGTGCATGGAAGAGAGGGCAGGTGACACGACCATATACACGTCAGAGGGGGCAGGTGACACTACCATCTACACGTCAAATGGGGCAGGTGCCACAAACGAGCACGTCAAAGAGGGCAGGTGACACGACCATGTGCACGGAAGAGAGGGCAGGTGACACGACCATGTGCATGGAAGAGAGGGCAGGTGACACGACCATGTGCATGGAAGAGAGGGCAGGTGACACGACCATGTGCATGGAAGAGAGGGCAGGTGACACGACCATGTGCATGGAAGAGAGGGCAGGTGACACGACCATGTGCATGGAAGAGAGGGCAGGTGACACGACCATCTGCATGGAAGAGAGGGCAGGTGACACGACCATGTGCATGGAAGAGAGGGCAGGTGACACGACCATGTGCATGGAAGAGAGGGCAGGTGACACGACCATGTGCATGGAAGAGAGGGCAGGTGACACGACCATGTGCATGGAAGAGAGGGCAGGTGACACGACCATGTGCATGGAAGAGAGGGCAGGTGACACGACCATGTGCATGGAAGAGAGGGCAGGTGACACGACCATGTGCATGGAAGAGAGGGCAGGTGACACGACCATGTGCATGGAAGAGAGGGCAGGTGACACGACCATGTGCATGGAAGAGAGGGCAGGTGACACGACCATGTGCATGGAAGAGAGGGCAGGTGACACGACCATGTGCATGGAAGAGAGGGCAGGTGACACGACCATGTGCATGGAAGAGAGGGCAGGTGACACGACCATGTGCATGGAAGAGAGGGCAGGTGACACGACCATGTGCATGGAAGAGAGGGCAGGTGACACGACCATGTGCATGGAAGAGAGGGCAGGTGACACGACCATGTGCATGGAAGAGAGGGCAGGTGACACGACCATGTGCATGGAAGAGAGGGCAGGTGACACGACCATGTGCATGGAAGAGAGGGCAGGTGACACGACCATGTGCATGGAAGAGAGGGCAGGTGACACGACCATGTGCATGGAAGAGAGGGCAGGTGACACGACCATGTGCATGGAAGAGAGGGCAGGTGACACGACCATGTGCATGGAAGAGAGGGCAGGTGACACGACCATGTGCATGGAAGAGAGGGCAGGTGACACGACCATGTGCATGGAAGAGAGGGCAGGTGACACGACCATGTGCATGGAAGAGAGGGCAGGTGACACGACCATGTGCATGGAAGAGAGGGCAGGTGACACGACCATGTGCATGGAAGAGAGGGCAGGTGACACGACCATGTGCATGGAAGAGAGGGCAGGTGACACGACCATGTGCATGGAAGAGAGGGCAGGTGACACGACCATGTGCATGGAAGAGAGGGCAGGTGACACGACCATGTGCATGGAAGAGAGGGCAGGTGACACGACCATGTGCATGGAAGAGAGGGCAGGTGACACGACCATGTGCATGGAAGAGAGGGCAGGTGACACGACCATGTGCATGGAAGAGACGGCAGGTGACACGACCATGTGCATGGAAGAGAGGGCAGCTGACACGACCATGTGCATGGAAGAGAGGGCAGGTGACACGACCATGTGCATGGAAGAGAGGGCAGGTGACACGACCATGTGCATGGAAGAGAGGGCAGGTGACACGACCATGTGCATGGAAGAGAGGGCAGGTGACACGACCATGTGCATGGAAGAGAGGGCAGGTGACACGACCATCTGCATGGAAGAGAGGGCAGGTGACACGACCATGTGCATGGAAGAGAGGGCAGGTGACACGACCATGTGCATGGAAGAGAGGGCAGGTGACACGACCATGTGCATGGAAGAGAGGGCAGGTGACACGACCATGTGCATGGAAGAGAGGGCATGTGACACGACCATGTGCACGTCAGAGGGGGCAGGTGACACGACCATCTGAACGTCAGAGCGGACAGGTGACAGGACCATCTACATGTCAGAGCAGGCAGGTCATGTCAGAGGTGGCAGGTGACACAACCATGGGACCGTCTTAGGGGTCCGGGGATCCGACCATCTGACCGTCAGAGGGTCAGGTGACATGACCATGTGCACGTCAGAGGGGGCTGGTGACACGACCATCTGCACGTCGGAGGGTCAGTTGACATGCCCATGTGTACGTCAGAGGGGCAGGTGACCCGAACATGTCCATGTCAAAAATGGCAGGTGACACCACCATCTGCAAGTCAGAGGGGGCATGTGACACGACAATGTACAGGTCAGAGGGGTTAGGTGACTCTACCATTTGCACATCAGAGGGGCAGGGGACACCACCATCTGCAAGTCAGAGGGGGCATGTGACATGAACATCAGCATGTCAGAGGGGGCAGGTAACACGATTATCTGCACATCAGAGGGGGCAGGTGACAGGACCATCTGTATGTCAGAGCAGGCAGGTCACACGAACATCTGCATGTCTGAGGGGGCTGGAGACACGACCATCTGCAGGTCAGAGGTGCCACAGGTGACATGACCATCTTTACGGGAGAGGGGTCGGGTGACACGAACATCTGAAAGTAAGAGGGGGAAGTTCACACCACCATCTGCACGTCAGAGGGGGCAGGAGACACTACCATCTGCACGTCAGAGGGGCCAGGTTAAACGACCATTTGCACATCAGAGGAGGCAGGAGACACAACCTTGTGCACGTCAGAGGGGGCAGGTGACACGACCATCTGCTCGTCAGAGGGGGCAGGAGACACGATCTTCTGCACGTCAGAGGTGGCAGGTGACACGACCATCTGCACATCAGAGGGGGCAGGTGACATGACCATATGCACGTCAGAGGGTGTAGGTGAGACGACCATGTGCACATCAGAGGTTGCAGGTAACATGAGCATCTGCATATCATAGGGGGAGCTGACACGACCCACTTCTCCTCAGAGGGGACAGGTGACACGAC
>NW_008337174.1:0-1218 GCF_000622305.1 Nannospalax galili
CTTTGAACGTTGGTATCATCTACCATTCTCACAAGGCCCCAAGATTATCTCTGCATGGTTCTCTTTCCCCAGACTCCAGACTTACATACCCATGTAACTGCCTGAGGACCCCATTTGGATGTCAAAAAAAATCAAGAGCAGATATTTTAAAATGGAACCAATGGACACCATCTCAAGACCATCTCACTTACACTTGTTTGAGTAGATGGCAGCTCATTTTCCCTGCTCACCAAACCCTTGGGTGGCCCTGACTCCTCCTCGTTCTGCCCCTCGTTATAACCCTTGAGTCACACTTTCACAGTGTTAGCAAGCCTCACCACGCACTGCCTGCCTGGCCTTATCACAGCCTGACTGGCTCTGCTGCTTCCCTGGGCTGTTCTGGAACAACCTGAAGGGGTTTAACCAGTCTACTCCTCTGGGCAAACTCTGTGATGACGTCACTTCTGAGGGGCTCTGTAGCGCCGCCCCCCCCCTTTCCGCAGGGTCTTCTTTCAGGGTGTGACCTAAGAGCTGCCAGGACCCTACTTCACCAGATGGAAATGGAGGCCAGATTTCAGTTGAAAACTGTGGGTTCTGAGTCGTGGCGAGCCCTTGACTCGACTCTAATGTTGAACAAAGGCGTCCTGGTGGTTCCTGTATGCACCCTCCGTCTGTCTGTCCCTGCAGCCTTCGTCTGTCCCTGCAGCCTCCATCTGTCCCTCTCTGCTTGCTCCTCTCCACTTCTGGAAGGCAACCACAGCAGTCAAGGCAAACGTGTCTGTCAGACCTTCCAGAAAGAAACAGCAAAACCACAGAGCAGGGCAGGCAGGACAGTTCTTGTCATGGTTCTGATGATTTTAGTCAGATTTTAAAAACATAGTATAACATAAAGGAATCTGTACAGTACATGCCTTTTTGTCTTGATTTAAATCAATGTTGTTTTTCCTAGTTTTAGCCGCACTCTGTACTTAGTCATCTTGAACAGAAGGTTTGGGTTACAGGTTTTCTTCAGGATGTTTAAAGTGTATGGTGCCATCATGCTCTGTTGTAATTTGCAGGGTTACCTGTCAGTACCTCTAGTACCCGGTTACTGTTGGGTTAGTGCTAACAAAGGACTGTGATTTGAAACTGTCTTCCTTTTTAACTGAGGAGTCCATGTGTGATTGTTTTGTTTTTTTGTTTTGTTTGTTGTTGTTGTTTTTTTAAAAAGGAACAAGACAAAAATCCTGCAGTATAAGG
>NW_008337175.1:0-727 GCF_000622305.1 Nannospalax galili
AATTAGACTTCAGAGACCAAGTGCTATAGAACATGGAATGGAGGATATGCTAAGGAAATAGCACAAGAAAGAAAGGATCCAGAGTCCCCTTAAACATCTATTTTTTGAATTTAACTTTAGAAAAGCGGGATTATGAGCTAGAAAAACAGTATATTAATTTAGAGTGAAAATACTACTGTCAAATGATCAGTTGTATTCATATTAGTCCTTTAGCATCCCAAGAAGGAAAACTATAGCAAGAACACTTTTATCCAGTGTATTAAGGGGGTATAGTTTGTTAGCTATTTCATTTTGATGTTAGTTTAAGAAAAATGTAAAATATAAACTAAAATCTTATTGTACCACGTACCTTTATCCAGATTCATCTACTTTTCATATTTTGACTGACTTGATCTTGTTCCTTTCCTCCTTCTCTTTCCTCCCCTCCCTCTTTCCTTTTCCCCCCTTTCTCCCCCATAGAACCTCTTCTCTCCCTCCTACTCTCTCTCTCTCTCTTGCTTACTCAACACACTTAAGTTAGAGACTTAACTGTAACTTAGAGAGTGTAAATAGTGTCCTTCAGTTTATTTAGTGTGTAGTTGCTAAGAAAAGGTTATAAGATTGAATTAATATGGCATAATAATCAAAATCAGGAAATCTAACACTGATTCAATTCTATCATCTAATTTACAGTCTGCTTTCAAGCTTAGTCAATTATCCAAGTAATATCCTGCATAGCTAATGTTTC
>NW_008337176.1:0-954 GCF_000622305.1 Nannospalax galili
TACCAAAAGTCATTTATAGATTCAATGCAATGTCAATCAAAAGCCCCATGAGATTTTTCACAAAATTGGAAAAAGCCATCCTAAAATTCATATGGAAGCACAAAAAACCTCGGATAGCCAAAACAACCATGAGCACCAAGAGCAATGCCAGGTGGATTACTATACCATATTTTAAGCTGTATTACAGAGCTATAGTCATAAAAACAATTTTGCTGGCACAAAAATAGACCCACAGATCAATGTAACAAAATTGAAAACCAAAATATGAGTAAACTCAATTTCACCCACCTGATATTTGACAAAGGGGCCAAGAATATTCACTGGAGAAAGACAGCATGTTCAGCAAATGGTGCAGGGAAAACTGGATCTCCACCTATAGAAGAATGAAACTAAACCCCTATCCTTCACCTTGCACAAAAGTCAATTCCAAATGGATCAAAGACCTCATTGTAAAGCCTGAAACTCTGAAACTGTTAGAAGAAAACATTGGCAAAAACTCCTGATTCCTGCAGCCTAAACCTTCCTCTCACTTAATTTCAGACATTTGGATCAGTTAATCATTCTGAGAAAGTGAAAACACATGAAGATATAAAATGTAAAATCAAAATTAAGAATGTGAGAAGTCAACGTACAATTGTAGAGTTTTTTTAGCATTTTTTCTCTAATTAGTTCTGCTTTTTATCTTGATGGTCGTGATAATTTACTCTCATTTTCAAAATAACTTCTTATAATCAAAAGATGGCTCTTGTGAGCCTCATGGTAATCACAAAACAAAAATCTATACCGAGAAGCAAAAATCAGTAAGCAAAGACTTAGGATGGGGAGATGGCTCCATGGGTAAAGTGCTTACCAAACATGCATGAATACCTCAGACAGGATCTCCAGAACCATCAACAGCCTGGTGAAGTGCCTGTAATCCCAGAACCGAGGAGGTGGAGACAGGAGGATCCCTGG
>NW_008337177.1:0-209 GCF_000622305.1 Nannospalax galili
TATTTTATAAATTTAGCAGTTTTTATTGGTCATTAAAACAAGAAGACAGATCTATTAGTTTTTCTCTCCATTGCTGTGACAAAACACTCTGACCAATACCAACTTGGGGAGGAAAGTGTTTATTCAGTTTACATCTCCCAGGTCACAGTCCATCAGGGAACCCAAGATAGGAATTCAGGGCAGGAACCTGGAGGCAGGAGCTGGAGCAC
>NW_008337178.1:0-253 GCF_000622305.1 Nannospalax galili
ATGCTTCTTCTAATCATGTAGTTATTAAAAATTAAAAAATAAATAAATAAATAAATTTTGGGGCTGGAGAGATGGCTCAGCAGTTAAGAGCACTGACTGTTCTTGCAGAGGACCCAGGTTCAATTTCTAGAACCCACATGGCGGCTGCGAACCATCCTTAACTCCAGTTCCAGGGGACTCCGAAGCCCTCTTCTGATCTCTGCGGCATTGCATGACATGGGTGTATTCACATACATGCAGGCAATACACTCAT
>NW_008337179.1:0-1794 GCF_000622305.1 Nannospalax galili
AACTTGGGTGTTGGACTGACCTGAGATCCTGGCCGTGGCCGTGCCATGCAGCGACGCAAAGGCAGATGGGGTGGGAATAAGCCCCAAGATTTCCCAGGGAATGGATTGATTAGCTGGGTTGTACTGGATGCAAAGGATCAGGGAGAGGAAATGTAAGCCTTGGAGCCCCAGAAAGAGGCTGTCAGCCCCAGAAAGAGGCTGGCGGGTGTTGCAGGACCAGGGAAGCAGAGGGAGGTGAGGGCGGGGTGGTCCAGAGGCAGTGCTCCTGGGGCCCAAGGAAGGCACCAAGCAGGTCTGTGTGAAAAGGATCAGGAAGCAGCACTGGCTCCCCAGGTGTCTGGGGCCCCAAGACTAGGAATGGCACAGGGCCCAAGCTAGGAGTAGAGAACAGCGGGGGAGATGGAAGGGTGAATGCGCCTGGGGGAGTCAAGGCGTGGAGGGTTGTGTGATAGACTTACCCCAAGAGAGGCCTGAGGGCAGGAGAGCAAGCCAGGAGAGTTAGCCGGTGGTGCAGGTCCAAGGAAGCAGGGAGAGGTGAGGGCAGGGGCCAGGTCCCGAAGCAATGCTCCTGGAGCCCATGGAAGGCACCAAGCTGGCCTGGGCGAAAAGGATCAGGAAGCAGCACTGGTTCCCTAGGTGTCTCGGGACCCAAGACCAGGAATGGCGCAGGGCCCAAACCCTTCTTCTGTCTTTTTGAGACAGGGTCTCCCTGTAGCCCCAGCTGTCCTGGAACTCACTATGTAGACCAGGTTGGTCTTGAACTCATGGGAATCTGCCTGCCTCTGCCTCTGCCCCCCGAGTGCTGGGATTAGAGGCGTGTGCTACCACGCCCGGCAAGAGTTTTCTTCTTTTAAAAAAATTTTTTATTATTTTTATTTTTATGTGTATGAGTGCATTACCTGCATATGTGTCTGCATGTATGAAAGTGCACCTGTGCCATGCAATGCCCAAGGAGGTTAGAAGAGGGCATCAGATCCCCTGGAGCTGGAGTTAGGATGATTGTTTACCACCATGTGAATGCTGGGAATTGAACCCAGGTCCTCTGCAAGAGTAGTCAGTGCTCTTAACCACCGCGTCAACTCTCCAGCCCAAGTGTTCTTCTTTTGACTTTCTTGCTCATCATCAGTAATGACTAGTTTAAGGTGACAGGATTAGAAATAACGTTTTAAATGCTCATTTTTCTTAAAAAAAAAAAGAACAATATTTTGGGGACTCTAAACATTTTTAAGATGCCATTTTCATATAAAGGCACTAATAAGAGGCTTTTAAATTAAGCAGCTACAATGTGCAAGGTCCTGGTGTGCTTATGTGTGCGCGTGCGTGTGTGTGTTGTGTTAGTGAATGAAACTTCCCTGTCCAAGCAGATAATAAAATATTAAGGAGACAGACACAGAAGAAGAAGGGAGGGAGCCTGGCTGACTGAAATCCGCATACTGTTCTCTTTTGCTTGATCTCTATTGATATGAAAAGAACTCTGGATAATACTTAACTGATATCACAGATCTATGAACGTTGAGAGCTCGAGCCTTTTGCGCCCTCTGGTGCCAACTCTGCCTGCAGTGGGGATGCAGTGTGAGTTCCTGCCTCAAGAGGCAGCAGACTATCGACTGGGCCCACTCTGTAGCTGAGGATGCATTTGGCAAACACAAGTCTTGGCTGTTGGTGAGGCAGCTCCAGGTGACAGACAGCAAAGCTCTTCCAGCATGTTCTTATTCTCTTCACCCCACACTCCAGTCACACACACACACACACACACACACACACACACAGAGACACACCCCTCCCTTAAAATGC
>NW_008337179.1:1860-5749 GCF_000622305.1 Nannospalax galili
CCTGTTTCAATCACTACATTTCACCTGCTCTCCTCCCTTCAGCCCACACTCCAGACACACACACACACACACACACACACAGAGACACACCCCTCCCTTACAATGCCCTGTTTCAATCACTACATTTCACCTGCTGTCCTACCTTCAGCCCAGAGAGCCACCTTAGGCTTTCTGTCCTTTGAATCCACTTTACTTCCTGAGCTGTTTCCTTTGTTCTCGCTTTGCTCCTGAGAATCAGTTTCCTGACTTAACATAAATTTCCTTAATGCAACATTTTTGCTGAATAGTACTTTACCCCACTCCCCATATCCTATGGCGATGAAGTTTATTGTCATGAATATTAATTTGGAATTATATCTAGTAGTTTTGTGATAAGCATTGTACCAGCTAAGTGCTAGGGAACTGGGAACATAACAGCATCTGAGACATCATCTGAGCACCTCAAAGAGGTGCTCACTCTGTGGGCCGTGACTTCTGGATTCTGTGGGTACCCGTACTCTTATGTGCACATATCCCTACACAGACACACACATATAATTTAAAAAGAAAAATAATTCTTTAAAAACCCCACACAATCAAGTGGGTGTGGTGGTGCATGCCTTTAATCCCATCACTTGGGAGGCAGAGGCAGGTGAATCTCTGTGATTGAGGCCAGCCTGCTCTACACAGCAAGTTCCAGGCCAGGTGGGGCTACAGGGAGACCTTATCTCAAAAAAACCTCGAAAAGTAAAATAAAATTAAAAAGTTCACAAAAATCCATTCATTCCTCTAACTTCAGAGGGGTTCAGTGAGATCATGACAAATCAAATGGAGGGAAGCCCCAGGCTTGCCTCAGTTTATCCAGTAGATCTGGTGTAGGTATTGAGTTTTATTACTGGTAATGACCTTGTTAACCTGTCTAGTTGGTCTGTAATTAGTTCTTACTTGGTGAACACTGTATCAAACTTTGGAATTAGTTGAACAGGACCTTCCAAGTAATACAATTAAGTTTTCCAGAACTCTATCAAAAAACATCAAGAGTGGCTGGAGAGATGGCTCAGTGGCTAAGAGCACTGGCTGCTCTTGCAGAGGACCCAGGTTCAATTCCCAGCACCCATATGAGGCTAACAACCACCTGTAACTCCAGTTCCAGGGGATCTGACACCCTCTTCTGGCCTTCATGGGTTTTGCACGACACAGATACACTTACAAACATGGCTATCTAACCAAAGGGGCAAGATTTAATTCCAGAATGATTGTCTTTGTCCCCCTGCCCTCAATATAATCTGCTGGTTAGAGATGAGATGTAGGATATTAACCTGCTGTCTTCTCAGATTGCTGCTGTCTGAATGAAGCAGTTTTAAGAGTCAATTCCTGGGCTGGGGGAATGGCTCAACAGTTAAGAGCATATTCTGCTCTTGCAGAGGACCTGAGTTTGATTCCCAACATGAATTTGGGTGGTTCATAGCAACCTGTAACTCCAGGTCCAGATCTAATAAGGATGATTTCCAACAGCATCTTTCCAGACTATATCCCCCAATGTTAATGAGTCAAAGTTGCTTTGACTCATGACTATACTTCCACTTGTGCGTGCGCACATGCACACACACACAAAATAAAATAAATCTTTGAATTATAAAATGGAAAAAAGAGAAGAGTCATTTCCTGTTTCTGCTTTTTGAATTCTGTGATATGCAGCAAGAAGTAAATTCCAGTCTCTTGTTCTTGGTAATGGCTGCAGAACGGCCTTGGGAAGTGAACTGGCTCAGCAAACTTCCCTAAGTTACTCCATTTTGTTCAGAGCCATTTCAGCAGCAACTTTGCTCCACACCGAAAGGAAAAGGGGGGCAACCTTGGGCCTTGGAAAATTGCCCTCGCCGTGAATCATGGAATGTGCTAATTCCAGATATTATATTTTTACTAACCAGCTTGTTTTCGCTTCTGTAACCTGCTTGCTGCCTTGGGTCACCCTGACACAGGGCATAAGACCACCCTTGTTATCTGTTATTGTATGACCATCTGGTAACTGCTGATTTCAGCTTTCTTACTATACTTGTTATGGCTAGGAAGTTGACTAATTTTAAAATTACAAAGTTGACTGCCAAGTTATATGACTGTATCACTTGTCTGTATAATGATTGGCTGTTGATTAATAGATTCAAAGTTCTGCTATGTTGTACAAATCTGATTGGTTCACAAATGTCCTGTTTGAGTAATATTCCTGTAATCCTATAAAAACTCTGACCCGACAATCATCAGGCTGCTTCTACTCCCGAGATAGACAGCCCGGCTGGTCGAAAATTAAAATTTACCTTGCTACTTTTCTTAAAGCGGTGTTAGTGATTTTTTACGAACTCTGTCCTATAACAGGAAGCTCCAGTGAGATGATGATAGTACGAGAGCCCAAAGGCTGCCTGAGATTTGAAGGCGGTAGAGTTCCAGTGGGGAGAAACTCCTACATAGCCACCAGGTGATTTCACTTGAACGTTTTCCCTCTCCTTGTTCCATCACTTTCCATGGCCTCACCATAATGAATTGTGTCACTGAACTCTTATGAAATGCTTCCGGGTTAAGGCCCATTTGGCCACTGGTTTAAAAAGCACTTTTTTTTCTTCCCAAGTTATGGTCTGTTTGACCTCTGACTTAAAGGTACCTTTCTGTTCTGTTCTGTCTTATTTACTTCACAGATCTGACAGAATGGGTGGCACAGCCTCTATTCCTGAGGACAGCCCCTTGGGGCATAGTCTCATAAATTGGTCTGATTATGCTTATGTCCCTATGAAAAAAAAAGCAGTTGTTTGCTGTCTCTTCTAGTTACTTATTGAAACAAATGCCTTTCATGTCCCAAACTGCAGTTGCAGGGTTAACATATAAAGATTTTCAGGTCTCTGTGTATTTTCTCTCCCTTCTGCCTTCTTGTTTATACAGGCTTGTTCGCTGTCCAAGGTCACTGGAAGCTTTGTTATCTTGGCCAGTTCTGGCTGGAATGTAACAGTGTGTAACTCTCAGAGTTTTGTGAGACAAAGAACAAATATATGAAATATATTTGTTAATATACATACATTGTATATTGTAATACATACATGTCTTTGATCACATATATATGCATATAAAGGTTCTGTAGTTCTGTGTAGTAATGCTAATTATTGCCAGCTCTTTTATGTGTATTAACACCACTTGTATTATATAAAGCCTCTTAAAATACAGTGCTAAGAAAACACTTTTGTCACGCCACCTCCAGTGGAGCCTGCGTGAGGTACTCTCCGTAGGTCGAGGCTGAGAAAGCTTCAAAGGAAGAATGCCTCCTGGAGATGGCTGTGTTAAAAGAGCATGCCGTGCCTTTGGCTGTTCTACTTTAGTTCCTGTCTTTATTGATGCAGTATTATTTTTATTCTTTCTTCATAGAGAGATTGTTTTGTACCTACTCGGATCGTTAGGCCCACCTAAAGAGAAATTAGATATGGATGATTTCCTGGGAACTTAGTCATCTGATACTATACTTCCTCAGGTGTCTCTGTTCAGTCATCAAGAAGCCAAGACAGAGAAAGTCTTGGTCCAGTCAATCTCCCTCGGGTCCCTCCCCTAGACAAGTCTAGGTCTGCATGCTTGAGTTGGCCTAAAAATGTGAGGCTGTTTTGCCCTCTTTATGGGATAGACCCCTGATAATCACATGCATGACTAATCCCAATGACGGGTAAGACCCTCCCAGACTGATGAACCTAAGACAGGGGCCATGAGGGCAATCATGGTTACCCAAGGACGGGCAACTTCAGAACCTGAGGAGAGGCAACCTAAGACAGGGAGGTCATAATAAAATAGGGAAAAGGGACGGTGACTCCCATTCCCAGGGCTATCCCTGGGAAGCCTCACTTAAAATAATAAGGGGAGATGTAGGGACCTGAGGCTTGAG
>NW_008337179.1:6744-7302 GCF_000622305.1 Nannospalax galili
ATGCCTCACCAGCTGTGGTCCAAGGAATGGCCTATGCTGCAGCAATGAAGGGACTGTGTTTCAGCGCTATGTTCAGAATCTTAAAAGCAGGCCTCAGACCAATAACGAGGGGGTCTGTCTCTCATGTGGAAAGCCAGGTCACATGAGTAAAGAACGTTTCAGTAAAAATAAAAGAAACAATAGTGGAGAAAGAAAACCTGGTAATAAGCGAGGACCTCCTGGGATTTGTCCTAGGTGCAAGAAAGGAAAACATTGGAAAAATGAACGTAAGCCTAAGTATCATAAAGATAGGACACCCCTAGATAGGAAGAAGAAAAGGAGATAAAATAAATGAGGAGAGGGGCAAGCCCTCAGCCCCTTAATAGAAAGAGGGATAGAGATGGTGAATTCAGGTAAGGAAAAAGACAAACAATTTGAACTAAATCCTTTGACTGAACTTTTTAGTATGTATGATCTTCCTAGAGCCACTCTTGGAAGTGCTGGGTTGGATTTGGCAGCAAATAAATAATATACTCTCCCTTATGGAAGGGACCCAATTAATAGAGACCTCCGTTAAAG
>NW_008337179.1:7575-9742 GCF_000622305.1 Nannospalax galili
TCTAAAAAAAAAATCCGGTAAGTGGAGGCTATTGCAAGATTTAAGAGCAATAAATGAAACCATGCATGACATGGGGGCTTTATAGCCTGGTCTGCCTTCACCGGTGGCAATCCCCTTTGACTTATTTATCATAATTATAGACTTGCAAGATTGTTTCTTTACAATACAATTAAGTCCTGAGGATTCTCAGAGATTTGCTCTCAGTGTTCCATCAACGAATTTAAAACAACCTTTTCAAAGGTATCAATGGAAAGTACTTCCTCAGGGGATGAAAAATAGTCCAACTTTATGTCAAAAATTTGTGGATAAAGCATTGAGAGATATCAGGATCAAATACAAGGATGCTTATATAATACATTATATGGATGATATTCTATTGGCCCGTAAAACTAAAGATTCTGCAGAATAAATATTAAAAGATATGATTCAATCATTAATAAAGGAAGAATTAGATCTAAAGAATTATTTGGTAAAGAAATGCATAACATTATTGTTCCTTATAAAAGACATCAGCTAGATTATTTGTTACAACAAGATGATGATTGGGGATTAGCTTTAGTAAATTATACAGGGCAAATCAAAATTCATGTACCTCAGAATCCATTATTGAAATTTGTTAAAGAAACAGAAATATTTCCATCAAAAGTGTCTCAGGAACCTATATTAAATGCCATGTTGGTATTTACAGATGGCTCCTCTAATGGAACCTCTGTGGTTTTTACACCTGGCAGTCCACCTATTATCAAAAGGAAGGAAGGTTTATTTGCTCAGCAAGCAGAAATAATTGCGGTCATAACTGCAGCTGAGACCTTTAGACAACCTTTTAACCTCTATACTGACTCTAAGTATGTAGTTAACCTTTTTCCAGCCTTAGAGACTGCTCTGTTATCTAGAAGCTCAAAAATTCTACTTTTATTACAAAAATTACAAAGTATGATTATTTTCAGGCAAAATAAATATTTTATTGGTCATATAAGAGGACATACTAATTTGCCAGGTATGCTATTTTTAGGTAATAAAATAGCAGACTTATTAACCAAAGAACAATTTATGGGAAACTCTCTGCGAAGGGAGCTGCCCGGCAGTATTCTGAGGACTCCCCAGTATGGGACTTGCATCAGCCTCAGCTGTAGGGCAGCACCAGCAAACTCCCTGGGAGGGGACTTGCATTAGTCCTGGCTGCTTCTGCTTCCCCAGTCTGACCTCTGGTTTCTCCCCTCATACCACCAGCAAGGTAAGAGCACTCGAGAAACCATTTTTGTTTTTGGTTTCTCTCCTGGTTTTGGCTAGCCGGTGATCTGTCGCCATCTGGTTCTGAGCTCTGATCAGAGAAACTAGGTGGGAAGCTGGATGCAGCAAATATCCCCTAGTTGGGTTCCAGAGGAGACATTCCTGGACTACCTGGCCATGAGCCCAAAAGCTTGTCTTTTGGGACCTGGATTTGATGGCAATCTGGTTGATGTTATTTGTCTGTGCTTGTCTTGTTCTGTGTTTTGGTCTTGTATCTGTGTTTGTCATGGGTTGGAGTGTGTCTAAGAGTGCTACCCTACCCCGTTAGAGTGTACATTGAACCACTTATCTGATTTCAGGTCATGTTTTGGATGTACCTAGTTTTAATGCAATTATGTCATGTTATGTCTCCTGTGCTGAGATCTCAAGTAATTCTGTCATGTATGTCTATGATTATTGTCTTCATATGTTTCTATCAAAAAACCCTAAATATCTTTATTTTTTTGGTTGAACTGGTTGTTCAAGGTCCTTATTTATTGCATACCTTTTGATTTGGGTTTGCTTTCATAATATCTCTTTGGTTTGCTCGCTTTGGAAGTTATTTTGGGTTTGACATTCTTGATCTGGTTTATATTCCTTTCAGACCTCTAAAGACTTGAAAATGGTTTAAGAAAATTATACTGTTGGTTATAGGTTTGATCTAATATGTTAACTCATCTTCATTGCTGGAAATAACTTCTGGGACTGATCTTCCTATCTCATCCTTTTGGCCTTGTCCTTTTCCCTCTGGTTCCTGCAACACTGCTCAGTATGCAGGCAGATACGGTCTGTTTGGGGAGGGACACTTTTCATCCTTGGAAACTCTGCTGGCTCAGATATGACGCTGTGCTCTTCTCCCTTCGAACAAGAAAAATCAGTCTTGGTTTTAAAACTGGTT
>NW_008337179.1:12148-34650 GCF_000622305.1 Nannospalax galili
GATATGGATGATTTCCTGGGAACTTAGTCATCTGATACTATACTTCCTCAGGTGTCTCTGTTCAGTCCTCAAGAAGCCAAGACAGAGAAAGTCTTGGTCCAGTCAATCTCCCTCGGGTCCCTCCCTTAGACAAGTCTAGGCCTGGATGCTTGAGTTGGCCTAAAAATGTGAGGCTGTTTTGCCCTCTTTATGGGATAGACCCCTGATAATCACATGCATGACTAATCCCAATGACGGGTAAGACCCTCCCAGACTGATGAACCTAAGACAGGGGCCATGAGGGCAATCATGGTTACCCAAGGACGGGCAACTTCAGAACCTGAGGAGAGGCAACCTAAGACAGGGAGGTTATAATAAAATAAAGGAAAAGGTATGGTGACTCCAACTCCTGGGGCTATCCCTGAGAAGCCTCACTTAAAATAAGAAGGGGAAATGTAGGGACCTGAGGCTTGAGACCTGAGACTTGAGGCCAGAGACCTGAGACCTGAGACCTAAACATACAATAATCAAAGCAGTTAAGAATAAGCATCCTTGGAAACTCCTAGATAAGTTACAGTAAGAATGAAGAGTTTATGTAAGAAATAATAGATGAGTGATTATTCAAGGAAGGAAAGTTTCATGGTATTCATTACAATTCATGGATAGACTTGCAGATTTACGCCACCTTGGTGCCTGCTTAGTAAGGAACAAAAGGAGAGCATACAGAGACAATGTTTATTTTATGGAAAGTAAGATGAAATAGTTATGTTTATAAGTCCCACACTTGGAAGGATTTCATGAGAGCTGCAGGTTTAGAATGGGATACTGACGTAACGGGGTTTGGGACATATTAATGAACAGGGAAAAAAGGCAGATATAAAGCAACATTATTGTGATTCACTTGGAATTCAAATATAATTATTAATGACTATAGAGCTAGTATTGAAAGCACATAGTGGTTTGAGGTCAGCTCATTGTGTAACCACAGAATATAAATTTTAAAAGTCTCTAATGTGACTGACCAAGATGAAAAACAGAAACTTTCTGTTTAGCACTAGTTAATGTTTGACAATGTATTGTTCACCTGTGTTTCACTTTTGTCTCCGGAATCAGAACTCTTAGAAAAATGATTAAACTGCAAAACAATGGTTTATTGATATAATCATGTAACTTTGTAATTTATAATCTGAGCTCTGCAGCTGCAAAATTACACTCAGATTTTCACCAAACTCCTGTGTGTTTGTCATTAGCCGAATCCTTGTCCACCCTTTGGGGACCCTGCTCCCGTCGGACTGAACTGCTCCGGTCTGAGCTGGTCCATCACACACTTTAGGTCATGTGCACACCTTTAACCCCAACACTCAGAAGGCAGAGTCAGGCAGATCTCTTTAAGATGGAAGCCAGTCTGGTCTTCTTAGTGAGTTCCAGGACAGCTAGGGCTACACAATGAGACCCGTGTCTCAAAAAAATCAAAACCAAAAATACTTTTAACAAGCTGGTATCCTCACATCGGAATTGCTAACCTTTCCTAGGGATGTGTTCTCATGCCACTAATTGTATTATAACTTTTCTCTTTAAGCAAAAATAGACATGCTTTAACATTGTACATTCCAAAAAGTGCCTACAAATAATTAAATGGTGTTGGCTATTCATTGCATAAGAAGTACATCTGTGTATATCTGCAGAAGAGGACTTGATTTTTTTTTTTCCTTTTTGGTCTTTTTTGAGACAGAGTCTCCCTGTAGCCCCAGCTGGCCTGAATTCGCTATGGAGACCAGGCTGGCCTCGAACTCACAGAGATCCGCCTGCCTCTGCCTCCCGAGTGCTGGGATTAAAGGTATGCGCCACCACGCCCAGCCCAAGGACTTGATTTTTATACTAGCTTTCTTTAAATATTTGCTCTTGAAAGTTTTATACTTTCCATGTCCAGTTATATCACTGCTATCTCCTCACATTCTGCAGAGGTACAGCTTCTAATAGAGACACCTAAGCAGTGTTATTTACTTATTTTACTTATTTGTAGATACTAGGATGTCACCCACTGGACAGACAAAATTTTAAAAATAGACTTCAGGGTCAGGCATTATGGTGTACATCTTTAATCCCAGCACTCAGAAGCAGGAGGATCTCTGTGAGATCTGATGCTAGCCTGGTCTATATGACGAGTTACAGGAGAGAGAGAGAGAGAGAGAGAGAGAGAGAGAGAGAGAGAGAGAGAGAGACCCTGTCTCAGACAAACAAACAAAAATTAGACTCCAGGTATGCCATTCCATCTATGCCTCTTAATTGCTTAAAAATTGGCCATGAAGGTGTTTGGTTTTGTTTTTGTATTTTTCCATTAATTACTTGGTATCTGTCACTTACTCAGACCCCTCCCCACAAAGTCAGATCTGATCAAAGCAGCCAGGACAGATCTCATCCTGGGCTTGGCAATGAGAAACAACTAAGATCATATATCAGATGACTAACCAGTGATGTTCTCAAAGAGTATTGTTTGGAGGGATTGCCAGGATTGGAATAAAGTCATGTTGGACATGATCATGTCCACCTGTCATCCCAGCACTTGGGAAGCTGAAGCAGGAGGATCATGCGTTTGAAGCAGCTTGCACTTCATAAGCCAGCAACAAGAATAGAGTCATTCTTACCAGCCTTTCCAAATCAACTAAAGTCCAGAGCTGATGGAAAACTAGTTCTTATACATGATGACCTGCCACTGTTTCCTAACCTTGCCTCCTACTTTTATTCTGCTTTTGATATTTGTTTCAGACACAGACATAGTTCAGAAAACTTCAGACACAGTCATACTACTTGTTCTATATGGTGTGCTCCAATGTGCACAACTTTGTGTAGGAGAATTCCCTTGTGGTGAACAGCCATACAGACAATCAACCCGGTGCATGGTGACAGGACACAATCCTTATCCTTCATATTATACAGATCTTTGAAGAGTTACTATTGACAGTGGAGAATAAAAAGGCATGGGCATACTCCTATATTCCGTATGATAAAGACAAATTTGTACTCCATATTGTAAAAAGGAATCAGTAGTTACAAGCTCTCACTAGTTCAGCATGTGCACTGTTGTTTTGAGTCAATCTTCATCCAAGATTAGATGTCCCTGAAGGAGTACAAGGCTGATACTAGCAGAAACTAACTTGAGTCAGTGTTTCAAGAAGTGCTTGTGTTCAAACATCCTCAGGATAAGGGAAGAATGCAAGCACTGAAAACAAGAGAAACACAGATCTCACAAATCTCAAAAACATGGCTTGCCACCCGACCAGAGGGCCCAGACTGAAGTCCAGAATGATTGACTGCCTTTGCAGTACCCCCTTCCCCTGCATAATATGCTGTTTGTAGAAGAGATGTTAAGATTTCCAGGATATTAATTCATTGTCTTTTCAAATTGCCAGCTCTTTGAATAAAGTTCAGTTTTGAGAGTCAGTTCCTGGGCTGGAGAGATGGCTCATTCGGTAAAGTGTTTGCTGTACAAACAGAAGGGCCTAAGTTCTGATTCCCGGCATCCACATAACAAGATGGGCACTGTGGTGTACCTATAATCCCAGCACTGGGGAGGCAGAAACAGTAGGGTCCCTGGAGTTTGCTGGCCAGAGAGCCTTGTGGAATAGGCAAGGTCCAGGCTCAGTGAGAGGAAGACAGTTGATAACACCCTCTGGCCCCCACATGCATACACACACACATACACACACATACACACATACACATACACACACATACACACATATGCACACACACGCATACACACATACACACACATACACATACACACACATACACACATACACACACACATGAAATTCCAGTTTCAAACCCACAGCAATGTTTGTCTGTATCAGGTCACGGGTAGTAACAAGGGAGGTGGGACTCACAGGTTTCCAGAAATTCCCTCTCACCCAGGACCTTCAGGCTGGAAACATAGGTTTCCTCAGGGTAGTGTGGTTCTCATTCATAACTAACCATCAAGAGTTCACTGACCATCTAAGGTCATGATTCCCAGTCCTTCTGCATGCTCCTGCATCCTGCTCCTTTTCCCCACCACCTGCCTTGACTCCATAGGTCCCTTTCCTTACCTCGTAGCCTCAGATAACTGGCTTTAATGGCTCTTGTCACTGCCTTTTCTTTTGGTCTTATCTTTTGTTCCTACCACCAGTTCCCCTGGCTTCCTACTCTAACCTCTACTCAAATCCCTCAGAAGATGGTCTGGCCCAGCAAATCACTGTTGTCCCTGTTGGGACAGCTTTTATATCAGTTTGACTCAGGGGGAAGTGGTTAGTCCACACATTGACTACCCCGGGATAAGTGTCCATCTTAGCCCAAGTGGTTGTGTCCAGGGTTGGGTTTTCATGATATAAACCAAGTCTATTATCTTGGAAGATGCATCTCCATGTAGTTTATTGTCAGGTATAATCTTCTGTTGTTTCTTCTAAGACAAAGTTTCCTAACTTTGACACCACTGACATTCGGGGCTGGATAATTCTTTGCTGTAGAAGACTGACCTGAAGCTTGTAGAAAGTTTAGCAGCAACCCCAGCTTCTACCAAGCAGACACCAGTAGCAATGGCCTCTTTCCTGCAAAACTGAAGCAATGAAAAAACGTTTCCAGACATTGCCAAATGCCCATTGTTGGGGTGGGGGCAGTGAGAACCACTGCTGTAAAGGTATGGAAGGCTCTGAGTTTATCCCATCTGAGTGGGTGTAATAAGAGTAGGAGAGGAAAAACGAAAGCAAAACAGAAGGCTAGTGTGGTGGCACACGCCTTTAATCCCAGCGCTTGGGAGAGAGGCAGGCTCTGTGAGATTGAGGCCAGCCTGGTCTACAGAGCAAGTTCTAGGTCATCTGGGGCTACACCCTGTTTCAAAAAACCAAAACTAAACAAACCAAAAGGACCAAAAAAGAGTAGAAGAAGGAGTATGAAGGCTACTGGTGTGTAACTGTCTCTATTAGGGCTGGCCAGTGTCCTCCAAAGACTCAGGTATTGTAGGATTGGTCCCCAGCTGGTAGAATCTACCATTGACAGGCAATTGGATCAGAAGGGCTATGACCTCACTAATGAATTCATCCATTGATGGATGCATTATCTGATGGCATTATTGGGAGGTAGGGCCTGGTAGAAGCAAGTAGGTCACTGAGGTAGGTAAGCTCTGGGAAGATATAGCTGGGCCCTCCCTGGCCCCTCCCTTCCTTACCTTGCTTCCTGACCCCCATGAGGTGAGCAACTTCCTCCTCCAGGTCCTTCTGCGGGATGTTCTGCCTGACTGTGACCCAGAAACAATGGAGACAGCTGACCACAGTCTCAAATCTCTGCAAACTGTGAGTGAAAATAAACTTTTTTGTTTGCACATTATTCCTCTCAGGTATTTATCACAGTGACACAAAGTCTGATTAAAACAAACACTGAAAACAGACTCCTGCTACACTCAGTGGGTAAGATAGAGCATTGATGGGTTTGATATGAATTGCTGGGGTCATTCAAAATAAGGAAGTCAGGACAGTCATTCTCCTCAACTCTGTCGTGTGTGTGTGTGTGTGTGTGTGTGTGTGTGTGTGTGTGTGGGGTGTGTTACCAGCATAGACTTTGGACAATTACTGGTTTATTCCATGTATTCATTTATGAGAATGTGCAGTTCTCTGTATGAGGCTAACTGTGTTTCAGAAAAACCAGTGCTGGTACAAAGGAATCAGCTCCTACAGGAGAAAGGTGTGAAAAGACTGAAGACAGAGGCAGATGGGGCTTTCATAAGAATCTAAGTTACAGCAAGACAGGATAATCCCAGGGCCCTGAGGCAGGAGGAAAGGCCAGTTTAGACAGAGGTAGTCTGTGGCCAAAAGGAATGTACCTGGCCTTTCTCAAAAACTGTTAACAAGTCAACCATCACTTTGGAAGTGGTCCAAGCATCAGTGGTCTGCACCACATGCTTGACTGACTCTCTTGATGACTTTCTTGTCCTATAGAGTTTGGGGTGTGTCACATGTCCCCTGAAAGGCAAGATGGCTGTAGTCATGTCAAGTTGGATTCCTACAGTATGTGTGAGGGCACATATATGTATGTGTCCTAAGGTTGGACTAAATAATCCAATTGCTTCTCCTGTGTCATCAGGATAGATGAGTGTCATCGATGGTATTTTCAGAATGTCACACATGGTGGGCAGCAGCTGAGCTGAAGATGAAATAAAAAAAGCATACATGTAGGCCATACACTCATGCACATAAAAAATAAAAATAATGAAATTTTAAAAAAAACAAAAATTTTGGTGTTCACTTCAGCCCCACATTTACTAAAATTAGAATGAAAACCAGAATTTATATTAGTGGTTTTATTTTCTGTTGAATAGACGTCTATCTCTAAGCATATGCACTGTATCATATGTACAGTGTCCCCCATGATTTCTAATGGAACTGTCCTTCAGCATCAGGATCCAGGGTATCTGAGCCCAGAGTCCAAGAAACACAATCAAGCCCATTCTAAGGTCATTTCTGTTTTTTGATCGCTGCTCTTTGACTAACCGTATTCCACAAACTGAAAGGTTAATTTCATTTATTTTTTTAAAATTTTATTATTTTTATTTTATGTATATGCGTGTATTGCCTGCATGTAGGTAAGTGCACCTGTGTTGTGCAATGCCTGTGGAGGTCAGAAGAGGCTGTTGGATCCCCTGGGACTGGAGTTACGGACAGTTGTTAGCTGCCATGTGGGTGCTGGGATTCGTACCTGGGTCTTCTGCAAGAACAATCAGTGTTCTTAACAGCTGAGCCATCTCTCCAGCCCCAAACTTTCATTTCTTTAGTTTTTCTTTCTATAAAGTGGGGCTAATTTCTACCCTTGTTAGAAGATTGTTTTGAAAACAACTTGCAGTATCATAAGGACTTAAATTATCCTTAGGACTTGCATCATCATATGGACTGTTAAATGCTCATCAAAAATAAACTGTACTTCCTCCTGTTAATGGAGTCATGCAAGATCTTCCTTTTAAAGAAAGTGAGCTGATGTTATTTGTGTTACAGTATGTGTTGCCTAACAGTAGGGCATATTCTAGGAAGTACATTGTTAGGCAATTTTGTCATTGTGCAAATATCATAGAATGTACGTATTCCAACCACAATGGTATAGTCAACTGTTTGACTTGGCCTCTGGGCACCATCAAGAGATGCACTTGTCGTGAGATGTTTGAAGCTACTGTCACTGCAATACAGCATGCTGTTCTATGATAAACCTTTATTTTGGGGGTTGGGAGTATGATATAAATGATGATTAAAAGAATGGTATAGTATAATCCAATAACATATTTACTAACAACAAGTTCTGTATCTATGATATGTAACTATGTGCAACACTTTTGTGATTGACAGCACAGGTTTTTTTATATAATCATTACAAATATGTGAGTAATGCATGACATTACAATACGACAGATATGCTGTCACTAGGCAGTTAGAATTTTCCAGTACCATTATAAACTTATAGAACCATCAGTATATGCAGAATGTTGACTGGAAGAAACATCATTATGTGGTGTATGGCAAGACATACTCATAGTCTTGGTCATGGATTCAAATGATTTTTTCTTTTTACTTGGTGAGCTACTTGGGCATGTAGGTTTGGGTCTGTGGTCTTCACGTAGTATAGTGGCCATGATAGAATGGCTCAATAACCATTTGTTTTTATTTCTTTTGACAGTGTTTCTGGCCTGTGTATATCCCCAAGATTGTCATTTTTTCCCATTTATTCAAGGTGTATTAGTTTACTTTCTGTTGCTGTGATAAAACACAGACCAAAACCGATTTAGGGAGAAAAGGATTCATTTCAGCTTACAGATTATAGTCCATCAAAGGAAGTCATGGCAGGAACTCAAGGCAGCAGCTGAAGCAGAAACTATCAGAGGTATGCTGCTTATTGGTTTGTTCCCTCTGGCTTGCTCAGCTACCTTTTATAGCCCCCCTGCCTAGGGCTGGCACTGCCCATAGTGGACTGGGTCCTCCATCATTACCAGTCATGTCCAACAGACATGCCCAAAGGTCAATTTGATGGTAGCAATTCTTCGATTGAGATTCCTTCTTCCTAGGTGACTCTCAGTCAAGTTGGCAGCTGAAGCTAACTATGACACAAGGTTACAACAAATCATATGTGAAAACCAGAAGAATGCATGGGCAAGAATGTGGTCTCAAGACATTATGTAATAAGAGGTAAACCACAGACTCTTTACTAACATCAGAATAGTGACCTGTGGACACCCTGCTTTTTCAAACCCATATTCTTGTGTGTCTGTGTGTATGTGTGTGTGTATTTGTATGTGTGGGTGCACATGCATATGTACACCCATGGAGACCAGAGGTCAGTGTCGGGTATCTTCCTTCCTTTATCCCTCTCCACTTTATTTTTTGAGGCAGGGTCTCTTGCCGAATCTGGAGTTCATCAATTTGGCTAGACTGGCTGGCCAGCAGCTCCCGTGATCTGCCCATTTCTGCCTCCTAAGTGCTGGGATTATAGTGTGTAGAATTATAAGCCCAGCTGGAGATCTGAATTCAGGTCCTCATGCTTGCATGGCAGGCACTCTTTTATGGAGATGACTCATCTCAATAGCCTCCAAATATATACTCTTTCAGCCTGTGCTCAGTCTGTGTATGGAGAGTAGGAGCAATGCATGATAATGGTCAGGAGAAAAATTCTGGAATAACAGCTTCTCTGCTGTGCCCTAGAGGATTTCTCTCTGACTCGATTGGCATGCTCTTCTCAGCCTCTGCTTAAAGCAAGCAGAGTTCTCTTCCTAACAGGCCAACTGTCCTCCCTAAAAAGTACCACCTGCTGTTAGTGAACTTGTCCTTTAGAGTGGTTCTCCGCCCTCTCTGTCCCCACCCCCCAAATCAAATTGTGTTCCCAAACATTTTCTCCAGTCCTCCGAAAGCTCTCACAGTTTGGTAGCTACAAACCATCTTTATCTTGTCAGCTTTGTAATAATGTCTCAGGCTCCTCAGAGGTGAGTAACATCGACAGCTGCCTAGATGAATCAGCCCTTGTTCTGGCTCTGCAAGCTAAGGCTGTAAGAGAGATATTTGATGTCACAGTGCAAGAACATAGCTGGGCTCAGGCGTAGGTGTGTGCAGTGGGAAGGAGCAGCATTAAGGCACACGTTTCAGCCAAAGCAGGTCTTTAACCACTTATAAAGAAATGGGAGAACAATAGTGGAATGAACATAACTATTTGAATTCTTTCCCACCTGAAACCCCACTAAAACTAAAGACATTCTTTTCATGTGTGTGTGTGTGTGTGTGTGTGTGTGTGTGTGTGTGTATGTAATGTGAGCATTTTCATATGTGTGGGTGCACATGCCACTGTGAGCACCCATGAGCATGAAGGCCAGAGGTGAGCCTTGGGTGCTGCTCTTTAGGAGCCATCCACTTCATTTTCAGACACAGGATCTGTCGTCTGTGTCTCAATGATTAGGCTAGGCTGACTGGCCAGGGAGCCCCAGGAACCTGCCTATTTCTGCCTCCCTGATGCTGGGATTACAATCACGTGTCCGCATGCCCTGCTTTTTATGTGGGCGCTGGAGACTGAACAAGGTACTCGTGTTTGTGTGGCAAGCACTTTATCAACTGACATATCTTTCTAGCTTTCTCTCTTTTTCTGTTTTTGAGAGTGGGTTTCATATAGTCCAGGCTGGTCTCACACATTTAGCCAAGGATGGCCTTGAACTCCTTATCTTTCTGCCTCTGCTTCCCAAGTGCTGGGGTTACAGGTACACACCACCATTCCTGGCTAGTAATTCCTTTTTGTCTGTGTGCGTTTGTGTGTTTGTGTGAGGGTGGGTATGTGTGGGTGTGCATGAGCACATGGGTGTCCAAATGTGCGAGGGCATATGTATTTGTGCATGCATGTGGAGGCCAGAGGTGTCGTGTCTTTCTCAATTGCTCTCCACCTTATATACTGAGGCAGAATCTCTCGTTGAAGCTGGAACTCATTAACTCAGCCAGTCTAGCAAGCAAGCTTGTGCTGGGGATCCTGTGTCCCCCTTCTGAGTGCAGGCCGCCACATCTGCCTAGCAGGAGTTAAGGTGGAAAAGGCATTAAATTCATGTATGTATGTAAAAACAAACATAGTGTATGGCTCAGTAGTATTTGGTTTCAGGTATCCATAGAGAGTCACAAAACATCCCTGTTTTCTCTCTACTTCTGTGAAGGTAGAAAAATTTTCCATAATGGATAGATTTTGGGTGGGGGGCTGAGGAGATAGCTCAGTCAGTAGAATACTTGCTGCATAAGCACAAAGTCTTAGATTCCGTCCTCAGAACCCACGTTTAAAAAGATCAGCATGGTGGGCTGGAGAGATGGCTCAGAGGTTAAGAACATTGACTATTCTTGCAGAAGACCCAAATTTCGAATCCCAGAACCCACATGGCAGCTAACAACCGTCCGTAACTCCAGTTTCAGGGGATCCGACAGCCTCTTCTGTCCTCCACGGGCATTGCACGACATGGGTGCACTTGCCTACATGCAGGCAATACATGCATACACATAAAATAAAAATAGTAAACAAAATATATTAAAAAGACAAGCATGGTGGGGCCTGCTTATAATCCCAGTGCTGGGGTCAAAGAGACAAGCAGAGCCCTGAGGCTCACTGGCCTACCAGCCTAACCTAGTCTGTGGGTACCAGACCAGTGAGACCCTGACTCAAAAAGAAAAAAGCTGTGTGACACCTAAAGAACAAGGGTGTCTACTATATAATGAATCTCCCCAACCCGAGAGCCTAACTCAGCTTCAACAGTCATCAACATTTAGCTCATGTTGTTTCATCTATTTTGCTTAAATATTGTATTTATAATTACATTTTATTTATGTTTTTGGCCATCTATAGAGGTCAGAGGACAACTTGTTGAGTTGGCTCTCTCCTTCCATGGTGGGTTTCCAGGGATTTAACTGAGGTTTTCAGACTTGTTGGCAAGTGCCTTTACCTGCTAAGCCATCTCAAAGGCCCACCTGAGTATTTTCAATCAAATACCACACATAGTATAACTTCATTTCATGGTTTTAAGAAGAGGGAGACACACACAATATATATTTATGACAGAAAAGCTTCTTTAAAACATAGCCATAAAGGCTGGAGACACGGCTCAGTGGTTAAGAGTGCATACTGCTCTTGCAGAAGTCCTGAGTTTGGTTCTTAGCACTCATGTCAGGTGGCTTACAACTACTTGTAATTCCATCTCCAGGGAGATCTAATCTCTCTAGCCTACTCCAGCACACACACACACACACACACACACACACTCACATACACACACACATACACACTTAAAATAATAAAAATATAAATCTTTAACACACTGTTTACCTTAACCAGGCATGGTGGTGCATGCCTTTAATCTCAGTAGTTGGGAGGCAGAGGCAGGCAGATTTCTGTAAGTTTGAGACCAGCCTGGTCTACACAGTGGGTTCCAGGCCAGCTAAGACTACATAGTAAGACCCTGTCTCAAAAACGTTTATTTTTTAAAAATCACCATAATGCTATCATACATAACAAAACTATTAATAATCCTTTAATAGGATTATTATTAAAAGAAAACCACTTTGTGTACAGATTTCCTTGACTGATTTAAATTTTATTTTACTTATTTATTTTGTCTTTTTTGAAGCAGGGTCTCCCTGTAGCCACAGCTGTCCTGGAACTCACTATGTAGACCAGACTGGCCTTGAACTCACAGAGATCGGCCTGCCTTTGCCTCCCAAGTGCTGGGACTACAGGTGTGTGCCACCATGCCTGGCTTTAAATTTTATTTTTATAGTGCCTCATTAGAATCAGGATTCAAGGTTAATGTGCTCCAATTGGTTGACATGTCACTTAATTTTCTTATACTCAGTTATCCCTTTCTCCTCTCCTTCCTACCTGTGAAAGACAGTTTCCCTTTCTACAGTGTGGGTTCTGGGGATTGAACTCAGGTCATTAGGCTTGACAGCAAGCACCTTTACCAACTGAGCCATCTCACTGGCCCCTTGGCTGATCTTTAACATGATAGAGAAAGTGAGACTCACTATGTAGACTAGACTGGCCTTGATCTCATAGAGATATGTCTGCCTCTGCCTCCTGAGTGCTGGGATTAAAGACCTGTACCATCATGGCCGGCTTGATTTTTTTTTTCTTAAATTTCCTATGTTTGAATTGTGGTCCCCCTTTAAAGTAGTTGTGGGATCCTGTTGCATAACCTCATTACTCTTTGGTGACTTTTTCTTTTCGGAACCACAAAATGTCCCAGGTTACACTTGTATATTGAGACAGGGTCTCCCTGTGGCCCCAGCTGGCCTGGAGCTCACTTATGAACTCATTAGAGATCTGCCTGCCTATGCCTCCCAAGTGCAAGTGCTGGGATTAAAGGTATGAGCCACAACGCCTGGCTTATGAGTCCCGGTTTCTTATAAAGAGAAATGAGTTCTTGGGGATCACCTTCTGGATAACAGGGTTCACATTATTATTGAGCCATGCAATACTGCATCACACCTGAGATGGGCCAACTGAATAGAGTTAGAAAAAGAAATAGGTTAATATTGATATTTCCAATTTAATTTTCAAATTAAAAATTTGAAAATTAAATGGATTTTTCCTTCTGATTTACCTTTCTGTTTTCTTATACTGAAAAGTTGCTTCTCAGTGATATTATCAACTAATTATTTGCTTATTCTAATTTATTCACATTGCTAAGTAATGAAAATATTAACAAGTAATATTTTTAAGTGAATGTTTTAAAATAACATACCAACATTTATTTTTTTTTTTGGTCTTTTTGAGACAGGGTCTCCCTGTAGCCCCAGCTGTCCCAGAAATCACTATGTAGATCAGGCTGTCCTTGAACTCACAGAAATCTGCCTGCCTCTGCCTCCCGAGTGCTGGGATCAAAGGCGGGCACCACCACACCCAGCCAACATTTCTTAATAATAATGATTATTGGGGTTGGGGATTTAGCTCAGTGGTAGAGCACTTGCCTAGCAAGCACAAGGCCCTGGGTTCGGTCTTCAGCTCTGAAAAAAAAATGATTATTATTAAATTCAAGATTGCTTTGCTGGGTGCTGAGGAGATGGCTCAGTGAGTAAAGGCACTTGCCTTCAAGTCTGACAACTTGAGTTCGATGCACAGGGCCCACATGGTGGAAGGAGAAAACCAACTCTCATAAGTTGTGTGTTGTGGCATGTGTACACATGAACATGTACACAAATAGATGTAATACATTTTTTTTAAAAAAAGAAGATGTAATACTTTTTTTTTTTTGGCTTTTTCCTAAGGTGTATTACATTGGTCAAAATATTGTGTTTTAAAGTCACATGAAGTGCTTGCTGCGGAGTTACGCTACTTACTTGATAAATAGTTTTCATTTATTTTAGTTTGCTTTCAATTTTTGGAAATACCCCTAAAAGTTCAAACATAACTTTTCAATTTACTAAAGGCTTGCATGGCTCCAAAGTTAAAACTATAAAGTAAGGCATCTTTAAAGAAGCCTAGCTTTCCTCTGGCCTCTCTCCCACCCTTCCTCATATGTAGCCATATCTCATAGCTTTCAGTTTTCTTGCCATTGTTTCTTTCATAAAATATAATAAAAAGAAAATATAGAAAAACACGCACTTTTCCTTCTTGCTCCAACAGTAGCATACTTTACACAATCCACCTAGATTTTCTTCCCTTAATACTTCCTGTCCACAGCACAAACACAGTCACTTGGAAATGCTCTTCATTTTGTTGTACAACTACATAGCTATCCATGGTATAGATGTACCAGTTTATTCAATTAGCTCCCTAAAGATAGCTTTCCTGACATCCTCATCTCTCCTCACCTAGTACTTTCCTCCTCCTTTCTCCTCCTCCTCCCCCTACTCTTCCTCCCCTCCCTCCCTCCTCTCTCTCTCTCTCTCTCTCTCTCTCTCTCTCTCTCCTCAACTGGGTTTTCCTGTAGCCCCAGCTGACCTGGAACTTGTTATGTGGACCAGGCTGGCCTGGATCTCCCAAGTGCAGGCATCAGAGGCGTGTGCCACCACACCCAGCTGCTCCCTAGTCTTAATCTTATCCAATAGACTTGGGAAGAAAATCCATAACAAACAGAAAACAAAACACATGAACAGAAAGGGGTCCTGAAGAACAGAGTGTGCAGGAGCAAAAACAACCATTATTAGTACCTAGAGGGAGAAGCTATGCAATCACGAAAAAAGAAATGGGGAATGCTAACAAAGGAATGCTCACAGAATGAAGAGTTCTTGAAGAAGTCAAAGTTTGACATTTGAAATCTCATTAAGGGCATCATTCATAAACTAGAGCAGAAAAGACAAAAATGTCAATCAGGATAAGGGTGACTTGAAAATTAAAGGACTGTACTACAGGGATCCATTCTGGAAGTCCAATATATGAATGGCAGGGTTTTCCAAGAAGATAAAGCAGGTAAACAGAGGAGAAATAACCAACAAATTATTCAAGAGCTTGAGTGTTAAGACTGAAAGAACCCTAGCCTGGAGAGATGGCTCAGAAGTCAAGAGATTGACTGCTCTTATACAGGACTTGGGTTTGATTCCCAGCACCCACATGGCAGCTAACAACTGTTTGCAACTCCAGTTCCAAGGGACCCAACTCCCTCTTCTGACCTTCTTGGGCATTGCATGACATGGGTGTACTTACACACATGCAGGCAATACACTCATACACACTAAAAGAATGAAAGAATCCATCCAATGGAGTGGTCAAACAAACCCACATCTCTGTGAATCATTGTGTAACTTCAAAACATTGAGAAGGAAAAGAAATTTCTTTATGCTTCCAAATTAAAGAAAAACAAAGAGGTCAGTAATAGAATGTTTCCAGAATTCCCAATAATTCTAGAAGCTAGAGGTCACTGGAGTAAAGGAAAATGATTTCTAATTCAGAATTTTATACCCAAACTAGAATATCAAGAATGAAAGGTTTCATATAAGCACAGTCTCAAAATATTTAATAATTCATAAAACTGGGTTAAATGCTCTAACAAGCAGCAAACACATCTATGGACATAAACACAGCAGTTAAATAACTGAAAGATTAAAAGGTGATGGCTTCAGGGGAGAGAATCTGGTGGGAGGGATACGGGGGATTGCTCTTGTACCAATGTATCACTTTGACAAAAAACCAAAATATTAAGAAAGCCTGGCATAGTGGTGCATGCCTTTGACGCCAGCATTCAGGAGTCAAGAGGTAGGTTGATCTACATGAATTAGAGGCCAACATAGGGAGTTGCAAGCCAGCTAGGCTACATAGTGAGACCTGTCTTAGAAAACAAAAACAAAAACAAAGAAAACAAAAAAGTAAAGAACAAAAGAAAGAAAAAGGCAAGAAAAATAGCTGAGCATGGTGATGCACACCTTAATTCCCAGCACTCAGGGAGGCAGAACTCTGGGAGAACGAGGCCAGCTTGGTCTACATAGTGAGTTCCAGGTCAGCTGGGGCTACAGAGAGACCTTGTCTCTATACAACAAAATAAAACAACAAAACCAAACCAAAAAAGAAAGAACCCCCACTAGTCCCCAAAACCAAAACCCACAACAACAAAAAAGTTAAGACATACTGATGCATTATTTTGAGGACTATAATGAAAGATATGCCGGGGAGTGTGACAATCAGACCTGCTGTGGAAACTGATGAAAAAGTGCAGAGGCACATTTTAGGCTTACTTCCTCTGCATCAAAATCCTTTGCGGAAGTTGGTCTCCTTGATGGAGGAAACTGGCCAGGCCTTTAGGAAGTGGAGACTCTGAAACTGGAAAAAAGAAGGGGGTGGGGTGGGGGCCATAGGGAGACCAGAACAAGCTAGACAGATCTTTCCTAAACATAGAACTGGGAAATACTGGGGCAAACAGTGGAAGAAGGATATGTAAGCTCTTATCTTTAAAATGAAAGAACTAACATCTGGCAAATAGCAAGTAGTCTTAACTATTTGGAGATTAGTGGTGCTTCTTAAATTTTACTACATGATTGTAACCACCTGGAGGGCTTGAAAAATCAATTTCCCAAGATACACTCCACAGCAATTGAATCAGAGTAAAAGCCATACATCAGTATTTTCGAAAATACCCCCAAATTTGGGAACCAGTGTTGTATAGCGTTTAAGGAGTGTGCCTGGAACGGTGGGCTAAAATTGTGCAGTCCACATGCCTGGCTATACGTAATCTGGTCTCTACTGGCAACAGCGCCCCTGGAGGAGTTTTAAACCGGGGAAAGGCGCTGAGAAGTTTGGGGAAGAGGTGGACCAGAAGCAAGAGGATGCTGGCTAGACTCTGACGAGTCCTTGCCGTCCGCCCCCATGTGTGTTGTGAAAGATGGGGTAGTAGGTGCTGGGGGTGAGGGGCATTAGGGTTCCTCCGCCTCCCTGGGGCAGGGGGTGGTTCTGCTGTCTTCCGTTCCACGAGGTGTGCCCGGGGGCGGTGGCCCCAGGAGGCCCGCGCGAGCCAGCCAGAGGCGGTGTGGGCAGAGGCCGCGCCCCAGGAGCCCGCTGTGCCCTCTGATTGGGTGGGGCCCCTGGAGGGCAGGAGCGTGAGCCCCGTCTCCACAGTCCTAAGGACCATCGGGTGGTGGGCAAGGGCGCAGCCTGGTTCCGAGCTCCGGGAGAACACCTCGCGCAGCCCTCTCTTCCCAGCCTTCGAGGTCGTTCCGATCGGCACCTGGACGGCTCCTTCCCGCGGTGAGAAGCCAGTTCGGTATGACAGAGGCCGTGAGTGTCGCGCAGCCCGGGGCTTCGCCATCCCGTCCGCTCCCCAACCCCGGGGACGGCGAGGCGAGGCCAGGGTGAGTTCGACGCGGGCGTCTGAGGGGGCGACCCGGGAGGTCCGAGGGCAGCGAGCTGCCGCGCCAGGCCGAAGGCTTCGGCCACGCCGGGTCACTGCGGTACACCGAGGATGCAGAGCTCGCGACGGGAGCCCGTGGCGCGTCCCCGGATCCCGGGTTCGAAATTGTGGGTCCCGAAAGCCGAGCCTCCGCTCCGCGGGCCTCTCGCGGGCGATGCGGGACGTGACACGCCCCCCGCAGCAGAGGCGACACACGCCCCTCCCGCCCCACGGCAGCACGTGACAGCTTTCGGGCTCTCGCAGCCGCGTGGGAGCTCGGAGTCGGCCTGTGCTGCGCTAGCCCTGCCGGTCCCGCAAAAGCCCAGAGCCGCGCGGCGGGAAGCGGGGTCCCGCCTTGCCGGGAGTCTGGCACCCGCGGCCACCGCGTCACCTGCACACCCCGCGCCGCGCTTCGCGAGGCGGCGGCGGCGGCGGCGGCCCCCGGCCATGTGGGACCCGCGGGCGGCGAGGTGCGTAGCGGGCTCAGGGGCGCCAGAGGCTTTGCGGGCCGCGTCCTGCGTCGCAGGGAGTCCCCGAGGCCCACACGCAGACCGCGGCCTGTTGCGGGGATGGCGCCGGCCTTGGAGGAGCGCAGAGGGCGGCGACATCGCCGGGCTGTGCTGCCTTGCGGGGACCCCCCGGAGCGGCCCGGACACCTCGAGCGGACGAGCCTCGCGGCACACCCCCGCTCGAAGTGCGCCAAGCCGCGCCGGGCTGGAAGCGCGACTCGCGGGGATCGCGGGGCGCGGGCTTCTCCCGGGCGGGAAGAGGCCTCCATTCTCCATCCCAGCCGCTGCGGCCCATCCTCCGCGGCTAGCCCGAGACGAGGGGCGGGTGGCAGCCGGGGCTCAGGGGTGAGCCCTGTGCGCTTTATCCTAGACTCCTGCTGCGTTCGCGAGCGCCCGCTGCTCGGCCTGGCCCGGCCCCCAGCCGGCGCTCTTGCCCTCGGAGGCTCTGCGCACTTCCAGTCCGCGGTATGGACTAGCAGCGCCCGGCGCCTCTGCTCCCTGCTGGGGGCGTTTCTCCGAGACAAGCAAGCTCGGGTGCTTCCTGGGGACATTTCTTGGAGAGGTGTGCAACTTGAAAAATAAATAGAAAAAAATTAATCCACAGAAAGAAAAAGGGGGTCTCGGAGATCTCCTGGCCCGGGACCAGCTTCATCAGCTCAGTTGTCACCATCCCTATCAGGCCTTGAGTCTTTTGCACCAGCGTTTTTCTCCAGCTGCCTAGGGTTCAGCCTTTTCCGTGCCAGGCATCTTTTTGAGGAAAGGCTGTTAATGGGTTGGCAAGGTTTTTTGTAGAACAACCTGTTTGGTGCTTTCTAGAAAGTACTTGCCTTCTGGGGGCGGCGGGCAAGGGGGGGCGGTTTGTCAAGAATTTGTTTTACTTCTCCATCATATTTGTTTTGTAGGCTTGCAGAATGAATTCTTTTTGTCTTGAAAATTAATTTTGAAAGTGTACAAAGTGATGGGTTTAATGATAACATGTATATCACTATGCTTTACTCATATTTGCCTCCAGTCTCCCTTTTTTCGTGTCATTCATATATACAGAAATCTAGAGTTCACATATGAAAAAATATGCAGTATCTGGCTTTTTCTGTTTTAATATTGAAATGTTTATTATTTGAGATTTTAGATAATTTTTTTAGTGTACATAGTGGGTTTTGTTAAGGTATTTTCATACATACACAGCATTTACTTTTGCTTTTATTCACCATCCCCCACCAGCCACTTTCCACTCACCAGAATAGTTCCTTTTCTGCTTCCATGCAAAGTGTATGTGCTTCACATTTAGATTTTTACATACGACGGAAAACAAGCAATTGTTTAAATTTCTGAGTCTGGCTAATTTTAACTCTAGTTGTATTCGTTTTCATAATTTGACTCTTTATGGATGAATAAAACTCAATTGTGCATGTTTACCACATTTTCTTTATTCATTCATCTCTTACTGGACATTTCAATGATTCCATACCTGGACATGGTGAATACTGGAACAATAAATTTGAATGTGTATCTCTGTGGTATGCTGACTTGGAGTCCTTCAGGTTTATACCATTGAGTGGTATAGCTGATTATATGGTAGTTGTATTTTTAGATTTTTGAGGGATTTCCATACTTAGTTCTGCTGTGGCTGTACTCCCAATTTACATTCACGCTCGCAGTGTATAAGGGTTTTTCTATTCCCACTCAGGTATTTGTTTCTCTCTCTCTCTCTCTCTCTCTCTCTCTCTCTCTCTCTCTCAAATTTTAAGATTATGTGTCTATTATATTTGCCTCATCCTTTATATATCATAACAAACCTACACAGACCCTCATCACTTGTTTAGGCTTTCTCATTTTTTCTGTCTAATATGGAAAATATCTCTATTCGCATATCCTTTTAACATCTTTCATGGACTGAAACTCATTGTGTAGACCAGGCTGGCCTGGATCTCATAGAGATCCAGTTGCCTTTGCCCCCCCCAGCGCTGGGATTAAAGGTGTGTACCATCACGCCCAGCACCATTTATTCTCTTGATGATACTCATTCTGGCTGGAGTGAAATGGAATATCAATGTAATTTTAATTTGCGTTTTCCTGATGGCTAAGAATGTTGAACATTTTTTGAAATGTTTATTGACTATTTGTATCTCTTCTTTTGAGAGCTGTGCTCAATTCATTTGTTCATTTGTTGATTGGCTGATTTGTGTGTGTGCTTAATTTTCAAGTTCTTTATTGATTTCTAGGTACTAATGCCCTTATCAGATGTGTATAGTTGGTGAAAATTTTCTCCCATTCTGTAGGCTCTTCACTCTGATGATTATTTCCCTTGCTGTGCAGACGTGTTTTAATTTCATGCAGACCTTTTGTCTGCATGCAGTTATTCCCCAAAGCTATTGGAGTCCTTTTCAGAAAGTCTTTGCCTTTACCTTGTATCTTGAAGTGTTTTCCTCTTTTACTTTCAGAGTTTCAAATCTTGCATCAACTTCTTAGTGATCCATTTTGAATTGACTTTTTGGTACAGGGTGAGAGATAGGGATCTAGCTTCATTCTTCTACATGTGACTATCCATTTTCCCAAATACCATTTGTTGAAGAGACTTATTTTCCAGTGTACATTTTTGACATGGTTTGTCAAAAACTAGATGGTTATAACCTTGTGGATTTATTTCTGAGTCCCTTATTCTAATTAGTTGATCTGTTTTTGTGCCAGTACCATGCTATTTTTGTTGCTATGACTAATATAATTTGAGATCAGCCACTGCAGAAATCAATATGGATTTTTCTTTGTTGGGCGATATTACTGTTTGACTTTTGCTGATTGTTATAGATTTGTTTATGTTACTTAAATCATTTTGATCTTTATCTTGATAGGTCATGTGTGTCCAGGAATTTACTAATTTCTTCTTGGTTTTCCAAGGTTGTTTAAAAAGTTTTTAAAAATTAATTTTTATTTTATGTGTGTGTTTGGCTTGCATGCAAGTGTACCATGTCCATGCAGTGCCCGCTGAGGTCAGAAGAGGGTGGCAGATCCCCTGTAGTTACAGAAGATCATGTGGGTGCTGGGAATCAAATGGGTCCTCTGCTAGAGCAGCAAATATTCTTAACCACGGAATCATCTCTCCAGCTCCCATAGATTTTTCCAGTTCTTCTGAGTTTAGGTTTTCAAAGTATTCCCTAGTAATCCTCTGGATTTCATTAGAATTTGTTGTAATATGTCTTTCAACTCTTTAATTTTGTTAATTTGGGTCTTACTTGTTTTTTTTTTTTTTCTGTTAGGTTGGCCAAGTATTTCATGTTCTTTATTGTTAAAAAGAACCAACTCTGTTTCACTGATATTCTTAAATATTTTTTAAAATTTATTTTTATGTATATGAGCTGTTTTGCCTGCATGTATGTAAGTGTACTATGTGCAGGCCGGAAGAGAGGGTCAGATCTCCAGAACTGGAGTTATGAATGGTTGTCGGTTGCCATTTTGGTGCTAGTACCTGAACCTGGGTCCTCCACAAGAGCAGCAAGCTCTTCATTTCATTAATTTCTGCCATGGTCTTCTAATTTTTTCCCCCATTTTCTGCCTTTGGGTTTGGCATTTTCTCTGAGGTGAATCGCTAAGTTATTTATTTGAGATCTCTGATTCTGGTTTTTAGTGTTAACACTCATATCTTCCCCCTCAGAACTTCCTTTGGTGCATTTCCAAGGTTCTGATTAGTTGTGATTTTGTTTTCATTTGATTTTAGAAATCTTAAAATTCTATCTCATTTCTTCAATGACTACTGATCACTGCTTGTTCAAGGTATATTGTCGAAGCTCCAAGTATATGTTCTGCAGTTTCTAGTTTCAGTGCCCTGTGATCTAATAAAATACAACAAATAGCTTGTGGGACTCAGTTCTTTCCTTCTGCCATTTCAGGTCCAGAGATTAATCTAAGGTTGTCAGACTTGGCAGTGAGTAACTTTATCAGTTGGGCCATCTTGCCAGCCTTAAGAATTTTTAAAAAAAATTTTTTTAATTTAAATTTATTTATTTATTATTATTTTTATTTTATGTGTATGAGTGTATCGCCTGCATGTATGTGAGTGCACCTGTGTTGTGCAATGCTGTGGAGGTCAGAAGAGGGCTTCAGAGTCCCCTGGAACTGGAGTTAAGGATGGTTCATAGCTGCCATGTGGGTGCTGGGAATTAAACATGGGACCTCTGCAAGAGCAGTCAGTGCTCTTAACTGCTGAGCCATCTATCCCTCCAGCCCCAAGAATTTTCTTAAAAATTATTTTATAGCTGGGTGTGGTGGTGCATGCCTTTAGTCCCAGCACTCGGGAGGCAGAGGCAGGCAGATCTCTGTGAGTTCAAGGCCAGCCTGGGCTACATAGTGAGTTCCAGGACAACTGGGGCTACAGGGAGACCTTGTCTCAAAAAGATGAAAAAAAATTATTTTATTTATTTTTATTTTATGTGTATGAATGTTTTGCATGCATGTAAGTACACATATGCATGCAATGCCCATGAGGCCAGAAGAGGGCATTGGATCCCCTGGAATTGGAGTAATTGTTAGCTGTCATGTGGGTGCTAGGAACTGAACCCAGGTTCTTTGCAAGAGCAGTCAGTGCTCTTTAATTGCGGAGCTGTCTCTTCTGTCCCATTTGTTGTTTTTTGAGACAGGGTCTCACTCTGTATTGCTAGCCAGCCTGGATTTGTACTCATAAAAAAACACTCATACAGCTGGGTGTGGTGGCATACACCTTTAATCCCAGCACTTGGGAGGCAGAGGCAGGCAGATCTCTGCGAGTCAAGACCAGCCTAGTCTACATAGTGAGTTCCAGGCCAGCTGGGCTACAGGGAGACCTTGTCTCAAAAAGACCAAAAAAAAAAAAACCCCAAAACCAAAAACAAAAATAACAAAAAAAACCCCCACTTATACACATAAAAATAAATACAAATAAAAATTTTAAAAAATAATTGCTTTTTATGATCTATTTCAGAGACGTTTGCTGATAATAAAGTGTATTCACAGCTGTTGGATAGATTATTCTCTAGATGTCTGTGAAGTCCATTTGATTTATGGTGAAGTTTAACTCTGAAATTTCTTTGTTGGTTTTGGTATGGATGACTTCTTTATTTATGAGAGTGGGGTTAATGATATTATATTATTACTATTATTATATCAGGACATAGCTGTGCTTTATGTCTATTATGTCCATTAGCATT
>NW_008337179.1:34751-37446 GCF_000622305.1 Nannospalax galili
CATTATGTCATGACTTTCTTTATCTCTTCCAACTAATTTCTGTTTGCAGTCTACTTTATTAGAATACTATTTATAGTAGCTTATTTATGACTTCCATTTACTTGGTGTGTTGACTTCCATCTTTTCACTTTTAGTCTTTGTGTATCTTTGCTAGTGTGGTGTGTTTCTTGGAGACAATGGATCTTATTTTATAATCCAGGTAGCCTGTGGTTTTTAATTGAAAATTTAAGACCATTTAATAGAGGGTTATTACTGAGAGAGGTTTTCTAATTCCTATGACATTGTTGGTTGTTTTTGATTAGTTGGGTTATTCTTTTCTTTCTCCCATTTGTATTAGGTGTTTGTTGATACACTGTGTTGTTCACGATGTGTTCGTTTAGTTCTCCTTTGCTCATCTGTTCCTCTCATGAAGTTTTTTCTCTCATTTTCATGATCGAGTTTGCCTTTTTTACTACTGCGATTAGCAGTCCTTTAGGTATCTTCTGCTGTGCCAATCTGATGTTCATAAATTGTTTTAGTTTGTGCTTGTCTTGAAATAGTCATCTGTCAGTTTTAAAAGATAGCTTTGCTGGATTTAGCAATCTTGGTTGGGAATTTTTTTTTAATTTTGAGGACTTGAAACATCGTTTCATGCTTTCCTTGTTAATGGTTTCTATTCAGAGGTTTACCATTTTAATGGTTTGTCTTTGCAAGTGGGTTGCTATTCTTAGCGCTTCTGTGTTGTTTTGGTGCAGGTTTGTACTTCTGGCATATTGATCAGGTTCTTTTCAATGTCTGTTTGGCGTCTAATGCCTCTTGTGCTTGGATGTCCATTTCTTTCCTTATATTTGGGGAAATGTGTGCTATCATTTCATTGAATAGATGTTGTATGCCTTTAGCTCTTAAAAATATATGTATTTTTTTGTATGTGTAGATGTTTTGCCTCTAGGTAAGTGCACCTGTGTCATGCAATTCCCACGGAGGCCAGAAGAGGGCACCATATCTCTTGGAACTGGAGTTATTGGTGGTTGTTAACTGCCATGTAGGTGCTGGAAATTGAACAGAGCCATCTCTCCAGCTCCTACCTTTAGCTCTCATCTGTGTTCCTTCTTTGACCCCATGGAGTCTTAGGTTTGGTCTTTTGGTCATATCCTTGAGTTCTTGGAAATTGTGGTCATGCCCCACATGGTAGAAAGAGAACTGACTCCTCTCCTGCAAGTTGTCCTCCGACCTTCGCATGTGTGCTGTAGCATGTACACATATACACACAATAAGTGTAAAAATAGAAAGATGAAGAGTGGAGAATAGAATGATGTGAAGGAAGAGCAATAGGTTGAAAATCATTACCATACACATATGCACAATAAATACATAAATGGAAAAAAGGAAACAGGAAGATGAAGAATGGAGAACACTGTTAGGATGTGGGAAACAACAAGAGATTGAAAAACTTTTACTTATAATGAAAAAATGAAAAACCAAAACTAGATATATGTAAGAAGGAGAATAAGGGCCAGCAAGGTAGCTCTGGGGATAAAGGTGTTGCTGTTTGATCCCAGGGACCCTATAGTGGAAGGAGAGAATCAACTCCTACAAGGTGTCTTCTGACCTCTAGATGCGCATTTTGGCATATGCATATCTTGGCACATACACATCCACACACTTCTACACCCAGAAAATAAGTAAAAAGATTAAAAAAGTGTCTCTAATGCTGGGAGTGGTGGCGCACACCTTTAGTCCCAGCACTCAGGAGGCAGAGGCAGGCAGATCTCTGTGCGTTCAAGGCCAGCCTGGTCTACACAGTGAGTTCCAGGACAGCTGGGCTACAGGGAGACCCTGTCTCAAAAAGACAAAAAAAAAAAAGTGTCTCTAAAAAGAAGAGGAATAAGAAAGAAAAGCTTTCAAAAAAATGGTCAAATTTTACTAAAAGTGTTATAAAAAGGAAAGGGGGAACACAGGGAGGTTGTGCTTGTTGCAACAAGTTCTTTAAGGCTCTTCTAAAATTGGAGCAAATAGTTGGATGCCTAGTAGGGTATGGGTGGGGTTTGATTAGAAGTTGGAGACTCTTGTCTCTCCTGTGATTAGGCCAGTGCTGATCCTGTACTAGGCATGTCTGATAAAACTTATTCATTTCCCATAGCTTCCTTTGCATGTTAGAAGCCTCCACTAGCTACACTTAACTTTGCAGTCTAGTCTAGGCAGGTTCTCCCACCTTTCCAAGACTCCCCTCTCCATTCTACTCCTTGAGTACTACTCTACTCTAGTCAGGTGATGTCTTCTGCATGTGTTGGGAGTGGGGGAAACAAACAGCACTGAGATCTGTTCAGGGTGGCTTTCAAAATCCACTTTAGGGGCTGGAGTTAAGAGCACTTGGTACTCTTCTAAAGGACCTGGGCTCAGTTCCCAGCACCCACATTCCACAGTTCACAATTGCCTGTAATTCCAGTTCCAGGGGATCTGACACATTCTTCTGGCCTCTTGAGGACACCTGCACCCATGTGATTGTGCACATACAACACTCAGGTGTGTACACACACACACACACACACAAACACACACAAAATGTAAATCTTTAAAACCACTGTGGTGGTGTATACCTTTAATTCTAAGCACTCAGGAAGCAGAGGTAGGTGGATCTCTGTGAGTTCAAGGCCAGCCTGGTCTACATAGCAAGTTCCAGGCCAGGTGGGGCTACAGGGAGACCTTGTCTCAAAAG
>NW_008337179.1:38064-63796 GCF_000622305.1 Nannospalax galili
GTGCTTCAGTGTAGTTATTTTCTTTAGAATACTCATATTCGATTTTTTAATTAAAATTTTTTTAGATTTAATTATTTTATTTTGTGTGTATGAGTGCTTTTGGCTTGTATGTATGTGTGCACCACTTGTGTGGTATGCCTACAAAGGCCAGAAGAGGGCATTAGATCCCCTGGAACTAGAGTTATGGATGGTTGTTAGCCACCATGTGAGTGCTCAGAACTGAACCTGGGTCCTCTGCAGGAGCAGCCAGTGCTCTTAACCACTGACCCATCTCTCCAGTCCCTTGACTTAAAATATTTTTATTGATTTGAGAATTCCCTGCATTGTATTTTGATCATATTCAGAGCCCCCTCTCCTCTTTGCATCCCCACCCTACTACCCCCCCTTTCTTGACTTCCATTGTTTGTCTTTTTTTTTTTTTTTTTTTTTTTTTTTTTTTAAAAAAAAAAAAAAAAAAAAAAAAAAAAAGAGGACGATAAATCTTTCACTGTGATATATCAAAATAACTGCCTCTGCCTCCCGAGTGCTGGGATTAAAGGCATGTGCCACCACGCCTGGCTATTTGTCTTTTTTGAAAGACCTATCAAGTCTAACCTCTGTTTCTAAAATGCTCTTGGGTGTGGGTCTGTATCTTAGAGTCAGATCAACCTACCCGGTGACATACCAGTAAGGAAACTGACCCTCCCTCTCCCAGCAGCTATCCATTGCCAGTAGATCCTCAGTTATGGTTGGGGCTTCTTTTGGGTTTGCACAGGTCTTGCCTTGACTTTTTTTTTTTTTAAAGCTAGTCATAATTCTCTAGCAGGACCACAGCCACTTCATGGATGGAGAAACTAGGGCCAGGAATGCCTCACCTAGCTTGATGGCCCAACCTATGACAAGCTACTCTTGTGGAGTTCTTAGACTACTCTTGCAGGTTGCCTCTATTTTTCTGCAATTGTTGTCAAATACCTATTCCTATGATCTGTGGCCTCTCACTATTTTCTTTGCTTCTTGGGATGAAGTTCCTTTTAGCCACACAAGAAAAGCCTTCAGGTGTTGTGATTCTGAGGACTCTAAAGAACTGAAGTAGAAAGCCTGGCCTGGTGGTGCACACCTTTAATCCCAGCACTCAGGAGGCAGAGGCAGGCAGTCTTCTAGTTCCAGGCCAGCCAGTGCTATGTAGTAAGACCCTGTCTCAAAAACAAAAAACATGGAAAAAAACTCCAGACAAAACCAAACCAAACCAAAATAAAACAACCCCCAAAAACTAAAGTGGAGGTTGGAGATTGGCTTCTGGCTTTTTGTTTTTGTTTTTTTTTTCTTTTCCCAATATTTATTTGACAGTTATGAAATGTGCATATGTACATAATTTTATAAAATGTAAATAGTGGGATATATTAGATAAAAACTTAGACTTTATATATGTATATGACATTTTATACTAGATAAATTTTTTTTTTACTGGCCATTTTTTTTTAGTTTTTTTTTATTATTCCAAAGAGAGGCAATTTTTAACACATTTTTCGGGAAATAACTTGTAGCAGGTTACATAAAAATATATACAATGTAGTTTAAGGGGGAAAATAAAAATAAGAAATCAAAGACCAAAAGATTTGCCAATGTGGGGTCAACTTTGGTGGAATAATGAAGGCTTCCTTTAACTCTGTTCTTTTTTTGGGGGGTGGAGGGGATCCCAAAGAGTTTATTGGGCTTACTAACAGAGTGTTGGGTAGGGGTTTATTTATAGAAGAGTGGGCGCCTCCTATTTACAGCTGCGCTGGAAAGTCCACACTCAAGTATAGATCCTGTGACTTCCCGACAGCTTCACAAAATGGCAGGAGAGGTACCTTATGGCATTCTCAACTTATATATCCTTAGCTCTTCCTCCACAGGTAGCTAAGGTTGACTGATTAGATGGGAGGGTAACTAACTTCCCCCATCAACTTCTTGATGAGAGTGGGAAGGTGTGACTATAGCTTGCTGGCATAGTGGTCAGAGAACACTTCTAGTTTACACTCCACTCCTTCCTCCATCTCTTACATTCTTTGCTCCAACCTCTTCTGCAAAAGTCCCTGATCCTTGGAGGGGGGTGATAGGTGTGGGATGATCTTCCTCCCATTGTGGCAACTTTCAGGTCTTTGCATCATCTGCTTTCCATGGGCTGTTGGCCCATTTCAGTTTGAGTCCATCTACTATAAAAACACAAACAGCAAGAAGCAAGACCATCTAAACAGTGGCTGCTATAATAACTTAACCTATGGGTGTAAACACAAATGCTTGGATGGTACTTTAGCAGGTGTACTACATCCACCTAATAAAATAGTTGCAGGGATTCCCCACTGGGGCCTATATCCTCCCCTGCCACAGGGGTTTGGCCTGGTCTATAGTACCAGGTGTGTGTTCCACCTTTAGGAGTGGGCATTACATCCAATTGAAAATTTGCTGGCTGTACATACACTAGGCGGGCCACTATTGCACCAACTGGAACATGTCGTTTGGCATGTTGATAGTGCAGCACTCAGGGTCCGTCATTGAGCAGAATTATAGGGGACAGTTTTCCCCCAGCCATCTGCATTTTGCCTTCTGGTACTATAAAAGCCACCGATCCAGTGACAGGGAGTTTCCAGCTTAGTCCAGGCTTGGACTAAGAAATTCCCTCTCCAGCTCTCACATCATGCTGTGTCTTTGGTAATACGGTTTTACTGTCCATTTCTGGTGTACAACCAACATTATTGGCAATGGCCTTTATTGTTTTGGGGACCTCTAGGGCCCTTCTGCTGGCCATTATATTTAATGACATTGAGGAAGGAGCTTTCTGTAGCTTTCTAGATGGGGAAGTGGAGCTGGAGTCTGCTTTGCTCTCAGAAAGTCCACGGCTTGCCTCTTTTCTAACAGGTTTCCTCAGAGTTCAGCATGACTCATGGTCAAAAGTATTGTCACAAGAAATCCTGACATCTGGGGCTGGAGAGATGGCTCAACCATTAAGAGCACTGGCTACTATTGAAGAGGACCTGGGTTCAGTTCCCAGCACCCACATGGCAGCTAACAACTGTCTGTAACTCCAGTTCCAGGGGATCTGACTCTCTTCTGCCCTCTGTGGGCATTGCACAACATGGAAGCACTTACATACGTGCAGACAAAACACTCTTAACACCTTAAGAAAGAGATCTTAACATGTAAGAAGACTGTGCTGGTGGTAGGGATGATGGGTCTCTAGCAAAGATGATACTTCTGAGTCCCAACAGAAGGGCAGTGGATGGAGGTGCTGGGGAAAACTGTTGAATACGAGCTTTGTTTTTTCTGTTGTTAGACCCTCTTTCTCTGATTAGAGTCATTAGGTACATACACATGGATGGTTTTGTTTCTAAATACATTTTATTTAGTTTTGTTTTCAATATTTTATTATTTTTATTTTATGTGTACATGTGTATTGCCTGCATGTAGGTAGGTGCACCCGTGCTGTATAATGCCCATGGAGGACAGAAGAGGCTGTTGGATCCCCTGGAACTGGAGTTATGGACAGTTGTTAGCTGCCATGTGGGTGCTGGGATTTGAACCCGGGTCTTATGCAAGAAGTGTTCTTAACCGCTGAGCCATCTCTCCAGCCCCTTATTTAGTATTTTTATTTTATGTGTATGAGTGTATTGCCTGCATGTATGTGAGTACACCCGTGTCATGCAATGCCACGGAGGTCAGAAGAGGGCGTTGGATTCCCCTGGAACTGGAGTTAAGGATGGTTCATAGCTGCCATGTGGGTACTGGGAATCGAACCTGGGTCCTCTGCAAGAACAGTCAGTGCTCTTATCTGCTGAGCCATCTCTCTAGCCCCTGAATATAAGCTTTAAAAAAATTGTATTGAACTGGGTAAACCAGCATCTTTGTAATCCTAAAGTGTCACTGTGTTGAAACCAAGAGTGACTTTTTTGTGGTTAGTGAAATTGACCGTTATCCCTGACTAGATGTTTTTCTTAATCTCAAATTGCATAAAAATAAATATCTCATTTCCTTCTGTTGAAAGTTTGGAAGGGTGAATGTTCTTTACCTGTGGCACCCTGGGCTCCTTTCCTTGAATCAGCTCCTTCTTTTGCCTAGATCTTGCCCACACTGCACTCACCGCAGCTTGCTTAACTAAGCTCCCCAAGCCTGGTAAGGGGGAGCTGGTGGGACTTCGTGTCTTTTGGAGTCAGTCCAGATACAAGTTTAGTACTGCCAGTCTTTGAAGTTTGAGTAACATTTTTATGGGATCTTTTTATTCTTTCAGCACTGGGTCTTCTGTCCTTGAGGGCAGCATGGGAAGTGGGCGGGACTGCTAGCCTAAAAAAAACAAAACAAAACAAAAAAAAACCCCAAAACGATAGTTTGGAAGAAACAAGGACATGAGTATACAATACAGAAAGCATGAAGAATTAGCTGTACTGGGAAATCTTGATTCACTGTGACAGGAATGCTTAACAGCTTCTAATTGGGGTGGGCTTGTCCTTCACATCAAGGGCTTGCAGGGAGCTCCTCTTTTGTCAGCAGCCTATGCCAGCTATCATACAAGCTAAAACCAGGAATTGCATCTTTATAATTTTTTAACATTTATTTACTTAGGTGTGTGTATGTGTGGGTATACTTGTCATGGTCTGTAAGATGTGAGTGGAGGTTGGACAGCTTACTGGAACTGGTTCTGTTTCTTCACCATGTGAGTCTTGGGGAGCAAAATCAGGTGGCAAGCTTGGTGGCAAGCATTTTTACTACCCATTGAGCCCATCTCCCAGGAATTGAATCTTTTTTGCTGTTGTTGTTAAGTGTTTTATTTTTTTTTATTTTATGAATGTGAGTGTATTGCCTGCATATAGGTAGGTGCACCTGTGTTATGCAATGCCAGTGGAGGTCAGAAGAGGACATTGGGTCCCCTGGAACTGGAGTTACAGATGGTTGTTGGCTGTCATGTGGGTGCTAGGAATTGAACCCAGTTCCTCTGCAAGAGCAGCTAGTTTTCTTAACCACTGAGCCATCTTTTCAGCCCCAGGAATTGGGTCTTTAAACCATGCTTTATTCAGAGAGTCAGCAGTCTGAGAAGACAGCGGATATCATGCCAAAGATTTGTTTTTCATCTCATCTTTAGCTGGCAGGTTATTTAGGGAAGGATTCTAAAGTCAACCATCACTGTAAAGTTTTGTCTTATCCCTTTGATCAGGTCTTTGGCCTTGTTTCTGATAGTCTGTGTTCCCTCATTATCCTCTCTGTAGCAGGGGAAGGATTCGCATGAATAGCATCTAGATTGAAAGTTAACTCAGAGCAAGCCATTAGCAGTCTGTGTGCACTGGGCTCCATGAAGATTCCTTCTTGCAGAGTGAAGTACAAATATGCACTTGTAATATAGTAGACTGAAGTGCTCCTATCACTTTGGTCAACCTTGGACCAGTTCCTCTACCCATCAGGGCCCAACCTGCCTGGGGGTGCCACACAAATATAGGTGCACTGACCAGGTGCTAAGTGTGGCCTCTAGACTTTATCTCCAGTGTAAAATTTTTTTTTCTCAACCTATGTTTGCCTTTTGTGTTTCAGGTCAGTTTTGATCCTCAGCGATATCTGAGGGCTCTGTTTTGAACTAACAAGGGTGTGAACTGACAAGCCTTTGCCTGTGGTCATAGAACAGAGATTAATTCTGGGCAGACCTGTGATAATAAATTAGTGGAGATGTAGGCAGGAGCTTTGTAGCTCCTGTCTTTTCCTAGGTGGAAGTTTGGGAAGTCTGTTTTGAACTGTATCTAGACAGATTGAGAGAAATTGAAGCAGGTAGAGTAGGAGGTAGGAGGAGGAAGAGAGGAGCATTCTAGATAAAAGGATCAGCTGTTTATTAAGAGTAATGGTCAACGTAAGGGTTTGTGCTTTAAACATCAGGATAGTAGTAACCGATCATGTTATTTAATTCCTGTGAATCTCTTACGAGCAATTCCATTTTGTAGATCCACCTGCACCAAACTTTGCATTTCCTGAGGGCAGTAGTACTTTCTGTCAGTCTTGCTTGTTCACAGATTTCGAGCATCCAACAGAGAACATTTTATAAGTGTGGAGTGCCTGACTAAGGGAGTCAGGCCAGTCAGGGTTTTCAGTCCAGAAGCTGAGGCCTATCGAGGGTTAAATAAATCTGCTGCCTGACGCCAGGCCTACAAGATGTAAAAGTGGGACTTACTCCAGGTTTCTGGCTTTTTTCTTCTGTGAGAAAGACACTCGTATTCTTTTGTCATCCTTCCTGTATTGGCCCTAGCCCTGTTATATTGCCAAAACTCAGGAATGGGAAGGAGCCAGATGACTTTGGGGTCGCACAAACACAACAGTGAGAGCAAGAGTGAACTGTGGAGTGCGTGTGTGCGTGCGTGCGTGCGTGTGTGTGTGTGTGTGTGTGTGTGTGTGTTTGTGTGTGTGTGCGTGCCTCTCTCTCTCTGTCCCTTTCAGCCTGGCCAAAACCTACGTATTTTTCAAGGCTAAACTTCTATGTTTCAGAAAACTGCTGAGGTTAGGACTGGAGCTGTATAAATCAAATCTTCCCCACTGTCCCTTGTCCCTGTTAGGCAGGAAAGCTGTTTTGTTTTGCTTTGTTTTGTTTTTGAAACAGTGTCTCACTGTGTACCACTGACTGGCCTGAAACTCACATGTAGACCAAGCCATCTACCCACCTGCTTCTGGCTCTCAAGTGCTGAGATTAAAGGTGTGCGCCATCACTCCCAGCCAGGAAAGCTGTGTTGTTTATGAGGAGCTCCTGGGCCCCTCCAGACCCTTTAGATGGTGCTTTAGTTTCTCTTTTGGGTTTGGGGGAAGCAGATTGTTGTGGCTCAGAGGGAGGTGGAATGGTTACTATTAATTAGCATTTTAAATACAGACATGCTTTGACAATAAACTGGTGAGAAATGCTTGGTGATTTTGTTGTGCATGAACATCATGGAGAACCCTTACACTGACTCAGAGCTGAGACGTGAGCAGATGTTGTGATCTGATGGGACCACTCTCATACATGTGGTCTGTCTTTAACAGACCCTCCTTATGGGTTGCTTGATGGTGTTATAGAGAGGCTTAGGGGAGGGAGCTGGAGGAGGGGACTGTTGGGCTCCTTTATGTAAACTCAGATTCTCCTTTGAATGAGAAAATATCTTTGTTAAAGAACTGTCACAAATATACCCTGTGGCCCTTTTTGTGACTTCTCCCAAATTCACAATCATCTATATCTGTAACTCCTAGATGCCCCAAGGGAAACCAAAAACTAAATGAAAAAAATAGGGCAATTACTGGGTAGACTGCATTTAGCACAAATATTTACATCAAGATTTATGATGGCTGATCAGTGCCTAACTTACTTTTTTGGATTGATTTATTTTTAAGTTATGTGTATAAATGTTTTGCCTGCACATATGTAAGGGCAGCTGTGTTGTGCAAAGCCCATGGAGGCCAGAAGAGGAGGTCATATCCCCTGGAACTGGTTGTTAACAAACCATGTGGGTGCTGGGAATTGAACCTGAGTCCTCTGTAAGAGCAGCCAGTGCTCTTAAATGCTGAGCCATCTCCCTAGGCCCCTAGCTTCCTTTTTCATCCTTTTTCTTCTTGAAATAGAGTGTGGAATGCTCATCTTCTCTGTTATTCATTGGGTTTTCTTTTACAAGAATTTAAACTTTGGGAGTTGGAGAGATGCCTCAGCAGTTATGAGCACTGGCTGCTCTTGCAGAGGACCTGGATTTGATTCCCAGCATCCACACGGCAGCTAACAACCATCCATAATTCCAGTTCCAGGGGATCTGACACACTCTTCTGACCTCTGTGGGCATTGCATGACATGGATGGACTTACACACATACATGCAGGCAGTATACTCATACACATAAAAAATAATAAATTAAAAAAAGAATTTGTAATCTGTTCTTTATCTTTTCTAGTCCCTTTACTCTTGGTGTTCTCATCTTTTCATGGAATTGTAACTTTGTGTCCCCTGGCCCTCCAGGAGCTGAGGACCGAACGCAAGGGCTTGCCGTTGTTAGGCAAGCATTCCACAATGAGCTGAATCCCCATCCCCTCTCCAAGGGAGTCTGAACACAGATTTTGGGTTCAGACTTGGGTTTGTGCCTTTCATGAAGAAATACCTTTACCCATGCCAGCCTGTTTCCTGATCTGTAAAAGTGGAATACAATAGTCTCATGTTCTCCTTTATTGAGTGTTGTTAGGTGTATTCCCTGAAAACTGCTTGAGAAGGGTTCAGCACATGGCTGTCAGGTAGTAAGAGTGCAGTACCTTTTTCCTGTTACCATCCAGGTGCTTTGGATCACTATCATACAAAAACTGAGAAGAAAAATGCCACTCTGTGTCAGATGTGGCAGCTTTGTGGGCTCTGGAAATTGGAAGGTAGCCATCATTTATAAAAGCTTTTCTATGATTCAGTGGATATATTTAGCGAGGTGTGTTATATTAGTTTCCTAGGGAAGCAATAACGAATTACAAACCGAGGGACTTAACAGAAACTTTCTCACAGTTCAGGAACATTCTCCTCGTTCCTGGATCTATTTCCAAAAGATCTCATTTTATTAGCTTATTAAATGTCCTTCCAGACATTTTATCAGTAGATCATGGGCAGACACACACACACACACACCTTTAAGCTCTAACCTGTTCTCTAAGTTGCTTTACAGATTGCTCTTCAATTTGAAGTATTCACTTTAATGGCATATTTTGACATCTTTTCCTCTTTAAATAGATACTTCCCATATTTTAAAACAGCTCAATAGTGTTCTGCCCTAAGCTGTACCACACTTTACATAAATTTCTCTAGTTGAACATTTGCATTTGAATGATTTTGCTTTTATAAAGAATCAGGCAGTGAATAAAGTATATTTGAAGAATGAAGTTCCAGTCTCTAAAAAGCTATGCTACAAGTTGGTCCATTTAACATTTCTGTCCATGGTTGCTTTGTTCGGCCACCAGTGTAGCTGAGCGACTGTGTACTCTTGCTGATGTTAGTGTTGTCAAACTGCTATGTACCCCTTGATGTACAGGAGCTTGTGGTTTTCATAGATTCATGTCTGTCACTTTCCTTATGGCTTCTGATTTTAGTGTCATTAGCTTGCTCTTCTCAAGTGTGAAGGAAGATTACCTATCTTTTCTTCTTCCCTAAAACTTTTTGAATTCAGGTAGTTCAGGAATCCATAAAATGTAAAAAGATTATAAAGAAAAGTCTTCCACTCTCTGCTTGTCCCCTATGGGCGGGCGGGTTTCGCGGAGCCTCTCGCGCACCGCTGGGGCGGGTCCCGCGTGCTGCGTTGCTGAGGGTCTCCGCGGCTACTGGATGCTGGTGACTCTACTGGTCACTGTGCTTCCAGGTGTGTTCCGTTCCAAGCTACCGGGCACTCCCTCTAGGTTCGAGATCCGCCAATCTGTCAGACATTGCCTGATTATCACACAGGAAAACCTGGCAGTTCCTATGCCAGAGGCCATGTATCTGTGACGGCTACTTCAAAGATGAGTCAGGAAGAGAGTAGGGGTGTGCCCTGCTGAGAAAAGGAGTCTCTGCATAAGAACGCCGGGCCCCTTGGGCTATCTGGACATGGAGAGACTTCGACTTAACACAGCAGGGGTCCCCAACAGTCCCCAGTAAGGGTAAGCAGTTTTCTGATGGTTCTTTCTAGATCTTTAAAAAATTTGTTTTAGGGACTAGAGAGATGTTTCAGTGGTTAAGAGCACTGGCTGCTCTGGCAGAGGACCTGGGTTTGAATCCCAGCACCTGTCTAGGGTTCGAATCCACCATGACACCCAATAACTGTCAGTAACTCCAGTTCTAGGGGATTTGACGCCTTCCTCTGACCTCTGGGGGCCACTGCATGACATTGGTGCACTTAAATGCATGCACTCATACACGTACAATAAAAATAAATAAAATTAGGGGCTGGAGAGAATGGCTCAGCGGTTAAGAACACTGTTCTTGCAGAAGGCCTGAGTTCGAATCCCAGCATCCACATGGCAGCTAACAACTGTCTGTAACTCCAGTTCCAGGGGATCCGACAGCCTCTTCTGTCTTCCGCAGGCATTGTACAACACGGGTGCACTTACCTACATGCAGGCAATACATGTATACACATAATAGAACTCCCTTTGTAGATAAACCAGGCTGGCCTTAAAACTCACAGAGATCTGCCGGGCGTGGTGCGCGCCTTTAATCCATGCACTCAGGAGGCAGAGGCAGGTGGATCTCTGTAAGTTCAAGGCTAGCCTGGTCTACATAGTGCGTTCCAGGACAGCTGGGGATTCAGTGAGACCCTGTCTCAAAAGGACCAAAAATAAATAAATAATAATAAAAATAAATAAAATTAAAATTTAGGGACTGGAGAGATGACTCAGTGGTTAAGAGCACTGGCTTCTCTTGCAGAGGACTTGGGTTCGATTCCCAGCACCCACATAGTGACTAAACAACCATCTGTGACTCCAGTTCCAGGGGATCCAATGCCTTCTTCTGACTTCCTCGGGCATTGCATAATACGGGTGCTCTTACATACAAGCAGGTAATACACTCACACACATAAAATAAAAATAATAAATAAAAATTTTTAAAAATGATTTTAAAATTTGTTTTAATTAGTTATTTTTGTGCTCTGTGTGTGTATGTGCACATGTGCATGTGTATGTGAAGGCCAGAAGTTGATCTTGAGCATCTTCAGTTGCTGTCGCACTGAACCTGGAGCTCACTCATTCATCTAGACTGGCTGGCTTGTGAGTCAGGGATCAACTTATATCTGCTGGAAGTAGGATCACAGACCTGTACCCAGCCTTTTGAGGTTGGTGTTGGGAATCCAGACTCAGTTCCTCATGCTTGTGCTGTAAGCACTTTACCAACAGAACCATGTCTTCAGCTCCACCTTTCAGAATTTATGCATATAAACAAATAATGTGAGCTTTCTAGGAGAGTAGAATTCTCCTATATTTTGACCATGGTGATTAGCCACACAGGATGTATATATTTGCTAAAATCATTCAACAAGTAAATTGGTGCCTTTTATTTCATTCAGTTATCTTATATTTTTAAAAAAAAATCAGAAAAAGGAAATGGAAAGAAAGCACTGAGAAAATGTAGGAACAAGTTTTTTAAAAATATTTTATTATTTTTATTTTATGTGTACGAGTGTATTGCCTGCGTATATGTGAGTGCACCTGTGTTGTGCAGTGCTGCGGAGGTCAGAAGAGGACTTCGGATTCTCCTGGAACTGGAGTTAAGAATGGTTCGTAGCCACCATGTGGGTGCTGGGAATCGAGCCCCGGTCCTCTGCAAGAGCAGTCAGTGCTCTTAACCGCTGAGCCATCTTCCCCAGCCCTAGCTCTAGGAGGAAATTTGCCATTATCTAAATGATGAATACATACAGCTTCAATCTGGGACCTACCTTAGTGCCCAACAAAGAGTATGTTTAATAAGCTAAAGAGAAGTCCCTGACAAAAGCAGCTAGAAAGGAGTTCTTTCAGCTCACAGTTCAAGGCACTGTCCATCATGGCAGCAGGAGCTTGAAGCATCGAATCACATTGCATCCAGTCAGGAAACAGAAAAGGATATATGCATGCTGCTTAATTCCCTTTCTCCATTTAATACAGTCCAGGATCCCTGCCCAGGGAGATGGTGCCACCCACCATGGGCAGGTGACTGTATCACGTTACACAACAAAAGAAACTTAATAGATTTATTTGGGATTACGCTCCTTAACATAGGAATTACTACCTTGCATTGTGTGAATGAGCTGTGTCTACCTCCTGAACCTTAAAAGCAGAGAGCTCTGTTATTTCAAACTTTAAAGGACTGGCCCCATTGCTCTATTATTTATGTGTATGTGTGTGTGTCCAATTGTGTGCACATTCATGTGTGTGAGGGTGCCTGCAGGGCCCAGAAGAGGGTGTTCGATCTGGGGCTGGAGTCACAGATGGCTGTGAGGAACCAGATGTGGGTGTTGGGAACTCAACTTGGATCTTCTGCAAAAGGAGTATGCACTCTTAACTGCTGAGCCATCTCTTCAGCCCATATTCAGTATTTGTTTACTTATAAGAGCATAATATACATATTATTATGCACTTGCTTTCTTGAAATATATTTTGGAAATTATATTAGTACACAGAGAGCAGAGGACGTGAGTTTGATTCTCAGCACCCACATGGTGGCTAACAACCATCTGTAACTCCAGTTCCCGGGAATCTGATGCCTTCTTCTGACCTCCGTGGGTGTTGCACAGCACGGGTGCACTTACACCCATCCATATGCATAAAATAAAAATAATAAATAATAAAAAAAATCTTGGTTACTCTGGCTTATTTATTCTCTTAGATGAACTTGAAAGATGTTTCATTAATTTCTTTAAACAGTTGGCTTTGTAAAAAACTAGCTGGGCGTGGTGGCGCACACCTTTAATCCCAGAATTCGTGAGTTCCAGGACAGATGGGGCTACAGGAAGACCGTCTCAAAAAGGCAAAAAAAAAAAAATCAATTAAAAAAAAATTTTTATTTTTGGTGTTTTTGAGACATGGGCTCTCTGTAGCTCCAGCTGATCTGAAACTCACTATGTAGACCAGGTTGGCCTTGAACTCACAGAGATCCACCTGCCTCTGCCTCCCAAGTCCTGGGATTAAAGATGTGTGCCACTTCTCTGGACCAAATCAAATTTTGGGCTATATGGTAGGAGGAGAGAACTGAATCCTGCAAGTTGTCCTCTGACCTTTCTAGATGTGCTGTGGCCCCTAAATAAATAAAGAAATGTTGAGTAAAATTTATTTTATTTTTCCTATAAATTAGTTTTGCAAACTTAAAAGTATTTAGGGATCATTCATAAGGACCTTCCTTAAAAGCATGTGTATAGGAACTGCATATACACACTGTAAATGCAATTTTTTGTTACTTTAGCTTTTCTTTCAAAATCTGTTTCCTCAGGTTGCACAGGTTCAAGTTATTTTAGTCCTGTGTTAATTTGAGCCTGTAAACATCAAGCCTTACAGCAGTGTCACGGTAATGAACCTCCCTAGGAGTCCTGATTCTGCTTTCTCACATGGTGAGCTGTTACATTTGTAATCTGAAATTTAATGAAAAACATATTTTGAAGTACTGCTTAGTCAAGGGACAAGAGTGAGTCAGTCTGATGTGAGTCAAGTCCTAATCTGAGTATCAGGGGAAATAGAAGATTTAAAATGGACGTACTGAAAATTTTACGCAGCAGTAAGTCAAGTCTGGAACAAACCAGTGTAACAGTAGTTTTGTTTTTTTTTTTCATCCCCTTCTCAAACAAAAAACATGAAATCAAATCAGAAAATTTTCTTCATGCTTTGCAAGGCCGACATCAGTTTTATTGGATTGCATTTTGGTTTGTAGGTCATTGCTCCCATTGTTTTAAGGGAACAGGTAGGAAAGAAATTTGGGGATGCTATTGTGAAATAAATAAGTTTCTAGCTGCAGTGCCATGGGTATAAAATGGATGTATAGAATGGGTATAGAGATATAGGCTGAGTTTGCTCAGCACAACCCATGTCTCCACATTCTCTTCCAAAATACAGTTTACAAGTTGTTTCAAAAGAATGTAGCTCATGCCTGTAGATGTTATATGTTACATGTATTAATTGATGATGAGGATAGGAAGATGGTGTGAGGCTCACAGTACAGCAACAGGATAGAGTAGGGAGTGTGGAGATACCGAGGCTCTGTATGGCTGCCACACATCTGTCATGCTTACACACAGGGGACCAAAGACTAAATTTTCTACTTAGTAGACAGATAATATTTCAAATGTTGCACTTGGGTTATTATTCCATCTCCAGTAAGACTTTCTGCTGTGATGGAGAGTTTAGATCTGCTCTTTTAAATCTGTGGAGCTATGGCCCATTTAAGATGTGGCTATAGTGACTAAAAAATGGCACCTTTCTATTTTATCTAATTTAAATTAAAATGTCAATATCTGCATATGGCTAGTGGCTACTATGTTAGGCATACTGCTGTGGAGAGAACAGGATAGCATAGCAAATAGTAACTAGATAGAATGGCAGTAGTTAGAGCTAAATAAGTGTGCTTTTAGTGATAGAGGCAAGTGATAAATATGTTGCTCATTTGGAGACACCTTGATATTGAACAACCCAACAGTTCCTGTCAAGCTCATCTTTTGGCTTCCTATCATTAATCCTCCCCTGGCGTACCCCCCCCCTCCACTGCCCCACAGATTCGGTTTTTTGACCAGTGGGACATAGGAAGTCTCTTTGGGAGACTTTGGGAAAGTTTTCTCTTTTATAAGAGTTGAGTGGTAGCAGAGAGCCAGGTAGCTCTGCTCTTTCCCCCTTCCTGGCTTTACCATGTCTGGAGTTTCAGCAACCTTCTTCAATCTTGAGAGGGCAAGTACAGGGTATAAAGAAAGCCATTGGATGAAGTGGTGTTGCTCTTACTGTCTAGCTCCTGATTATGTGAGAAAATTAGCCTCCTGATTCAAACACTCTCAGACATTCCTGGGGTCAAAGGCATCCTAACTGATGTACTCTTGTCTCTATATTGAGCAGCGTGTGATTTGCTGGTTCCTGTCCTCTTCCTTTGAGTGTTGGCTGTGTGCTTAGGCCAGAAGGACATTTAAAGTTTTATTTTTTTATTTATTATTTTTATTTTATGTGTATGAGTATAATGCCAGAAGTCAGAAGAGGGCATTGGATTCTGGAACTGGAGTTACGGACGGTTGTTAGCCACCATGTGGGTGCTGGGAATCGAATCTGGATTCTCTGCAAGAGCAGTCAGTGCTTGTAACCACTGAGCCATTTGACAAGCTACCACACATCTACCCAGCTCAGTATCTAGCTGCTAGCCTTACTTCCACCTTGCCTGAATTAGCGGACAGATCCTCTTTTGGAAACATTCAGAAAAGTGATTTTTTTTAAATAATAATAAAAAAAACATGGCCTCAAGACTAGGGAAATAGTCTGTACAGTGCTTGCTGTGCAAGGACCTGGTTTTGATCCCCAGACATAAAATTGAATGAGGTTTTAACCTTTAAAAAAGATTTCCATTTCATTTAAAAATATACTGTTTCATACTTTTAATGCTACTAACACTTAGATGTTTGCACATGTGTCTCTAATCTCTATGTATCTGATTATTACTAGTCACAGTCAGTTACTTCCTGAGATCCACCTAAGCATGGATATAAAAATCATTGGGTAGATTTCAATGGTAATGTGTTTCACCCCTACTGATTAACATGGAACAAATTTTTATGCTTCTTCCTCAAATATAACTCATTTTTTTATTTGTTGAATTTTTTTTTGTGTATTTCATACAGAACATCCCAAGCAATCTTATTCCTCTATATACCCACATCCCAAATGGTACCCTCCCATAGTCCCCTGTCCGTCTGTGCCGCCCCCCGGGAGCCCATATACTCAGTAATCCCTGTTACTGTCCACTGTGGAACTAACCTTGGATGTCTAACAGCCATACTTTGAGGCCTATACTAATTTGGTCAGAGGGACATAAAGGACAGTTTTTGCTCCTTGCCCTCCTAGGTCGACTAGTTCCAGAGGACTATGAGCATCTCTCAAAATGTCCTGTTACTGTGGTGTGTCACCTGTCCTCTTGATCAAGGAGGCCATGGAGACCCCACCGCATGGACTTGAACCAGTGTCCAGTCTACAAAGAGGAGGGTCAACACCGGAATCATTTCTTAATTTTTAACAATAGCTTCCCCCAACATTTTTAGATTTTTTTCTAATAAATCTTTCTATCTCTTGTGCAATTCAAATGCAGTAGGTCATATTGTATATATGTTTCTGTATTATATGTGTTAAAAGAAAAAAAATTCATTTTTGTCAGAGCCACTTTGCATCTCTTTGTGGGAGATAGTGCTTCCCTGAGAATGTGCTCTCAGGTAACACCACTTCCAGATCATCGTAGACAGAGGCAGCCCCAATTTTTCTAAGTAGCTTTGTAATATAAGAAATGGTACTTGGGAGAAAATATAAAGCCTACTTTCATTCTTTCTTCTGCTAACTCAACAGGCATTTTACCCTTCGTTAAACAAATAAATAAGCTAACAGAAATAAGGAACCTAATTTTTGCCTGGTTGAGGTAAGTGGTGTGGGGGTGACATCCTCTCTTCTAAAGCAGAGAGGACTCTGGCTGCTGCCTTTGCACCTGTTCCAGTTTGCTGTGGTTGTAGAAACACTCTGATGGTTTTGTGATGCCATATTTGGTTCACAGTATATATATTTTTTCTGGAATGAATTTCTGTGCATCAGTCCTTGGTGTTGTAAGCAATCCATTCTCAGGCCTTTGTGTATTTCTCAAGTTGTGTATTCATAGAGCACACTTTACCCCTCTAGAGTCACGTCCTTCGGAGTGCTCATTCTCAGGGATAAGGCTGTATGTGTGCACACTGGCATATAAAAGAAAATTTAAACACACAGTTGTAATCCCAGACTTGTGAGGCTGAGGTAGGAAGATTGACGTTTAAGGTGAGTTTACCCTACAGAATGATATCCAGGTCAGCCTGAGATCACTCTCTCTGTCTGTCTGTCTCGCTATCTATAGCTCTGTCTCTCTCTGTCTCTGTCTCTCAAAAAAATTAATATTATTTATATTGATATTTGACATCAAAGCCTGTATTTCTCAAATGCAGAGTAAATTCAACTGAAAGCCATGAATTCAGTTCCTCTCGCCCATTCTCACCAACAACACTTATTTCCCCTAAATTCATTTTGCATTGGCCAACTGTTGTTCATTTTGCCTTTATGGCCAGGATAATACAGAAATATTCCTTAATCTTAACTTTTATTTCAGTTAGTGAAAGTTAGCAGTGATATCTACTATCAATGAATACCAGTGTGTAGAAACCATGGTCTGTCTGGCCTCCCTCCCTCCCTTCCTCCCTCCCTGCCTCCCTGCCTCCCTGCCTCCCTGCCTCCCTCCCTCCCTCCCTCGTTTCCTTCCTTCGGACAGAATCTCCTATGTAAACCAGGCTGGCCTTGAACTCACAGAGATCCTCCTGCATCCGCCTCTGGAGTGTTGGGATTAAAGGTGTGTGTCACCATGCCAGGCTGAAACCATGGTATTTCTAAAGTGAATAAGTAACATTATAAAGAGAAATATGTTCCATATAGTTGGATTTGGAAGAAAATAGTTTTTAATTACTCTCATGTTGGAGTCCCCTTCACATGTCCTTTTATTAACAGATACAAAGCTGTGCAGTCAGTCACATGAGTTTTAGCAGGTTGGTTACTTGCAAGAACATATAAAGCATGGCCACCTTGGATTCACCATGGCCATGATGGGTCCAATATGGACCCACCATGGCCCCAACATGAATCTACCATGGCCAACATGGATCCACTCTGCTCATGTCTCTAATGCCTTGCTGCTCTATGGCTCACAGACAAGGAAAATTGCCATGAATGGGAAGATTAAAATGTAGAATTTGGAATCTGTCACCAGCTACCTAAACCTTTCTTGCATTCATGTGCATTTTAAGCTACATTACTAACCCTGGCCTCATTAAACATTGTCTGTACCACTTTGACAGTGGCAGCAGCCAGGAAAATACAATGAAGTTGGGATGGAGAAGTGTAAGAATAAAAACTGTAATGGGGAAGCACCTGGTCAGCCAAAGAGTTCTTTTGCTGTTCCTGATGCCAAGAAACACACATGCCATGTCTTCCCAAGGCCAACAGGTCTTCTCTTAGATTTTATTTATCCCCAGTCAAATTCTTAGTTCTCTATTGTTCAATATTGTAGCTACTAGCAAAATGTGACTACGTATACTAGTTAAAATTTTAAACTCAGTTCTTCAGTTGTATTAGATTATGTGGCTTGTGGTTATTGTATTGGATAGTGCCAATTAGGGCATTCATATTGTCCCTGAAAACTGCAATGGATAGGGCTACAATCGCAATTGTGTTTAAGGTGAACTCCCAAGTTCCTCTAATGGCTTTCAGAATCCTAGGTTACCCATCTGTCACAGCTTTGCCTACTCCTTAAGCTTCGCTTTTGAATCCTACTCACCTGACATTTAACTGGGAAATCAGAGCATCTGCATATGCTGTTTTCTGGCCTGGACACCTATCCTTCCTTTTCACTCAGCTCTTTGGATTGTGACCTTAGTTTTAATTCCAAGAAATACCTGACTTGACCCTTGCAATCTAAGCTATATTTTTGTGTTAACATGCTTTCTTATGTATGCTTCTTTTTCTGTGTAAGAAGAAACACCTATTTACTCTAACAATCAAGGTGATGATTTGATGTTTTTTTCCTAACAAAACAAACTTCTGGGAGGTGAAGATTATAAATGTCCTTTATATCATCAAACTCCTAATGCCCACCACAGAGCACAGCAAAGGGTAGCTGTGCAAACACTAGGAACAGAGTACTCTAAAAGTTCTATTGTGGGGAAGTATCTGTGTGCTGAGTAAAATCCATCAGAAGAGTCTTAATTTAGAAATAGTCGAGGGACCCGGAAGATTAGGGAGATAACTATTTTTGCTATTCCACTTTTTGCTGGTAGTCAAATTTCAAGTTTTACAAGAACAGTTGAGAGCTGAACTACTTAATTCATTTAGTAGTTATGACCATCTTGATTTTGATGTGCACGTAATGTGTAAATGAGACTCTATGTATATGTATTGATTTTATACACACACACAAACGTACATGCACATACTAAAGAGGAATAATTTAAAGTTGATAAAAGGAGACTAGACGGGGACAGCTTTAGGTTTCTGTTACATTGATTGATTAATTTGATTGATTGGTCAACTGATTTGTGTGTGTGCAAGTACATGTGCATGTGCCTTACAGTGTGCATGTGAAGTCAGGATGGCTTGCAGGAGTTGGTTCTTTCCTCCTGTGATGTCAATCCTGGGGATCCAACTCAGACCATCAGGTGTGGTGGCAAGTGTTTTTAACTGCTGAGCCATCTGACTGGCCTACCCCTAGGTTTTTGACAGTCCATGCCACTAAGTCTTGGTGGGTAGGGGTAAGCTGACAGCAGAGGATGTAGCAAATTGTCTTTCTTGTTCTGTTTAATAGGTAGAAGAGGCTTGTGATACCTCTTCATACTTTCTAAAGACCTCTAAAAGATTTTGAGTAAATTTCTTAAGAAAATCCATACTGTTGTCCTTCGACATTTGCATCTCTTCCCCCAAGGAAAAAGAAAGAAAGAAAAGAATAGGAAAAAAAAAAAACTTGGAGTCCTCAGAATGAAATCTTAAGTTTGGATTCTTATCCTGGGCTGTCTGTGACTGCCTTCCTATGAAGGAGAGAACAGTTTTTAAGAGCTGCTCTTGTAGGGAAGGGGACAGTTCCTTATGTTGACTCCTTGCTTGGATCTAGGAACGCACTTAATACAAGAATTAATTAACATTTAGAAGGACATAAAAGTTGTGTTACTTTTACATGTACATGGGACTCCTCCCAAGAAAATGAAGCCCAAAGAAATGACTAAAACGTAATAATGAGTTAATGATCTTTCTGAGTGGTCCACATAGTAGTAACAGGCAGCAAGCATGATTACTTAGCTGCTGTAGTGACTTTCTGCAGTCATAGGGTTGTCTAACTTTAGCTTTGCAGGCTTTAAGGAAAACCAAGCCTTTTAGTCTCTATTAGCAAAGTAGATGAAAATTGGAAGCAGTAGTTTTTAAAATTGCAGCCAGATATAAGAGAAAACTAAATTTAGGACTTAGTTCAAGCTGTGGGTAAATAATTTGCTATCTGAGATGGACAGCAAATACTTTCAGCTTTTTTTCCCCTCCTGAGAATCACTCTACTTAAATGCTTGCATTTTAAAAGTTTCTCAGGTAGGTCTGGGAGTAAATTTACATCTTAAAAGTTGGAGAGAAATAGTGTAACTTTTTAACCAAGAAGTTTTGGGAAACATACTTATGAATTAAATACCTAGGATAATCACTAGTTATATTTTTCTATCCCCTTCCCCCTTTTTAGGGCAGGGCAATATCATTTTCAATGCCATGATATGTGTATTTAGTTTTTACAGTAGCCACAGGCATTCTTGTCTCTGCCTAAGTGCCCAAGTCCATCTTTGTGGTAGAGGCCAGGAGGTATGCACAGCTAAGCATCCCTAGTCCAGGTGTGACCCCTCTCATCATTGTTCTGTCATTGTTTTGGTTCTAATCCCTCCAGCAAGGTGGTCTGACAAGTTGTCACAAGTTGAGTGAAATGTCCTTCCGGGAGACAAATTCCTTCTCTGGCTGGCACTAGGCTTCAGTCTTCTTCTAGCATGGGAATCCTGGGGAAATTCCAATTTCTTGGGGACCATTGTTTGAATTGTCAGAGTGGGGAACTTGCATCTCTTTAGAATATCTAAATTCCTGCCAGGCCTGTTATATTCTGAGATTAATAGATAGACATTTAGTAGTTTTTAGAGGTATATTTAGGACACGGTTTGTAAGAAAAAGTCAGTTGCTTTTTTTATTGTCTTTTTGAGACAGGGACTCCCTGTAGCCCCAGCTGTCCTGGAACTCACTATGTAGATCAGGCTGGCCTCGAACTCACAGAGATCTGCCTGCCTCTGCCTCCCAAGTGCTGGGATTAAAGGCGTGTGCCACCATGCCCAACGCTTTTCTTTTTTAAAATTTTTAAAAATTTTATGTGTATGTGGGTATTGCCTGTGTGTAGGTAAGTGCACCCGTGTCGTGCAGTGCCCGCAGAGGTCAGAAGAAGCTGTCAGATCCCCTGGGACTGGAGTTACAGACAGTTGTTAGCTGCCATGTGGGTGCTGGGATTTGAACCCCAGTCTTCTGCAAGAACAACCAGTGTTCTTAACTGCTGAACCATTTCTCCAGCCCCATCAGTTGCTTTATTAACTTTAAAAAAATTATTGAAAATTTCATACATGCATATAAGGTGTTTGATCAAATCCATGCCCTCCAATTCCTCCTATATCTCCCCATCATTTTTTCCTGAACAACTGTGTATTCTTTTTTTTTTTTTAAATGGGGCCTTTTGATACTCTAACATTACCCCCTCTGAAGAGGTAACCCTAAAATCTTCTAAGGATTAGATAAGAGCTCCCAAATGCTTTTGACATTTTTGGCCTTTGGAACAGAGTATGTTGCTAAGAGGCCCAAGGACATTTTGACTTTTAGCCCAGAAACTGGCTATTTTTCTTTGGGGTCTTTTTATACTGCCTAGCCAATTCCTACTTCCTATTCTTATCACACCATCCCCTGAAGAGGCTACCCAGCTTGCAGATAGGGAATTGGGACGCAGACAGCTCTGGCTTCTTCCACGCTGAACAGGGACACGGGGTGAGGCAATTGGGGTACCCCTTCAGTGGGCCTATCTAAAAGACTCCAAAATTGCATGATTCTTAATTGTAGGGAGAAAAGAAAGACCTTGACTGGTGCCTAGGAGATGTGAAAGAGAAGTAAAGGCAAGACTAGTTAGCCTTTCTAGATAAGAAACCAGAAAAAAGTCAAAACAGGGCAAATTTCAAATGTTCATATCAGAGTCCATTGGAATTTCTTGATGAGAGCTTCCCAAAGCATCTATCCATTGGGTTCCTCCTTGTTTTTCTGTTGTTTGCCAAGGCTGGACTCAAGAGTGATGGGTTCAGGATTTGCTTTCAGGCATTTTGATAGCTGTTGGAGTGGTTAGAATCAGTGTCAGTTCCCTTGCAAAGGCTTCTAGATAGGGGGAGAACACAAATTTATCCATCATTTTAGAACAATAGTGGGCTGTCTCCCTTAGCTACATGTGGGCACTACAGTATTGCAGACCAAGATTTGAAGTCTTATATCTGAGTAGCACTTTGTGATTAGAAACAAAATCATCAATGAGAAATAATTGTCTAAAGAAAAAGTTAGTTGCTTTTAATTCTGTTTCCATACTGTGCTATAGCTTGAAGAGTCTGATCTGTCCATCCGATTGTATTATCTTTATTGTTCTTTTATAACGTGGAGCAGTTTTTAGCTAAGATGAAAATTTTAAAAACTTTGTGTCAGATTTGGATTTAGTGTGGCTTGTCTTTGGGAAATGTGTTAAATAAGTTATTTCCTTCTTTGTTGAATTCTATTTCCAGTCTGGAGAAAAAAATAAAAGTTGATGTAATGCTATAAATATAAACCAAAGTTTTAAGGCAATTCATATCTAAGTAAATGACTTAGACTGTAATTCACCCATGAAATCAAAGCAAGTGAGAAGTCAGGTTTCTATCATGGGAGCAAAAATGCTGCTTGTCATAACCCCAGCCACTGCCAGTACCAGTTGAAAGAAAGAAGTATTTGCTAGACTTGAAATGGGTTGTAACTCACATTTTTTGTGCAGCCACATTGTAGGATCCCAGCTCCTCAACTGATCTGTACACAAAGACAGGTAACTCATGTGTCCCTTTAGAGATGGCAAGTCAAAAACAGATGGCAAGCTCAACAAGAAGGCAGAAGTTGTCTTCTGGGAAAAGAAAGTATCACAAGAGTTACTTCTAATTGCCAAGTCATCTCAGCACTTCAGAGCAATCAGTTTATGCCTTTTTTTCTCCTGGGAAAAAGATAATTTACTAAGAAAGGACTTTATGATGGGTTTTAAAAGTACACTTGAAGGAGATGATAAGATTTGACTGAGAAGAGCCAAGAGCTTTCCTTTCTTTCTCCACCCCATTTCCACATTTGTGGAACACATTTGTGGTATGGCCAAGATTTCATTGAGAACTTTTCATTAGTGTTTAACATTTTTTCTTTGGGATGGGCCTAATAATGAAATCCCAAGAGAAATTGTGAGTCAGGGCATATCAGAATCAAATTAAAGGTAACCAAAGGTTAGTTTTCGTAAACGGAGTGTCCCTAGGCAGTGGAGTAAGAATAATAGTTGGTTCAGAGAAGCCAAAGGTGTTCTTGAAGTTGTTACAGAAGTTGTGACAGCTATGACCCAAAATTTGCTCTCAGAGAAAGACTAGCACAGTCTAGAGAAGTAAAAGACCGGTGTTACTACAGGTTAAAGGTTAGGTTAAGGGCTGGGCGTGGTGGGGTGGCGCAGGCCTTTAATTGTAGCATTCGGGAGGCAAAGGCAGGCAGATCTCTGTGAGTTCAAGGCCAGCCTGGTCTACATAGTGAGTTCCAGGGCAGTTGGAGACCCTGTCTTACAAAGACCAAAAAAAAAAAAAAAAGGTGATGTGCACAAGTGTCTCTGACTACACATGGAAATATGAGATACCTCTCCAGCCTACAGATCCACTAATCTGTGATACTTGCAGGTGATCTCGAGATGGAGTTTCCCAGAGCTAACAGGTTAATGAAGATTAGGGCGTCAGATACTCCTTCTGGAGCTCTTCTTTAAGATAAACTCTTTGAGAACAGAGTTATGTTGAGTTCCCAGCTTCTTGACTGGCCAAGAAGACACAGGTTAACACTGTGTCTCTTGCATGGCAGAGACCAGAGAGGATGTCTCTTTGGTTGCAAAACCAGATTCTCAGGACACAAGACAAGATATGAAGGTAGCCTTATCCATTTGTTTCTGTTGTTCTTTTTTGTGTCTAAATAGATAACTGGTTTAGTGGGAACCTCAAGCCTTCCAGTATGCTTGGATAGCCTGTGCGATACGTTAGTTTAGACTTACGCTGTGTTCTTTCCTGTGGATTCACTATGACACATGACACAGAAAGACAGAGCAAATCAAAGACTATCTCAGAAGAGAAGGCTCAAATTGGATTTCAGAGTACTCACAGAACCAAAAAATTGCTTTCACCCAAAGAACTAAATGAAATGTTTTTATTATTAATCTGGATTTTTTTAGACAGAGAAAGAAACAGAGTCCTAGTCCCTGTAGCAGAAATTCAGGAAGCTGTCTGATAAAAAATCTTACTTTTGTTGGCTTTTTGTCTGAGGTCCAAGATCTCCCCTGTAGCAGCCCTAGGGCAAGCTTCCAAACAGTGGAATGTCCCACACTGGACACCAAATTCAGTAGGGGAGAAAATTATTCTCCCCCACAGTTCTCAAGTGGACGCTTTGTTTAGATTGATTGATTGATTGGTCTTTTTGAGAAAGGGTCTCCCTGTAGCCCCAGCTTGCTTGGAACTTGCTAGTAGACCAGACTGGCCTTGAACTGACAGAGATTCGCCTGCCTCTGCCTCCCGGGGATTAGAGGCGTGTGCCACCATGTCTGGCTAGATTTAGTAACTCTTCAAAACCATAGATTAGTAACAAGAAAAAGTTTGTTATATTAGTTATACATGTACATGAGAATCTTCTCAAGAAAGTCTGAAGAAATGACCAGAGACAAATGGTTACCTGACCTAGGGGAATAAATTCTGGGGATATATATGGGGAAGGAAATGCAGACGCTAATGAAGACAAACTATTTTCTTCAGGTTCATTGTGGCCACAATTACCAGTCTCTGGTGACCAAGTTTAATTTCAGGTCGAAATGTGAAGGATATTCCTCACCTCTCTGGCTTGCTAATGGAAAATTAGATGGCCCTTCCTACAACTGCAGGTTCTCAAGTTATTTCACCTTAAAGTAAAACCTGTACCAATTTGGTACATTTTGTGATAGCACATCTCTAACTCCTTCATTATCAAGAATTCAGGCAGTATCCAGATAAAGTGTGATAGCAAAACTGCTTTCTGTTTATCTCAGCCCCCAGAACCCCACATTGAGTCTGTTCCTGTAGTCAGTTATAGAAGTGCATGTGTATACAGAGAGCAGTAGAAACCACAACTACCTGGATCTCCTGTGTCTCCAGTTTATGTTTCAGAATCAATGCAGTGCATTTGCTTTTTTCTTGCTTCTGCTTCCTTTGTAGCCTGTGACACCTCCCTAGACTTTGAACTTTGATAGTGTCATGGCAAAACTCCCTGAAAACCAGCACTGCATCTTAGAGTTTTTGCATTGTTACCCAAACTGAAAGTATAGAGTGGTAAGTGCTTATACCTTCCAGATGTCACAGACCATGTGAGATACATGATGCTATTCAGTGTTGACCTTGTTTAGTGTCTGTCCTGGCCCTTCAGAGTAGAGTTTAGCTCTTCAAGTCAGCTACCAAGTGTGCTTTTCCAGAACTACCATTTCCATGTGACTAGTAAGTAGATTAACTTTTCCTTGTCACAATTCCCCTGTATGAATGATGGGGACACAATCTTGCTTACCTTACAGGGCCTCTTCCTTTTTTTTTCCTTTAAATTTTTTTAAATAAATAGCCGGGCATGGTGGTGCATGCCTTTAATCCCAGCACTCGGAAGGCAGAGGAGGCAGATCTCTGTGAGTTGAGAGGCCAGCTTGGTCTCCATAGCAAATCCAGGCCAGCTAGAGCTACAAGGAGACCCTGTCTCAAAAAGACCAAAAAAATCCCAAATTTTTAAAAATCATTAAAAGACAGGGATGCAGACAGGAGATCATATATTTGTTGTTGTTGTTTGTTTGTTTGTTTGTTTTTGTTTGTTTGGGGGGTTTTTTTGGTCTTTTTTGAGATAGGGTCTCCCTGTAGCCCCAGCTGTCCTGGAACTCACTATGTAGACCAGGCAGGACTTGAACTCACAGAGATCCGCCTGCTTCTGCCTCCTGAGTGCTGGGATTAAAGGTGTGCGCCACGATGCCCAGCCAAAATATATTTTATGAAATTCACAAAAATTCAATTTAAAAAAAAGACAAAAATAAATAAAGCAGAAAACAAGCTGGCATGGTAGCACATCTTCAATCCCACAATTCAGATCCCTATGAGCTTGACACTAGCTGGTCTAAATAGAGTTTTTAAGCCTGTCAGGGCTACATAATGAAATTTTTGTCAAATAAACAAAT
>NW_008337179.1:64500-96283 GCF_000622305.1 Nannospalax galili
GAGATGTAAGCTGAATAAACCCTTTCCTCCCCAAGTTGGTAGTGGTCAGAGTGTTTTGTCACAGCAATGAGGAAACAAACCAGGACATTATTTTTCTTATTTTATGTGTATGAGTGTATTGCCTGCATGTATGTGAGTGCACCCGTTTTGTGCAATGCTGTGGAGGTCAGAAGAGGGCTTTGGATTCCCCTGCAACTGGAGTTAAGGATGGTTCATAGCCGCCATGTGAGTGCTGGGAATTGAACCTGGGTCCTCTGCAAGAGTAGTCAGCACTCTTAACCGCTGAGCCATCTCCAGCCCTGGAGATATATTCTTATATTGAGGACAAGGCACTCAGGGAATCCAGATAGGAAGATAAAAGCCTTCTCAGTGGTGGCATTCCTCCTTCCCCTTTAATGTGATTATATCAGAAATCAGAAGTCTAGGAAGTGAATAGCTGCAGTATTTGCCCACATAGCGTTTAGAGCACAGTGTAAGTTTTTGGAGGATTATGAAAAGAATATGAAGTGAATAACTTTCATTGTATTTGTAAATATAGCAGAAGCATTGTATGCTTGAATTCAGTTAAAGTCTTACGTTCTAATTTAATATTTGTGGTCTGATTATTAAGATCATACATTGTGAAGTAGCTGAAAATTAAATACTAAATATATGAGGAAAACCCAAACCCTACTTAATCTCAGAGGTGTGGCTGTTAACATTTTGTCATATTTTGTCATACATTGTCTACTGAAAAGTTAATTTGAGATCGTATATCTTTTTATGTCCTGTGGTTCCCATTTACTAACTTACTCTGTCATTAAATGATCTGTCACAACATGATTTCTAAATGAACTGCTGTATGGTGTTCTACTGCATGGGCGTTCAATGGTTGGCTGAAATCTGTTACAAACTATGAAACATTTTAGGGTTATTTCCAGTTTTTCACTGTGGTAAACATCCATGAAGCTGTTTCCCCTGTAAACAGTACCCCAGATTTGAAATCATTTTTGTCTCACTGTGTAGCCCAGGCTGTCTTTAAGTTTGCCATCCTCCTGCTTCTGCTTCCAAAGTGCTGAAATCTAGGGTATCCACCACCACATCTGGTTTGGTGGATGTTTCTAGTGGTAGAAAGGATCCGTATAGACAAGTAGTAACCCTTTGTGAGTGGCTGTGGTGATTTTCATGTTCTAGCTGTCTGATCATGACCAATTTGACAAATATTTGATGTGCAAATGGTTGGCAGTAATTGAAAGAAAAGTGTGTCTCTTTGTTCCCTACTAAGTCAATTCTTGACATTTTCTCATGTTCTCCTTAGTCATTTCTATATAAATGCAAGTCATAAAATTTTAGAGATCATTGAATAAAAAGTATAGGCGGAATTTTGTGTTCTGACTTGTATGCGTCTTATTTGATCAAGTTCTGCCTAAGGAATGCAGTGGAGTTCAAAAACCTCCTTCAAACGTAGCTTATTTATGCCTAAAACAAGTCACCATGAGTATCTGGTTCTTCTCCTTCCCCCAGCCCCAGCAAGAGTTGAAATAGTAAACGTAGTAAGAATTATTACATATCCAAGAATTGAATTATCTAACAGGACACCCAGCAGACTTTATGACCCCATAGGTACATGGTATATGTGAATGCCTGCATTGTCATCATTATTTATAAGACTCTGCCCATCACTTTGCCTCGGCTACTGCCATCTTGGAAGGGGAAGATCCTGTAGGACATCTCTTCTGACCCCCTTCCTTTCCCTCATCGCCTTGGCAGCTGCTTCATGATCAGGCCTCTCCTCTCTTGCCTTTGTTCAGCCCATTTAGTGAGTCCCCTTTTGTGGCCAGCACTGTCAGACCCTTCTCTTTGAAGAGAAGAAAAACCTGTTGAGACAAACCTGAGACAGTTATGTGCATCCTTTCCATGCCTGGCATTCAAGTAGTTATACCACAGATATTGAAGTAGCCTTAAGGGATAGGTTGTAGAACTCCCAAAAGTGAACAAAAGAAAGATTAGGACCTGAAAGAGGCAGTACTCCTGAGGAATATAAACAACCTCTGGGTTAAATGCTCTAAGGCTTGCTTTATAAAGTAGGAAGTGCCTGGAGAGGTTGTACCCTGTTTCCTAACCACTCATTGATGAGGGCTTCAGAACTGCATTGCTGTTCTCTGGTTCACTGTCCTGCAAGGGTAGATGGACCATTGGCTGAATCTTGCTTGTATAATAGTCAAAGGCAGAAACTTGAAATTGGTTGGATCTGAGGTAAAAAATGTTCCCATTACATTCATAGGCAAGGCCTTGACCCTCCTGGAGCTTGTTTGCTCATCTGAACGATGGGAACAAAATTTCTTTTGGGGCCATGGTGATAAGTGAATGAGAGATGACCATCTGCCAGGTGTATATTGTCCTCCTAGCAGGCCATTAATGCTGAATAAATAGAATGTTCTTATCCTGAGGAAATGAACTGAGAAAGAAAAGGTCTTAGCCATCCTGCCTGATCACATGTTGGCTGGAGGTGTGGACAGGATGTGTTCTCTGAATGTGGGTGTCATTATAATGAATAAACTGCTGCTGCAGACTCCACAAAGCAGGCTTGAAGGGGACTGTGTTTCACATGGGCTCGCTGGAATCCGGACAGCCAACCTTTGGCTTCCTACAGGATGGACCCCATAGCTTATGCTAAGCTACTGAAGGAATCTGGCAGCCAGGTTTTTAAGAATGGGAACTTCTCTTTGGCAATCAGAAAGTGTGATGAAGCCACGCAGATTCTCCTACAGTTACACCAGTGGGCGTTAAGTGTTCAGATTTCATAGCAGTTCCCTTTTTTTTTTTTTTGGTCTTTTTGAGACAGGGTCTCCCTGTAGCCCCAGCTGTCCTGGAACTCACTATGTAGACCAGACTGGCCTTGAACTCATAAAGATTTGCCTGCCTCTCATTTTAAGATATTCTGTGTATATCAAATTAATGAAAGAGTGAAGGAATTCCCTTTCATTGCAGACTTCCCTGCCTCTCTGCTTGGCCAGAGCTGAGCCTAGTGACTTTGAATTTCTGGTATCTGCCTGCTGTCCAGACCTCATTTTCCCTAATTTGGTGGTTTCCTGGAACTGTGACCATACCCTCTGCTCTAAAACTGTTGGAGACTACAGACATACAAACTGCAGACTGATTGCAGGCGTGTGCCACCACGCCCGGCAGCAGTTGCTTTTTAAGTAAATGAGGACTTTGGTTGTTTAACTTGTCTCATTTCCTATCACACCACCTAGTTTCTGTTTCCTTCTCCTACCCACTTCCTGTTTATCTTCTCAGTAAGTCCACAAAGAATGTTAGTGGACTAGGGAAATTGAAAATGAAACACAGAGGACTGTTAGTAAACATGCTGGTTGCCCAAAGCACTTGTTGCCCTTTTCTTTCTCCCTCTCCCTCTCCCTCTCCCTCTCCCTCTCCCCCTCCCTCTCTCTCTCTCTCTCTCTATATATATATATATATATATATATATATAGTTTGGACATCTCAAATCAATACATATTTCTTTTTTTTTGTATATATATAAAATTTTATTTTTGTGTGTATGCATGTATTGCCTGCAAGATAAATAAGTGCATCTGTGTCATGCAGTGCCCGCGAGGACAGAAGAGACTGTTGCTAGCTGCTATGTGGGTGCTGGGATTTGAACCCAGGTCTTCTGCAAGAACAACCAGTGTTCTTAACCTCTAAGCCATCTCTCCAACCCCCATTGCTGTTGTTTTCATCAGAACGATTTTCTCTGCCTTTTCCTCTGGTCGTGGGGGCACATTGCAGGACCAAGGCCACCCTCGACTTTCCCTGCCTCTTCAGCTTTAGAAGACCTGTTCTCAGACAAATTGAGGATGCCAAAGAGCCTTTATTTATGTAGGCTATAACTACTAATATAGTCTAAAGTAGACCTTAAACCAGAGAAGAAATATATAATTATTAGTTTGTTAAAACTACTGGAGGGCTATCTAGGGGAAGGAAGGGAATCAGCCAGAGTAAGGGAAAAGGGGTACAGGGGAAGGCAGTGGGGATGGGGAGGAACAAATGAGAATGGAGTATATAATGGTACATTAAAAAATAAATGCTGGGCTGGAGAGATGGCTCAGCAGTTAAGAACACTGGTTGTTCTTGCAGAAGACCTGGGTTCGAATCCCAGCACCCACATGGCAGCTAACAACTGTCTATAACTCCAGTTCCAGGAGTCTCTTCTGTCCTTGTGGGCATTGCATGACACAGGTGCACTTACCTACATGCAGGCAATACACTCATACACATAAAAATATTTTTTAAAATTTACAAAAAAAATGCTATAATGAAACCAAAACTTTGTATGCTAATTTAAAATAGCTTCTGTATCCAATCTGTTGTGATGCCATCTCTGGAAAGTCCCTGTATTCTTGGGAGAGACTGAGCATGAAAAGGCACAAAATGCTGTGGCATTACTGTTCTGGTAGTTTTTTGTTGCTGTCATAGATTAGTGTGCACAGTGGCTTAAAACTACACATTTATTCTCTTATAGCCCTGGAGGCCGGAAGTCTTCAGGGGCTAGAAATCTGAGTCAGCAGGGCTGCTGCTCTGCCAGAGGTCCTGTGCCCCTTTCCACAGGCAGGAGGAGTCTCTTGGTAAGGGTCTTATTCATCCATTGCCTTTTCCACTCTGAATGAGTCCTGTATCTCCCTCTCCTAAGAACCCTTGTGATCATATCATCCAGATATTCCTTCCTAAGATCTGTGAATTAATCATATCTGCAAAGTCTCTCGTCATAAAAGGTAATATTATTTGGGAGCGATTGCTTGCCATACCACAATAACAACAACAAAAAAACCCCAGTTTTTACTTGTGGAACACCAGAAATGGTCTTGGAGATCCCTAGAGCCTTTTTATAGGGAACTAGATCATTAAACACCATCCAGCCTTCAGAACTGTAAGAAATCAATTCCTATTGTTTATGCCACTCACCCAACAGTATTTTGTTATGGCAGTCTAAGCACAGTAATATAGTCCAACTTTCTAGGACACCCCCAGAAGCTGGATAGCCTACACACAGTAACTGCCTCAAAGCAACTCTTTGGTACAATTCATGCTCCAGAATTTGCCAAAGATTTAGGCTGGATATAGCTTGAGTTTACACATCATCGCTGGTTGGAGCTTTCCTCTGCCTCATTCTGTTTCTCTCATCCCTCATCTCCACAAGGATTTGCTCAGAGAATCACATGCACTTCAATCCCTATGTTTGCACTCAGCAATGGGAAAGCAAGCAGCAAGCAAAGGGCACTGGAACACTGTCAGGAAGGTCCCATGAAAGGCAATGTGGGAGAGTCCAGATGGAAGTCACATCAGTGGTCACACAGATAGTAAGCAGAGGAACTGAGACACAGCATGTAGTGTGTGATCAAGTCTGCAACTAAAATCATTATTTGACACTATCTCTTTAAGATGGTTGACTGATTTGCCCTGAATAATACACTTTAGTCCCAGCTTTGGCATAGCTCTGATCTGCACCAGGGTGAGACAGAACAGAAACTATAGGCACAATTCATGTGACCCTCACTCAAATTCAGCAAAAGTGTAGACACCAAGATGACAGGAGACAGGTGAGAGCTATGTTTCAGTCAATTCATTAAGCATCATTTCTCAGTGTAAGTCCAGGCTGCAAGCACCCCATAAATGCTAGCCTAAGGGGTTGGAGAGATGGTTAAAATGGTTAAGAGCACTGGCTGCTCTTGTAGAGGACCCAGGTTCGATTCCCAGCACCCACGTGGCGGCTAACAGCCGTCTATAACTCCAGTTCTAGGGGATCCAACCCTGCCTTCTGACCTCTGTGGGCATTGCACAACACAGGTACACTACATACATGCAGGCAATACACTCATACACATAAAATAAAAATAATAAATTTTTTTAAATGAAAATTTTCCTGGCAGGGAGAACCAGCAAACTTTCTAATGTCTGTTTTTATAAGGGCACTAATTCAATCACAAGGGCCTCTGCCTCTTAGCTTCATGTAAACATAATTAATTGTCTTTCAAAAGTCCCATCTCTTGGGCTAGAGAGATGGCTTAGCTATTAAAGGCTCAGGCCTCACAACCTAAACTAAAGTCCCATCTCCAACATAGGAATTTTGAGGGAAGTCAATTTAGTCCATAATATGGGTATAACTTTCTGGGCATAAGGCAGTGCTCATAAGATTGAGGATAAATCTCTGGAGAATGTGGTGCAGCCAATACTCAGTGCAGCTGGGAGTGGCTGCTCAAGATGTCTGAAAAGGATGCCATGGTGTCTGCTAGACTGGTGGTCATGGTTTCTTTGTTAAGCACTTCCTGCTAGCCCTACTGCCTCCTGTGTGCTTCTGGGACTATAACCCTTCACCTGGAGGGACAGTGGAGTAGGTAACAAAGTCAGAGATACAGAAGGTTGAGAATGAGGACAATAACAAAAATTATTTTTACTGCTTTATTCTTTCTACATTACGTATTTTTGTGTACAGTGTTTTGTTTTATTTTCACACTTAAAAGTCTTGTTTTTTTCCCTTGTGTGCCTAACATTCCAGTGGCACTGGGGCTTCCCTTGATGCTGTGGTGTATTTTGTAGCTTCCTTCTTCTTCCAGTGTGATTTCAGCACTATCTTGTCACTGTACATCCTCCAGAGGCATACAAGAGGAATCATTGCCCTGCTGTGCTTTACAGGCCCCTCCTTTGGCCATCCTCCAACTGGGTTGCTCCTTACAAGCAGGAATCTAGAACTTGGATCCTCATTCATCCAGAGCTCTTGCCTCCCCTTTGGTCTACACTGTGGGTAACAGTACCCTGGAATTCCTGCCCATAGATGGCCAAAGAGATGGTGTACATGTTTTTGAGGTCCTTCCTGTGATAGGATTGTACCAACATGCATGTGGAATGGTTCATACCACGTCTACACTTTTAAGTCTTGGTGGGAAATCCTTACTACTTCAGTCTTTACAACGGTCTATCATTTTTGCGACATCTCCAGTGTTCTATAAAGATTTGTAGAGGTTAGTGGAAGATGGAATTAAGATGTTGAAAGCATTTTCCATTAAAAGGTGTGAACAGATTATTTGGGAGTGGGAAAACAAATTGTGTAAGTGCTGTAGTCTTTTTTTAGGGGCCTTCAAAGGACGGATCTGGTAGGCATAACTAAGACATTTCTTGGTGAAACCTTCTGCCTAGTGGCAGCAGCTTGCTCCAAAATGGTGGCTTTTGGGGATTGGGCCCTGTATTTGCGAATGATTGCTTTACTGATCACTGGTTTGTTCTTGTTCACAGGACTCCCCCTAGGGAGTTGGCTGTGCTGCTGTGCAACAAATCCAATGCATTTTACAGTCTTGGGAAATGGAATGAGGCATTTCTTGCTGCCAAGGAATGTCTCCAGTGGGACCCAACCTATGTGAAGGTATGTGGCAGTGGCTGTTTTCCTCTTCTTAATCTGCCTGTCTCTCTTCCTTCTTATCAAAGTGGGTATGCAGGGATGCTTCTTGAATGCACTTGCTCTTCAGACAGAGGCCCATGGAACAGGGGGCCTTATCTCAGGAGGAATAGATACAGTGACGGTAAGTGTTGAAATAAACTGCCCGGGGAGAGTGGAGCCTGGTCTCCTGGCAGACACAGTGCAGTGAGATGCTGGAGGAACTCATCCAGATGTGATGTAATTATACCAAGATGCATGTATCAGTAAGTTTCATTTAGCAAAGCTTTATTTCGGATGAAAATGGGTAGATGACATGATGGCAGTTCAAAAAGCATTTCTTACACTAGAAATCAGTCCCTTTGAGGGGAGCAAGGAAGTTTGAGAGGCCAGTGAGACCCTTTAAGCCGTAGGTAATAATTTGATGCTTTTTTAGTTAAAATGCCCTAGGTGTGTATTTTGTAAGGCAGCTTCACCTTTGGTGCTTCAGGACAGACAGAGTGGTACACATCATCTCAGACCTTGAGTAGCGCACACTCAAACTGGGGAGAGGAATAACATGCAAGTAAAATATGAGTCTTTAAATTCAACAACAGCCTGGAACTATCTAAGGCAGTAGGCTGGTCTGGATAACTTAAGCTCTTCAGTGAAGTGGGAAAAGTATCAGACATTGGCCTTTCTATCACATGCTCTGCTGTGCATTAGCAGGTTCTAGCTTTAAGCCTTTGTTTCTTCAGCTGTGAAATGAGATGACACCCAGGCTTAGAGTTGCTGTAAGGATTAAGGAGACATTAAGCAAAATTTTAAGCATTCAACAATAGAGTACAACATATGTAACAAGTTGATAGTAGTGTACATTTTGTGCATTAGTGTTGGAAACAGAGTACAATGGGAGTGGTGGGGAGGTTTGACCTACAAATGACTCAAATACTGAGAGGGACTTGAAAATTTTACAAGTAGGCATTGACCTTAGGGCAGGCTAGGTGAGCACTCATCTCTACTGAGCATATCCTCAGCTCAGAGGATTGATACTGAAGCTACTCATTCTGAAAATGGAAAGCAGGTTTCTGAGAAATTTTTTCAAGGGAATGTTAGGGTGTTCCCATCTTCTAAGATTGTGTGGGGAATGGCACAAGGAGGTTCTTGCACATGGCTCCAAGGCTGTGGGTATGGCACAAGGGGGTTCTGAATGATACTCCCAGCTTCTTTGTGTGGTCAAACTTGTAGCATCTCCTGACAGCAGCTAGGGTCATTCCCCAATTCTTACCCCAAATTCCTGAGTATCTCTTTTATTCTTCCCTTCTCTACTGTTCTTTATAGTGGAGGAATAATATCCTTTTATTTGCTACCTTCTTTTATTTCAATGACTGGAACCCTAGTGAATTAAACTGACAAGAGTGAGGGAAAAGAGCCTGAATTTTATTTGTCACTACTTTTTTATGGGAACATCTTAGAAAATAAGTGAAGACTCCAAAGAAGGGGATGGGCCTGAGAGTTTATATACCACTTAACAAATACCTATTTTTATGTCCATGAGTGTTTTGCCTGCATGTATGTATGTGCAATATATGAGTGCAGTGCCTGCAGAGGCCAGAAGAGGCGTGAGAACCCATGGAACTGGAGTTATAGATGGTTGTGAACAACTGTGTAGATGCTGGGAACGGAACCCAGGTCCTCTGCAAGAGCAGCAAGTGCTCTTAATCACTGAGCCGAGCCATCTCTTCAGCCTGTTTTTTTGTTTTTTTGTTTTTTTTTTTTTTTAAACAGAGCGTGATAGCCTGTCTTTTTTTTTTTTTTTTTTTTTAAACAGAGCGTGATAGACAAAGGAAAAGAGGTTTTAGGTAGGGACTATAGACTAAGGTGGAAACAAACATGAAGTAAGGACCAATTGTGTGGGGCCACCTCAGTGCTCATAGTTGGCCTTCTTCATGACCAAAAATCTGCTTCAAGGAAGATTTTTTTTTGGTAATCTTCACATCTTAGGAGTTTCTGCATTCAGTCAGCTAGGGAAGCTCCTGGAAAGTTTCCTTTTGCATCTGTTGAATCACAAATGCCTTCTGCTTATAATAATTTTTATGCTAATGTGGCATGTTTGGGGGTAGCATGTTCTGATCCTTTTCACCATCCTGCAAAATAAAAGATGAAATTTAAATCCAAGGAAACAAAGAAATGTGAAGTTCTATGCTAGCTAGCTTGCCTGATTGGGGGAAAAAACCCACAGTACAGACACAAATTTCCCTCATTTTTTTCAAGTTGTTGAAAAGTGTCTGGGGTCTTAAGACACTCAAACAAAGATTAAATCAAATCAATAAATAACAAGGGATCTGAGGCACATGGAGTTTCTGTGGAATTTTTTATGAGCCCAGTTTGTGCACTCTGCTACCTTAGAGGTTGTTTTGGCAGACACTGACTCTGGTGAGTGAGGTGGAGGAAAGGACGCCATCTTATTCCTCTTACAGAATCCCGATGTGCCTAGAGGCATGACCATACTGTTCCCCTCTTAAACTAGATGGTTTTACATTTACTTACTCATTTGTTTTGTGTGTGTATATGTCTGGGCATGGTTGTGCCATGGTGTGCCTGTGGCGGTCAGAAGACAACTTGTGGGAGTTGGTTCTCTCCTTCTCCATGTTGGTTCCAGAGGTCAAACTCAGGCCATCAGGTTTGGTAGCAAGTACCTTTACCTACTGAGCCATCTTAATGACCCCATCGCCCTCTTAGTTATTGTAATTTCCTTCTCTTTATTGAAACAAAGAAAATTTGCCTCTTGTGTATGTTGCTTATGATACAGCTCAGTAAATCTCAGTGCTTGTTGTTATAATTTTTTTCTTACATACTAGTGAAAACTGTGTTTGTTTTGATTAAAAGGAACAAGGAGCAACTTCTGTGTTTCCACAAAAATCATGCTCTTGAACACTAGTCATAGGACAATTTTCATTCCTTTCCTGGCCCAGACTGTGATTGGAGGTATGAACAATAAGCCACATATGTAACTGGGACCAGGCCTGCTTCCTTCTCTCTATGTCATATGTTAGAAACTTTAGAAGTTATAGAGTTGAACATGATTACATATTTTCTTAGCAGTTAAGATGTGGCAGGAAAATTTTGGCACAGAGTATAAAGTGGAAAGCCTGTATCTATGGTTTTTAGAAATCCTTCTTCGTCAGGCTGGGCTCAGAAAGTATGAGGTCCCAGGTTTGGATCCCCAGTACCTATGTAAAAGTTGGACGTGATGGTGGTACATGTTTGTAACCCTAAACATAAGGGGAGGGGGAGACAGGCAGGTGGATCTTGGGTGTCAGTATATCTGAAATGACAAAATCCAGGTTTGGTAAGAGATGTTACTAAAAAATATAAGGTAAAGAACAACAAGGGAAGATACCAGTGTTGACCTCTGGCTTCTACATGTGCACGAACAGGTGAGTTCACCTGCACATATGTGCTTATAGTGTGTGTGTCTGTGTGTGCGCACACACACACACACACACATCCTTGTTCATTACAAATGAAACTTGTGGCGTTGGATTTCCCCACATTTCAATGCTGTTTTTCTTTCCAGCAGCAGGTTAGAAGAGGTGGGGACATTGCTTTGCTGTTGTTCCTTTTCCAGGGATACTACCGAGCTGGTTATTCCTTACTGCGCTTGCTCCAGCCTTATGAAGCTGCTCGTATGTTTTTTGAGGGTCTACGACTTCTGCAGAACAGCCAAGACCAAGTACAGGTTCCTGATTTCCTTGTTGGGATCTTCACAACTATGAGCAGTAAGTCAAACTGGGGAAATTTTTTTTAAATTTTATTTATTATTTTTCTTTTATGTGTATGCATGTATTACCTGCATGTAGGTAAGTGCACCCATGTTGTGCAATGCCTGCGGAGGTCAGAAGAGACTGTCTGAACCCCTGGGACTGGAGTTACAGACAGTTGTTAGCTGCCATGTGGGTGCTGGGATTTGAACCCGGGTCTTCTGAAAGAACAGTCAGTGTTCTTAACTGCTGAGCCATCTCTGCAGCCTGGGGGAGAATTTTTTTTGAGTCATTGTTTATTTTGAATGCTTCATATAATAATTCCAAGGCATTCCTTTGTGGTTAATGTCTGCAGTTTGAACAAAAGCACTACTAGAAAGCATTTTGGAAGCTTTTGTAGCTTGTGCCTTTGTAAAAACAAAGGAGTCCTTTTGCACTAGTGACTTAAAGCTTTTCGAATTTTATGTCCTGTAAGTTTTCTTTGTCACCGTTGATACATTTCCCTCCTCATACTATTTGTCTTATGTGATTAAAAAAATATTTATATTTATTTTATGCCTGTGAGTGTTTTGCCTGCAAGTATGTAAGTACACCTCTTACATGCAGTGCCCATGGAGCCAGAGGAGGGCGTTGAGTCCCCTGGAACTGGAGTTATAAACAGTTGTTAGTTGCCATGTGGGTACTGGGAACTGAACCCAGGTCCTCTGAAAGAGCAGTCAGTGCTCTTAACCACTGAGCCATCTCTCTAGTTCTGTCTTATGTGATTTTTGTGGTTTTTGTGATTTTCACATATTTTTCTCTCTAATCAGCTGAAAATAGTCTTTTAAAAAGCAAAATCCTTAATGTTATTTGTTATTAGTGTGCGTGTATACATGTGCATGCATGTGGGGGTTAGAGCTTGATGTCAGTTACCTTCCTCAATTCCTCTCTGTTGAGACAGGTCTTTTTTCTGAACCTGGAGCTCAATTGATTCAGCTATGCTGGCCAGCCAGTCAGCTCCAGGGATCTGCCTATTTTCCCTATCCCCCCAACACTGGAGTTAGAGACACATGTGCCTAGGTTTCATGTGGGTGTTGGAGAATCAAACTCAGTTTCTCATGCTTGTATGGCATGGCACTTTATTGACTTGAGCTGTCTCCCAGCCCCCTTTCTGCATCTTTTGTTATATAAATAAGTCACTGCTCTTTCAAAGGCCAGACCAGTGTTACAGGAATTCAAACTGCTCTTGGTGATTATGCTTAAGATAACCAGAGTCTTTCCATTTGGTGCCCACCCTGGCTGGGCAGGGACAGTTAATAGAACTTTGTAAAATAAATATTTTTTTCAATATTTTATTATTTTAATTTTATGTGTATGATTGTATTGCCTGCATGTGTGTAAGTCCGCTTGTGTTGTGCAATGCCTGCGGAGGTCAGAAGAAGGTGCCAGATCCCCCCGGAACTAGAATTAAGGGTGGTTGTTAGCCACCATGAGTTTGAGAGATGTGGTTTGGAAGATCAGGAGATGCAGTATGTTGACAGGGCCCTAGTTTAGAAAAATGTGTGTTTATTAAAAGAGTTGATAGATCTGGATTCAAATCTTAGAGTTTGTTTGTTTGCTTGTTTGTGTACTGGGAATTGAACCCAGGTCCTCTGCAAGAACAGTCAGTTCGCTTAACCACTCACCCATCTCTCCAGCCCCTAAAGATTTATTTTTATTTATGTGTATGTATGTGAGTGTATGGTCATGTGTGTGCTGGTGCCCTTAAGGAAACCAGAAGAGGATATTGGATCCCTTGGAACTGAAGTTAAAGATGGTTGTGAGAGGCTTGATGTGGGGGCTGGGAAGCAAACCTGGGTCCGTCCTCTGGAAGAGCAGGAATCACTCTTAACTACTGAGCTATCCATCTTGCCAGTGTCAAACAGGACTTCTTAAGGCACTGCAATAGACACTTTTCTATCAAAGTGTTCCTTTTTGGAGGGTTGAATGGGATTATGTTTTGAAAAGTGTATTTATGGAATTTTATATTCTTTTATGCATTCTATGTTTGTTTACATATTTGTTTTGGAATTACTAATTCTGGAAGAGGTGCCCTGTTATTCTGCTACTTAACCTGTTTCCTTAGACATTGCCATCTGTGAGTTTGAGAGATGTGGTTTGGAAGATCAGGAGATGCAGTATGTTGACGGGGCCCTAGTTTAGAAAAATGTGTGTTTATTAAGAATATTCAAGTCTTGGAGTTTGTTTGTTTGTTTGTTTTTGAGACAAGGGTCTTCCTGTAGCCCCAGCTGGCCTGGAGCTCACTATGTAGACCAAGCTGGTCTTTTTTTTCTTTTTAAAATATTTTATTATTTTTATTTTTATGTGTAAGAGTATGTTGCCTGCATGTAAGTGAGTGCACCCATGTCGTGCAATGCTGTGGAAGTCAGAGGAGGTTTTTGGATTCCCCTGGAACTAGAGTTAAGGACGGTTCATAGCCGCCATGTGGGTGCTGGGAATTGAACCTGGGTTCTCTGCAAGAGCACTGAGTGCTCTTAACCTGCTGAGCCATCTTTCCAGCCCCAACCAGGCTGGTCTTGATCTCACAGGTCACCCTACCTCTGCTTCCTGAGTGCTGGGATTAAAAGTGTGCACCACCTCACCTGGCAAGTCATGGTTTTTGCCATGGATTATCTGCATGACATGCTGTGATCATGCCTTCATTTGTGACCATTTCAGTCTGTTCGATAGCAATAGTGTTTGTCACATTTTTCTTAAACAGTGAGTTTTGTAACCTCATTCAAGCTTCCAATTAAATAGGTACTGCTTAGAGGTTTGTTTGAGAGAATAAATATAAGCCTCTATCACTGGGCTCTGCAAATAGAAAAGTTAAATGCGTATTAGGTCACATTATGCTTTCTGACTCTTAGGAGACTGATTGTGTGGCTAAAATTGAAATGACTGCAACTTCAGTTAGTTATAAAAGACTTTATAATTTGAAGATGCCCTTTTGAGATCTTTTTATTTGTTTTTATCTCATGTATGTGAATGATTTGCCAGCATGTATGTAAGTATACTGCATGTGTGCCTGAAGAGGCCAGAAGAAAGCATCTGATCCCTGGAACTGGAGTTACAGTCTGTAGTTCACTGCCATGTGGGTACTGAGAACTGAGCCTAGTTCTCTTTTGCAAGAGCAGCCAGTGAGTGCTCTTGACCTCCGAGTCATCTCTCCAGCCCCTTTCCAAGAACTTTAATTTAATATTTATCTCTACATGGTCTTCATCGGTGGAATTTTCTCCAATGCTATAGACTTTCCTCACTTGAAAATTTATCAACTCTTTTTTCTTTTTCAGGTGACTCAATTGTTTTGCAGAGTTTCTTGCCATGCTTTGATCATATTTTCACTACTGGATTTTCAACAGAAGTGTGGCAATCTGTGATAGAGAAGTTGGCAAAGAAAGGATTATGGCATGTGAGTAAAAGGAGATGGCTCTCTTATGGGAAAAATATGCCCACCGTTCAGTGATTTCTTTCTATAGACACTGAGGTTGTGTGATATATTATTTATTTCCTCGTGTGTGTGTGTGTGTGTGTGTGTGCTTATGTGCCACTGAGTACCTGTGGAAGTCAGAGGGCAACTTGTGATTTAGTTTTCTACTTCTACCATGTAGCTTCTGGAGATGGAACTCAGGTGGTCAGGTTTGGCCACAGGCACCTTTACTGGCTGAGCCATTTCTCTGGCCCTCAGAATAATTTAAATGGGATACCATTAAAGGTGGAATGTTTTTGGAAAGTCATATTAATCCATCAGTTCCTTTTTAAAAAAAGATGGTAAAATACTTATTTGTGGCAACCTTGCTCCATGCTGCATCTCCATTGTCATCAAAGAAATGTAAAGTACAAATATTAATGGTGCTGTAAGATAAGGGAAATATAAAATTGAATAGTCATCTCCATAACTCTGTTTATTCTGTGTTGGCCATTGTAGGCCCAGATCTGTCCATAATGTTCAGAAAGGTTTCCGTATTTTATTTGTGTGTGGGAGTGAGTACAGTGTATATAGTGTGTACTCATGCACATGTGCATGCAGAAATGCACATATGTGTGCTTGGGTGTGGGGGTCAGAGGTTGACATTGAGTATCTTTCTCAATGCCCTCCACCTTATTTTATTTTATGTTTTTTGAGACAGGGTCTCTTCACTGCAACTTCAGGGGTTAACCTGTCTTCTCTTGCCTTAGCTGGGGCTACTGAGGCCCTCTGCTGTTCTTGGCTTTTTGTGGGAGTTTTGGGGCTCTGAATGCAGGTTCTCATGCTTGCATGGCAAGCACTTTGCCACTTGAGCTATCTCCCAGGTTTCTATACAGTTTTATGAGACTGCTAACTGGACTGGAGAGATGGCTCAGTGGTTAAGAGCAGTGATTGTTCTTGCAAAAGACCTGGATTTGAATCCCAGCATTCACATGGTAGCTAACAACTATCTATAACTCCAGTATCAGGGGCTCTGACTTCCGAGGGCACTTCATGATATGGGTGCACTTACACGCAGGCGTAACACTCATACACAAAATAAATAAACAAAAAGTTAAGAAAATGCTAACTGATGAATAATAGCTAAATGAGGATGGTATCCGTGAGCACTAATCCTCCACTTAATACTTTGGGCTGATTATTTCTATTTTGAGCCTCCTATCTTCTTTTGTAAGTTGTAGCATATAAAGTTACTTTCTCAGAGTTTTGTTTAGAATTAAGAAATAACGGCCAAGGGTACCTAACAGATCAACTTATGTTTGTTGCAGTCTTAGGATGTGCTAAGCAGTAAGCTAAGGAACTTTATGATAACCTGACATACAGTAAATGGTGAGTGAAGTGATTTTCATTGATCATAGGATATAAGTGCTCATGAGAACTGTTTGGCCATGGCCAAGGGTCTGGTTGCAAAGGGTGGCAGAACTTTCTAAGGATGGGAAGTTCAGAAATGTCCCCAGAAGCAAGGGCAGTTGCCAGTGACTCTAGGTAAAATGACTAAAACAGAATTCTTTGGCTTTGACAAAATCAGGTCTTCTATCAGATATCTGATCTAATCTATGATGCTGTACTTGCATGCCCTGACAATTTACATCTATTAGGGGGTTCACAGGAAACTCCCTTATTTCCAGCCATAGGCTTCCTGAAGCTTTCTTCTTAATAAGATCTTGTGAAGGTAGGTGGCAAGTGTCAGGAAGGCAGCTGGAATCTTGGTAAACCAAGAGCCAGAAATCAAGGGCTTTATTAAAAGACATTTGAGAATCTTCTCTCTTGAGATAAGGTGATTGGAGTAACAGATCTCTAAGGATCTTGCCAGCTTAAAAAAATTTTTATTGCTTTTTTTTTCATTTCATATAACAATCTTGATCATATTTAGACCCCTTCTCCTATCTGAGCCCCCCCCTTGCCGGATTTCATGCCATCTGTCATATATTTTAAAGCCTACTGAGTCAAGTTTGTGTCCCCAAATGTTCCTTGGTTTGAGTCCATCCACAGGAGCCTGGCCAACCTATCTAGCATCACTCCTGGCCAACCTATCTAGCATCACTCCTTTAAAGAAGACCAACTCTCCCTCACCCAGCAGTGATCAGTTGCCAATAGTTCCTCAGCTAAGGTTGGGGTTTCTTACCTGTATCCCAACTTCTTTGCTGGGTTTTGTCCGGTTTGAGTTTGCATGGGTCTTGTGTATGCTGTCATCATTGCTGTAAGTTCATTTGAGCAAGTTCCCAGTCAGCTGAAAAACTGTTTTCTTGTGGTCATATACCACTCCTGGCTCTTACAGTTTTTCTGTTCCCATTGTGTGGAAGACACAAGGTTCCTGAACTCTGGGTGGCAGAGATTTAATATTGGAGTCCTATCCAGGGACACGTACTGTGTAGTCTCTTATTCTCTACATTTTGGCCAGTTGTGGCCTTCTGTGTTAATCACCATCTGTTACATGAAGAACTTTATTTTTAAACAGTTCTAAAACCCTGATTCCAGTGCTATGGCAGATCTCTGAATAAGAGGCTTTAGCCCTCATTAGCAGGGATGAAGTTCAGTTTATACCACTAGGAAGGAACCCTTTCTGTTCTCTCTTTCCAGTGCAGGGTGGGCATTAGCAGAGTTCCATGACCTTGGTGGGGAGGGAGCTTTGGATAAGAATTACCATTTCACACAAAAAAGGGAAGCTCAGAATCCAGCCCAAGGGGTAGGCCCAATGTCATGACTATAGGTGATGGCCAGGTAGTTTCAAGTACTGGGGACTGAGGTGTCTTATAAAAGCCAAGCTAACAATCAGGACAGTCAGAACCCTGAATGCATTATCTAGGGTTGAGTGAGGACAATGGGCCTGTTGAAGGTGGCCATTGATTATGTGTGCCATACTGAAAGAACCTAGAGGAAATGTGGCTGTAGTCTCGGTTTTCAGGTTCCTAGTCCACTGGCAAGGACAAGAAGGAGGCTGGAGTTGAACCTATGTCTCTAGGCATGGTCATACAAAAGCCTGGATTTTAGATCTCTATGACATCAGACTTCCTACTCCCCTACCATGCTGCTTGCAAATCTTGTCCTTAGCAGGCTATGCAGGAATGCAGGAAGAATGTAGTTTGCAGCAAGGCAGGCAGGTGGCTAGATAGACTTTGATAGTCATGGCTCAGACTGACAAACTTGGTAGGTAGCTTGAGAAAAATGTAAGGTTTTTTGGGGGGGTCTCTTAAATAATCTTTTTGCTCTAATAACCTATATGGAGAATATCATTGTGCCAACCTCTTCTTTTTCTTCCTTCCAATCAGTCATTTCTACTGTTGTCAGCAAAAAAAGACCGACTGCCAAGCAGTATCTATGTCCCTGAGTTGTCACTGAAAACTCTGTTTGAGGTAAGTGGGGGTGGTGGGCTGCTGTGTTAGCCTGTGCTTAGGACTTCAATAGCTGCTGTACTCTAAGTGTGTTATTCTAGTAATCTCAGGTCGAGCCACAGCTAATTCATGCTTTACTAATTTCAAAACGTGTGGCTCAAGGTGTTTGAAGTTCTGTATTGATGTGGTCACTTCCATGATTCTGCCTACGTGTTGCTCTTTTTTCAGAAGTATGTCTTCATTGGGCTGTATGACAAAATGGAACATGTGCCTGGCTTGGTCCAGTGGCTCATCTCCATTGGCGCAAGTGTTGAGACCATAGGACCCAGCCCTCTGCACGCCCTCCTGCGGCTCTGCATCCAAGCAAGTGAGTGCCCTCCCTTCACTCACCCACCATGCTGCCTTACAGCTCAGAGCCTGTATTAGTTTGTTTTCTATTGCTGTGATAAAACACTCCAACCAAAATAAACTTGTGGAGGAAAGGTTTTTTTCACCTTACAGCTAGCTAATAGCTGGTCATGGAAAGAAGCCAGAACAGAAGCTCAACTCAAGGCAGGGCAGGAACCTGGAGGCAGGAGCTGAAGCACAGACCATGGAACAGTGATGCTTACTGGCTTGCTTCTCTGACCTATGCTCAGCCTGCTTTCTTATACAACCCAGGACCAGCTGCCCAGGGGTGGCACCACCCACAGTGGGCTGGACCCGCCCACATCACTCAACAATCAAGAAAATGCCTCACAGACTTGCCCCCTGGGCAGTCTGATAGAGAAAATTCTGTAATTGAGGTTCCCTTTTTCCAGGTGTGTCAAGTTGACAAATGAAGTTCTCCCACATAGAGCCCTAGGACCCTGTGGAACTTACAGGACACCAGAGTTTAGCTAGTTGAATGCAGACTGTCCAAGTGATTGGGGTTTTCAAATGGCTGAAAGCAGCAAGGACAGAACGTCTTTATTTCTGCTCGCATCTAGTAGCCAGAGAGATCCAGATTGTAAGGACTCTGTTTATTTTTTAAATTTTTAAAAAAATTTATGTGTATGTGTGTGTTGCCTGCATGTAGGTAAGTACACCAGTGTCATGCAGTGCCCACAGAGGTCAGAAGAGGCTGTCAGATCCCCTGGGACTGGAGTTACAGACAGTTGTTAGCTGCCATGTGGGTGCTGGGATTTGAACCCAGGTCTTCTGCAAGAGCAGCCAGTGTTCTTAACTGCGGAGCCATCTCTCCAGTCCCAGGATTCTATGTTTTCAGATTCTAGACAGAAGGGTGGAGCCCCAGATGGGGATTTGGGACAGACAACTGTTGAGGAAGAACTCCCATGTGAGCTGTGGGTCCCCCTTGCTGGCAGAGGCAGCTTGCATGGTTTGGTCCCTTCCATGCTTTCTTCTGTCTAGCCCAGAGAACCTCCTGCTCCTGTTGTATTTTGAGACTATGGGGATTAAGAGGAACATGGTCTGATCATGATAGTTTTATTGTGGCTCCAAGGATTGCTCTTCTCCTCTTCCTTCCTCTCCCTCCTCCTTCCTTCTCTCCTCCCTCCTTTTGAGATAGAACCTAAGGCCTTGGCACATCATTGGCAAACTCTCTGCCATTGACCTACCCTTCCTTCCCTTTAAAATTGTGAGACTGAGTCTTTGTTGCTGAGTTACCTGCTTTGGCCTTGAATTCACTCTATAACTCAGGTAGGTCTTGAATTTGCGTTCTTCCTGTGTTAGACTATCTGGGATTACAGGCCTGTGCCACTACTAACAGGACTCCTGTTTTCATAAAACAGATTTTTTTTTTTTTTCTTTTTGAGACAGGATCTTCCTGTAGCCCCAGCTGTCCTGGAACTCACTATGTAGACCAGGCTGGACTTGAACTCAGAGATCCGCCTGCCTCTGCCTCCTGAGTGCTGGGATTAAAGGCGTGCGCCACCACACCCAGCAACAGATTTCTTTTTTAAAAGCTTCATTTTTAAACAATTTTAGTACTTTGATTCTATCATTAACACGTACTCTTTCTCTCATACACACGTGCATTCACACACACACTCTCACACTGACACTTTAGGTAAACTTGGTTTTTCTTGCCAACCATAAGAGGCATCGTGTTTGATGTCTACCTCTATCAGTTTGAGCCAGAAGGAGCCAAGAGAATTTCTCTGTCTAGCTCCTCATCTTTCCAAAAGTCATTTGGCATGCCAGGATTTTCTGACTTGCTCTTCTGACTTTCTTTTCTGCCCCACTGTTACCCATTTCATCTACTGGGAAATCTATAAGAGATTTTATCCTTACATTAAACAAGGATTGGTGAACAAAACATTTAAAAGTAAAGCCTGATTAAAAGCAGTATAATCCCCATTCTTTCCTCTCTTTAAGTTATCTGGAGCCAGTGCAGTTCAGGCCACTTCCTTGCTTATGCCCTCTGCCCTGCTTCTCACCCCTTTTCTCCAGAGTCTCCTTCCTCAATAAATTACACATGTAACAATCCTTGTCTTGGGCTTTTGGGGGACCTGACCTAAGACTATGATGAAATGACTGTGTTTCTCCACATCTGTTTGTGGAGAGTAGAAATGTGTGTTAGATTCCTCATTTGGTTCCTTTAGAGTGGCACATGATTACTTTGTTGATTTTATGTAGGCGGAAAATAACATTTGCAACTTATTTCTGTCCAGGGGAAACTGAACTTTTCAAGTGGCTAATGGAACACAAGCCTGAGTGGAAAGACTGCATCAACCACAAAGATGAGGCTGGCAGCACTGTGCTGCACATTGTCGCTGCTCACTCCCCAGGATACTCCATCAAGCGTGAGTAGTGAGACCATGTGGAGGGTGTGTTGTGTGTCTGGTGACTGCAAGACATTAGAAAACCCACGCAACCCACCCTGGAGTTTTTTTTATATATGTGTGAGTGTAATAACCTGCATGTATGTAAGTGTACCCATGTCATACAATGCCTAAGGAGGTCAGAAGAGGGCATTGAATCCCTCGGAACTGGAGTTTAAGGTGGTTGTTAGCTGCCATGTGGGTGTTGGGAACTGAACCTGGGTCCTCTACGAGAACAGCCAGTGCTCTTAACCACTGAGCCATCTCTCCAGACCCTCACCCTTGAGTTTTAATGTTTCATGAACTATGGCAGGCTTAAAAGGCTGTACTTACCCTTTAGTTAAATATGATTGGAGAACAGATTGTAAGCAGAAGGGAGGATTGGTGAGAGAATTGCTGGGCTCCTGTGCTCTTGTGGCTCTAAGTGGCTTCTGCAGGGCTAAATGATTCAAGGACATGGCCTTCTGGCTGCATATTCTTCCTTGTTCTTCCTACATGTTATGAAATGCTTTTACTTTATGCCAGATCCGTGTTAGCTGCCTGAGATAAACTACGAGCCAGAAATAGGCATGGTATTTCCTTCATGGCACTTACAACTTAACATGGGAATTATATCCTGCCATATCCATAACGCTATACAACTACACAGAAGAGAGGCTGGCACACTGAGAAAAGGTTGTTTTGTGTTATGAATTATTATACTGTGAAGGAAGAAAGCTGCTCACCCCCATGGAGCTCTCTGAATGCACTCATTTCCCCAAACCAGCAGACCCCTCATCATTGCTTTCTGTTGGTTACAGAAGAACACTTTGTTTCCAGTTGTAATGGACTCTTGTTAATGGAAGGGATTTGAGAGGAGTAGTGGAGAGCTTATGCCTGGTAGTGATGTAGCCTGGGACTGATTTGGGAAACCAGGCTGGGTTGTGATCTTCTGATGACAAGCAACATTGGAAATCTGGAATTTTTCTTTTTAAAAAAATAAACGCCCTGTATATTTTAATTAATTAATTAATTAATTTGTTGAGAGAGAGAAAGAGAGAGAGAGAGAGAGAGAGAGAGAGAGAGAAAGAGAGAAGTGTGGTGGTCAGAGGACAATTTGTAGGATCAGCTCATCTCCTTTCACCATGTGGGTTCTAGGGATTGAACTCAGGTCTTCAGGCATTGTGGCAAGGGCCTTTACCTGCTGAGCCCCTTTTGAAATAGGCATCAGTTAGTTTTCATTGTACTTTGATACTCTTCAGATTGGAGGCATTATATTTTACTTTATTTTGTGTATGAGTGTATTGCCTGCATGTATGTGAGTACACCCATATCGTGCAGTGCCGTGGAGGTCAGAAGAGGTCTTCAGATTCCCCTGGAACTGGAGTTAAGGACAGTTCATAGTCACCATGTGGGTGCTGGGAATCGAACCTGGGTCCTCTGCAAGAGCAGTTAGTTCTCTTAACCGCTGAGCCATCTCTTCAGCCCCCAGATTGGAAGTTTTTGTCTCCTTTGTAGAAGTATACTATAGTAATTGTGCTAGTTTACTGGACTGTGTATCAAAGATGCATCAATGTAGTGGCTAACAATGATACCCAACAATCTGGCATAGTGCAACTGAGTTTTCTGCTGATTGTCTGGAAAGGCTGAGTTCAAGGTGTTGGCTTTGACTGGCTCTCATCTGGAATTCTAGGCCTGATTTCAACCTCATTCTGTGTGACAGAATCTAGTACTTTATAGGTGCTGAATTCAGGTGTCTAGTTCTTCAGACGTTGTCCTAGTTTGCATTCTGTTGCTGTAATAAAACACTCTGACCAAAAGTAACTTGGAGAGGAAAGGGTTTATTTCACCTTACCAGGTTACAGTCCATGATTGAACTCAAAGTAGGAGCTTGAAGCAGGAAGTGACTCAAAGACCACGGAGGAATGCTGCTTACTGCCTTGCTCCCCAGCTCAGGTTCAGCTATGTTTCTTATACAGCCCAGGCCCACCTGTCTAGGGAGGGTACTGCCCACAGTGAGCTGGGCCCTTTTGTATTAATAAGCAATCAAGAAAATGCCCCACAGCCACCCACAGGACAATGTGAGGGAGGAAATTCTTTCTAGGTGTGTCAAGTTGACATGGAAGATTAGCCACCACAGATGTCTCCCAGAAGCTTCTCTTAGGTTTGGTAGGCTATACATATTTATCTGGTAGCCTCCTGTATCTTCAAAACCAGGATGGGAGAATTTTTTGTGTGTCAAGTCCCTTTCATACTTTGAATCTTAGACTGCTTTCATCATTGACCTTTGACATTCACTTAATTAGGTCAGACTCAACCAGATAGTCTCTCTCTGTTAAGGTTAACTGATTTGAAGTCTTAATTATGTTTGTAGAGTCTGATCACAGCAGCACCTAGATTAATATTTGATTGATAACTCATACAGCATGGGTCAGGAGTCTTGGGGCTTAGCATTGTGCCTACCACAGTAAGATCTCAGTGGATAAGAAGTATAAGTTATGCCAGGTGTGGTGGTGCACACCTTTGATCCCAGCACTTGGGAGGCAGAGGCAGGCGAATCTCTGAGTTCAAAGTCAGCCTGGTCTACGTAGTGAGTTCCAGGCCAGTTGGGGCTACAGGGTGACCCTGTCTCAAAAAGGCCCAAAAAAAAGTGTTAAGTTAGTAATTTTTGTAAAGTAAGAAATAGGCAATGTGACTGGAGGTTGGAGAGGATGGCACAGTGAGCAGAATGGTATCTTGATAATGCCTTGCAGACAGTAAGCTTTAGTAAATATTCCATGGGGGAGCTGGAAGTTAGGCATTGATGTAATCTTCTGTACCTACACAGTCCTGTGTACTCCAGGGATAATCTATTTCAGTCTGAAAACTGTTGTATCTATGATCACTGAGACACCTTGATGCCTGTCAGATAGGCACATCAGAGCAACAAATGGAGCTGACAGCAGAGGGTTAGGGCTGGAAGGTGGTAACAATGACAACAAAAAAGCCCTGATGCCAAAGCAATTGCCAGTGTTTTCTTCTGTCCCCAGACAGGCTTGTGTTTGCTTATTTGTTTATTTATTCATTTATTTATATTTTTTTTCTGGAACAATATTCTGATTCCTCTCCAGGGGATAAAGAAATCTGAAGTCACAGCTTGCTCTTATCCTTACAGCTGTAACTGTTGCCTGGTAACCAGATTTCCCCTCTCTTTGCTTGTTGCCAAGGAGAGGGGAGAAAGGTAGAGAGGAGCTCACTTCTGAACCTCTTAAAAGCTATTGTCCTTCCCACTCCACACCACTACTCCTTGCTTTGGGGAGTTGGGTGGACTGCTCAAGGCTGTTAGTTTAGGTTCCTTAAACAAGAGGGACCTTGGTCCCTTGGTCCCAGGCCACTGGGAACAGGAGTACTCATGGGAACATCTCCTTATGGAAGGAGCCATGACAATACCCCCTTTTCGTTTTGGCCTGCCCTAGGACAAACAGAGGATGTACAGATGCTACTGAGCTTTGGGGCAGACCCCACTCTGCTGGATCGACACTCTCGGTCTGCTGTGGATATCCTGAAGAGGAATAAGAACTTCAGAGCTATTGAAAAAATCAATAGTCATCTGGAAAAGCTAGCTGCATCTTCTAAGAACCTATCAGGTACAGCTCCAGTGAATTAACTTTTGGGGGGTATGTGCGGGGAAGTGCTTCTGTGATATTAGATGCAAATTGGTTTATCTCTTCATACACATAGATGAAGTAAGACCTTTCCTCTCCAGTGTTCAGAAAATGTGTTTGTGGTTTTGGAAAGCCACATGAGACAACTCTTACTTAGAGAGCATCCATGACATTCTGGGAACTTTTCCAGGTCTACATTTGAACAGTATGGGTAATTTTTCCCCCTTGCATGCATGTAGAAAAAAAATGCAGAATAGAAGATACCCCAAATTAATCCTACTCCTCAGAAATGATCATTGCTGACAGTTTAAAACATACTATTTCTTGACTCGTCACTTTGGGAGACACTGCTGTGTAAGATGAAGTGGTGGTTGTGTCAGTCCTACTTGGAATTACGTGGTGGTGTCGTTTGTACCATTTATGCTCTAGTCTTTCACTCCTGTTTTCCATGCTTCATCTATGGATTGATTCTAAAATTGGAAGCCAGTGGGTGGCATTTTCATGGTAGTGTGATTACATAAAATATTACTCTTTCCACATAAGCAGCATGACTGGGACCGAAGAAATGAATCACTAACTGTCCTGAAACCGTTGCTTTTTAAATATGACCCTCTGTAAGCGGCTCCATGTAATAAGCATGGATATATTATGCTTCTTACAGTTCTTGCACTCGTGTATGACTCTTACTGTTCCTACTATCTATAGATTTCTTTCTTGCTTTGCTAGCTAGAATACTACTTGAGTTAAGTTTCTCATGGAGGAGCCATGGACAGTAAAATTATGGAGTTTTCGAAAGTGTCTACCTTCATGCTGACTGATAATTTGTTTGGATATAGGCATTCTGTTTCATTGATAGCAAGCTGCACTCCCCTTACCCCGCAGGTTACCATCTTTGTAATTAGGATATGCTTTAACATCAGCTTAACATGGCAGCTTTTTCTGGCATACTCAGTAATCCATGGTGTCTTTAGATTTATAAAATTCCATATAATCTTGTTACAATTTTGAAAAAAATATTTAATTGCCATCTAGTCCCCATTGCCATGGATCAAAAGTCTCTTTTCTAGAATGTTCTCTGCCCTTGAGTTCTGAAATTTCCTTGGATTTATCAAGAAGTGGGTCCTTATTCTTTTTTTGGTACTTGCTGGTCCATTTTAATCTGTCTTTCTTAGCTCAGGGAAAAGACGACCATTGTCTTCTCTTCCAGTGGGTTTTTTTTTCCTTTTCACTACTATTAAATCATTGGATGAGCTTCTTAGGTTTATAATGTATGTCTCCATAATATTTAATTTGGTTTCCAGCTTTTCCTTTGATAATTGACTTTGTCTGTTGCTACATTTTTTAAACTTGGTAAAGCCGTGATTTTAGTCACTAAGAACTCTTTCTTTTCTGAGTATTTCTTATTGTAGTGATTTATTATGTTTTCATTTGCCACATCTTCTTGAAATGCATCTTCTTAAGAATATCAATTCCATACATCTACATATATTTAAAAAAATGTCCTTTTCTCCTACCTGAGTCATTTGTGTTACTCTTGGAATTAGCTGATTCCTCTTGCTTCTTTGATACTTGTCATTTATATTTACTAATGAAAGACTAGATTGGTAATACTTATGAAATGGCTAGTGTATGTATCTTGCAGGTATTTAAATTCTCAGAATGGTATGTAATGATAGTTAAATTCTCTTGAATGGGTAGAAGAAAACAGCTTGTGAGGAGTGGGTTGCTGGGTGTGTGAGACAGTATGCTGTCTTAGGATTATTGTAGTTGCCAGAGGAAGATAAGCTTTTATGTGGAGGAGAGTGAAGCTGATTTTCATTTAGCACACTCCTGACAGTATTGTGCTCTAATTTTTATTTATTAATTTTAAGTATCTTCTATTGCTTCCTTGAGGCATGAAAGCTTTCTGAGAGCTTGTATATATAAAAATCTCAATTTCAGAATGACTTCTATAATTTGAGAAATCTGAAGTAACCGTACTGGTTGCTTTCTCTATGAATTTTGAAGTTTTAAGATAATAACAAAAAGAAACATTAGTTAATAGGTAGGAAATGGCTGATATGTTTACAAAAGTATATGTTACTAATTCTGGTCTGGTAAGAATAATGTGCATATTTAGTGTTACGGTTTCCTTGTAAAATATCCCATAGATACTCCTAAAGACACCTCATTGAGTCAGAATTTGTTTTTGTGGTGTTGGGGATGGAATCCAGGGCCTTGTCCATGCTGAGCAAATCTACCACTAAGCCATACCCTAGCCTTGAGACAGATTATTGCTCTTCCCTCTCTTCTTCCCCAGTTAAATCCCTAGCCTGGGTTTAGAACCATGGGAAGCAGACTATTAGAATCTAGCTTGTTTCCATTGTACTTGTAAGAGTTCAACTGGACTTTCTGGCAGAAAAGAGTGCATGAGAGGAACATGGAGTGTTCCAGTATTGCCACTTAGCTCCCTGTAGTCTGGATGACTATGTTTGGAGTCAAGCCCAAAGCCCAACTGCTCACTGACCATGGTTCTCATTGCTGGATGTTGCTGATTTGAAGGTGTTCTAAAATATTGACCATGAACGTTTTTCTTGCTATGCCAAAAGAATATTGAAAGACGATAGAGAAACACTGTTAAAAGGAAAAATACTGATAAAATTAGATAAGAAAAGCAGGATTGTAGTCAGAAAGGGTTAGTAAATTGGAGTCTTAATATTTCCCAAAGTGCTCCCAGCAGTAGAGCCCTTGTAGACGTGAATCCCTGGTTGTAATTTCTGAGTGGGGCTCTGCACCACGCATCAGTATTCCTGTGGATGCCGCCTATGTGGCTGTGTCGCCTGAGTTCTCTTAGGGTCCCTTGCTCCTGGCACTATTAGACAAACCATATAACACATCTTTATCTGAATTTTTCATAGTTTCTATCCTAGGTAAGGGAAATAGAGTAACTTACAAAGGTGAACACCCAGCACCCCACCGGGCCCCATTCTACTCCGTGGTTCAGTGGCCTGTAGTTCCAGATCACTTCGGGACCCCACCCACAGTCTCCATTATCTCCATTAGCTTTCACCCACGCCTTGTGGGCCCACAGTCTTGCCCCACATGGGTAAATGCCCCCTCTCAAGTCAATGCAGGCAAGACATTGGGGCCATATCCCCCTCCCGTTCTGTCCAAGATGGCCCCAACACTCCTCCCTCCCCGGCTAACTCTCCGCGGCCAATTCTCTGCAGCAGGCCCCGCCCCACGGAGGAAAAAGTACCCCTAGGGACAGGCTGCATGGAGTTACATGCATACGCTTTGTTTCTAAGGTTTTGCTTATTGTACAAATTAAAAAAAATTCTTTTTAAATTTTCATTTTATGTGTATGCATATATTGCCTGAGTGTAGGTAAGTGCACCCTTGTCCTGCAATGCCCTTGGAGGAGAGAAGAGGCCAGTGGATCCCCTGGAACTGGAGTTACAGACAGTTAGCTGCCATGTGGGTGCTGAGATTTGAGCCCGGGTCTTCTACAAGAACAACTAGTGTTCTTAACCGCTGAGCCATCTCTCCAGCCCCCAGTGTTGCACAATTTTTAAAGCCTAAGGCGAGAGTGAGTGGGAGCTCTTTCTTTGTCATCGCTATGTAATATAATTTTCTGAGGTAATAGAGATGTTCTATACCTGTTTTGTCTGATGATAGCCCCTACTCACATATGGCTAGTAATGCTATGACTCATGCACATGGAGAACTGAAAATTTAATACTCAGCTTTTATGTAAGTTAGTTAGTAGTCACAGTATTGGACAGGCTTTAGATTTTAGCCTTCAAAAGGTAACTCTATTCAAGCAGCAGCTGAGAAAAGGGTGGAATCAAAGGAAAGGGCTCTGGGACATGGAGATGAAGGTGGATCTGAATTTGGTTTTTGGGGGTCCAAATCTCACCTCATTCTCATCCATTGAAAGGGTAAATAAGGGGCTGGAGAGATGGCCCGGAGGTTAAGAGCACTGACTGCTCTTGCAGAGAACCTGGGTTCGATTCCCAGCACCCACATGGTAGCTATGTACCATCCTTAACTCCAGTTCCAGGGGAATCCAAAGCCCTCTTCTGACATCCACAGCATTGCACGACACGGGTGCACTCACATACATGCAAAAAATACACTCGTACACATAAAATAAAAATACTAAGTAAAATATATTTTTAAAAAAGGAAAGGCAAATAAAAGCCTTACTTTGGGGAGGAGCTACCCCTATGTTGTTTGTGTCCTCATCTTTATTAGTCTGGTTTGTTGAGTTTTAATTCTTTACATGTGATCTCAGCTCTGTTAGGACCAGGTTTGTTTTTGTCTTTTGGACTTTTTTCACCTCGATGAATGAAAGAACATTCCAGTTTGCAGACTAGGAGTAAAGGTGCTTTCTCCCTGTATTCAGTTCTGAGGGTCACTGTACCCCACTTTATTGATGATAGGGAACTGATCTTTGAATAGGGCAACCTTTGGTTTGCCCTGTTCAAACAAATGATTCTGCCAGAGATTTCTCCTATTCACTATACCAGAGCTTTCCCAACACGGATATGCATGCACTCTAGGGAATGCCAGAGACCACTTTTGAGCAGAAAAGCTTTAATCCTAGTCAGCCAAGATTATTATTGTCTTTGTTGGCTCTTCGTGGCCACCACCAGATGGCAGCGTGTTCACTTGGTTTAGCTGCTGTTGCTCAGATTTTAGGACTAGAAACAAGATCAGAGCCTTTGTCTGGCTTGAGGTCTTTTCTCTTGCTTGCCAGGCTTTGCCTTTTGGAATGATCTTGGATCATTTCTATCATTTCCATGTCGGGGGCTAGCTGTTTTCTGCTCTGCATTGGTTCAATGCCAGGAGAGTCTCTTATTTCTGTTAATGCAGGCATTGTCTTGAAGGATGTCAATTATATTTTTTTCCTTTCTGTAAACCAATATTTTAATTTTTAAAAGAAAATGTATGAGGTGCTGGAGAGATGGCTCAGCGGTTAAGAGCACTGGTTTTTCTTGCAGAAGACCCGGGTTCAAATTCCAGCACTCACATGGCAGCTAACAACTGTCCATAACTACAGTCCCAGGAGATCTGACAGCCTCTTCTTACCTCCACCGGCATTGCACAACACGGGTGCTCTTACCTACATGCAGGAAATACACACACATAAAAAAAATGTATGAAATATAGGGAAAAAATACTAACTTTTCATAGGAAAAACATAATTACTTGTGAATCAGTCATTTAGTCTTTTATTCTAAGCATTTATATTATACATTTTTATTTTTCATTTATATAAAGGGATTGATGTGTTAACTTGCTAATAAAATTGTGTGTAATAAAACTTACTAGTTTTGTCTTATAGTTTGAATAGTAAATTTTGTGTAAAACTGAAACCTCTTTTTGAAAAGATACATTTCTATTTTCTAAGACTTCTAATCACTGTTATAACTCTAGAAGTTCCCTTTAATTTTAAATTTCAGATTATTTGCTAAATATGATTATTGTAGAAAATTTGTAAAATAGTTTTATGTAACAATGAAAATTTACTGTAATTATACTGCTATATAGACCAGGCTGGCCTTGAACTCACAGAGATCTGCCTGCCTCTGCCTCCTGAATGCTGGGGTTAAAGGCATGCACCACCATGCCCAGCTACACTGCTTATTTTTTATTGGTTTTCTTATCTTTAAGCTAACAGTCATCCTTTTTAAAAAGTTTGTGATTATAATACATAAATAACTTGTTTTCTGATGTTTCTTTTGTCTCTTACTAAGCTTTAGAAAAAAGAAATAAAATGCATGTGTAATAAACTAGTCACCCATAGCAGTCACCTAAGGATACCATTTGTTGTATTTAGAATTCCATTCTTAGCATTTTACATTACTAACATTTTGTGATCTCTCCCCTTCCCCAGGCTAGAGGTTTTCCAATCTGCAATTGCCTTCTTAACTAGTTTAAACCACGCAGCCCTATATTTATTATACAGTTGTCTCTATTTGTAGCTGTTGCCAAGCTTAGGACATTTTGGGGTTTTGTGTGACTTAACTATAAAGAAATTTTCCTGGGTTAAGGATGGTCTTCTCAAAGCTTTTAATGGCATGCTGCAGGGAGACAGGCAGCATGCTTCCATCCACTTGGTCCTCTTTTCTAAGGGTACTTCATGCCCCATACTTGGAGTTTTCATTGTTTTCTTCATAGGTATTTTAGGAAGGGGAGAGGAAGAGTTCAGGAGTGCTAGCTAGGCACTGTTTTCTACCTCAGAGTGAGCTTCTAGATCAAGTGATGTCCTCCTTTGACAAGTGGTTGGCTTCTTCTCTCCTCTGGAGTATGGTGCTGTGGTGGATCTTGCTACTACCTCACATCTGAGGCTGTCGAGATTACAGGGCATAGAGTGTTTACCTCAAGAGTGGGTATTTGTCTGTTTCCAGTGTCCTGAATTTATTTGTTGAAATGTGATTCAGATGTGTACGAGAGACACAGCAGATAGTGTTGGAGTTCTACCTGAACCCTTGGGTCTCCTTTACCATTCTGTGTACTCCTTGACGACGGTGTGTCTTCTCTTGGAGAAGCAGCAACCAAGGCTGCTTTGCTGATGTTCCTTCAGGCCAGAAAATTCGCATCCTACCAGGATGGTCTGAAGCCAGTGATGGGTAGATACATGGGGACAGCTCTGAGGTGTGACTGAAGTCTGGAGCTTCCCTGTGGGATCAGCCTAAGGCCACCTCAGTGGGTCTCTGACCGAGGTCATCCCTTTACTTGCCTCCTTCTCCATTCTTACTCTACTTCCCCTGCCCCTGCTGGTCTTCCTACTTAGCTACTTGCACACAGCTTATCCTTTTTTGTTTTGGTGAACCAATGAATTTAATTGGCGTTACTTAGAGGAATGTGAGTGAGGGGTTACTTACAAGAACATGGGCAACTTAAGAGCAGCTAGACAATTGGGAAAGAGTCTCCCTCTGCAGAAATCGCACCACTAAGTATCCTGGGGGTAGGTGGGGGCAATTACAGCCTGTCTCATTTCAAGACAGCATAGCCATGTCATGCCCAGAGGAGAGAGTTCCTCAACAAGAATTGCGCTAAATTGGTAAATAAATTTAGAGGGAGTTTACACTTTTATTAGTTTTGGTGTTCCAAGCCTCAAACACAGTATATCTTCCCATTTATTCAGATCTTTAACTTTTTCATTACTAATCCACAGTGAAGTCTCAGCATACAAATCCTACACATCTTTTGAACTTTTTTTAAATAAATAATTTATTGAGAATTTCATACATGCATATAAGGTGTTTTGATCAAATCCACGCCCACTCCCTCCCCTCTAACTCATCCCATATCTGCCCATCACTTTTTTCTGATAACTTCATGTACTCTTTCTTCTTTGATTTATTTTATTATTTTTTTCAAGAATACATGATTTTTATT
>NW_008337179.1:97258-97891 GCF_000622305.1 Nannospalax galili
AGTAACTTTTAGTTATGTATATGTATGCTCTTATGATATTATTATTGGCCCTTTAATCTTTGGTTATATTTTCCTTTTGGGTGTTTAAGACCATACAGTTGGTCCAGATAAACTGATTTATTTTTACTCTTAAGGTCATTTGAGGATCTGTTCCTCAAGGGTCACAATGGGCTTGGGAGGAGCCCCTGGCTCCTTTCTTTTCCAGTTCCGCCTGTGTGAAGATAAGTCAAAGGTCCTGCTCAACCATGGATGGCTTCGATTGGAAGCATGGAGGACATGATTCCTCTGTGTTGACCCTCCTCCCTACAGACAGGACACTGGTGCAAGTCTACCTGGTGGGGTCTCCTTGGCCTCCTTGATCAAGAAGACAGGTGACCCACCACCATCACAGGACATTTTGAGAGATGCCCACAGTCCTCTGGAACTAGTCAACCTAGGAGGGCAAGGAGCAAAAAGTGTCCTTTATGTCCCTCTGACCGAATTATTGTAGACCTCAAAGTATGTCTGTTAAACACCCAAGAAGGTAAGTTTTCGGTATTTGTAATCACTGTGTGTCATGTAGACAAATCTTGGGCAAAGACTAGTTGTTCTCAGACAAACCTTACCTAGACATACATTTCTTGATCTGCTATG
>NW_008337179.1:98166-99499 GCF_000622305.1 Nannospalax galili
CAGTTTCTAGTTCCATCCATTTACCTGCAAATTTCATGATTTCATCTTTCTTTACTCCTGAGTAAAACTCCATTGTATAAATGAACTACATTTTCATTATCCACTCATCAATTGAGGGACACTTGCCATTCATCATTACAGCTCTAGTAATAGTCCACCTTTTATTTCTACATGAAACAGGGTCAAGGTTGCTTCCATCTCTTAGCTGTTGTGAAAAGAGCAGCAAGAAACATGGATGTACAAGTGTCTCTGCAATAGCATGAGTTCTTTGGGTATATGCCAAGGAGTGGTATAACTGGGTCAAATGGTAGGTTCATTTGTAGTTTTTTAAGAGTTCTCCACACTGCTTTCCATAGGGGTTGAACCAGTTTGCAGCCCCACCAGCAGTGGATGAGTGTTCCCCTTTCCCCACATCCTCTCCAGAATTTGGTATCATTTGTTTTCTTGATCTTAGCCAGTCTGATTGGGGTAAGGTGAAATCTTAAAGTGGTTTTAATTTGAATTTCCCTAATTATTAGTGATGTTGAACATCTTTTAAGATGTTTCATAGCCATCTTTACTTTTTCTTTTGAGAACTCTCTGTTCAGTTCCTTAGCCCATCTTTTAATTGGGTTGCTTCTTGTCTTGGTTCTCTGTTTTTTGAGTTCATTATAAATTCTGGTTATTTTCTCCCATTCTGTGGGTTTTCTGTTTGCTTCCTTGGTTGTCTCCTTTGATGTACAGGAGCTTTTTAGTTTAATGAGGTCCCATTCGTATAATTCTTGCCTTGTTTCCTGAGCAATTGATGTCCAGTTTAGAAAATCCTTCTTATGCCTATATCTTGTAGGTTTTTCCCAGTGTTTTCTTCTAATAGTTTCAGAGTTTCAGGCTTTACATTGAGGTCTTTGATCCATTTGGAGTTGACTTTTGTGCAGGGTGAAAGATAAGGGGACTTTGAACATAAATGCATGTTGAATTTTGTCAAAGGCCTTCTCTGTACCTATTGAGATGACCATATAGTTCTTGTCTTTGAGCCCATTTATATAATTTATGGTGTTTATTGACTTATGTATGTTGAACCATTCCTGTATCTCTGGGATAAAGCTGACTTGATCGTGGTGGATGATCTTTTTGATGTGTGCTTCTCTATGGGTCTATTTTTGTGCCAGTACCATGTTGTTTTTCTGACTATAGCTCTGTAATACAGCTTGAAATCTGGTATAGTAATCCCCCCAGCATTGCTCTTAGTGCTCAGGGTTGTTTTGGCTATCCGAGGTCTTTAGTGCTTCCATATAAATCTTAGGATAGTTTTTTTCCAATTCTCTGAAAAATGTCATGGGGATTTTGATTGGCA
>NW_008337179.1:99647-100023 GCF_000622305.1 Nannospalax galili
TTCTTTCTTAATTTCTCCTTTGACCCACTCATTGTTTAGGAGTGTGTTGTTCAATTGCCACAAGTTCCTATAGTGACTAGGGCTTTGTCCAGTATTGATTTTGAGCTTTATTACATTGTGGTCCGATAGAATGCATGAAATTATTTAAATTTTTCTGTATTTGTTGTGGTTTGTTTTGTGGCCCAGTATGTCGTCGATTTTGGAGAAGGTTCCATGGGGTGATGAGTAGAAAGTATGCCCTTTGGTGCTTGGGTGGAATACTCAGTAGATATCTGTTAGGTCCATTTGATATACGGTATTGTTTAATTCAGATGTCTCTCTGTTAACTCTCTGCCCTGTTGACCTATCTAATGGAGACAGTCGGATATTGAAGTCC
>NW_008337179.1:101472-109437 GCF_000622305.1 Nannospalax galili
TTATTATTTTTTCTCTGTGATTTTGACATGTGAATTTCTTTTGTAGTTTCTGATTCTTGTGTCAGACTCAGACCTTCAAGTTTAGGTCTATTTCTTTTTGTGAACTTTATGTGTCTCTGTGGTTTACTTTTTGGGCATGAAAAGCTGGTTCCTCTAAGCTTCCAGTTCTCTCTTTTGATTTTATATTGGAGTGCCCAGTTGCTTTTGTCTTCAGGAGTTCCCCCAGAGGCCCAATTCAGATGAGGGGCAGATGTTTTCAGGCTTTCGCCTAAAGTCTGGATCCCTCCAGGAATGATTTTGGCCTCAGGAATTTGGGGGTTGGCCTGGCCTGGGAGCCTGACCCAGGAGAGATGCTGGTCTAGGGCAGCTGGTGGCCGTACCACCTAGAGATGCAAAGGCCAAATGGGCGGCAAGAGGCCCCAAGGACTCCTGGGGATTGCACTGAGGAGCTGGGTTGTTCTGGATGCAAAGGATCAGGAAGAGGAAAGGTCATCCCTGTGTCCCAGAAAGAGGCTGGAAGGTGGTATAGGCCCAGGGAAGCAGAGGAGGTGAGGGTGGGGTCAGGCCCAGAAGCAGTGCTCCTGGGGCCCAGAGAAGGCACTAGGTTGGTCTGGGTGAAAGGGAACAGGAAGGAGTATTGGTTCTCCAGGTGTCTGGGGCCCTAAGACAAGGAATGGGGCAGGGCCCAAACTAGGAGGAGAGAATGGCGGGGGAGATGGGAGGGTGAATGAGGCTGGGGGAGTCAAGGCATGGAGGGAGCAATAGACTTATCCCAGAGAGAGGCCTGCTGGTAGGAGAGAGGGCTGCAGAGGGTGGTGCAGGCCCAGGGAAACAGAGGGAGGTGAGGGCGGGGCCAGGCCCAGAAGAAGTGCTCCTGGGGCCAGAGAAGGCACTACATTGGTCTGGATGAAAAGGATCAGGAAGCAGTATTGGTTCCCCAGGTATCTGGGGCCCCAAGACAAGGAATGGGGCAGGGCCCAAACTTGGAGGAGAGAAAGGTGGGGGAGATGGGAGGGTGAATGGGACTGAAGGCCCAGAGGGCGCAATGGACTTACCCCAGGCCTGCCAGTCCGATTTATTTATTTTGATGGGGCTCTGGCTAATCTAACATTCCCCCCTGTGAAGAGCTAACCCTAAAAATGTTTTAAGGATTAGCTACAAGCTCCCAAATACTTTCAGCATCTTTGGCCTTTGGAACAGAGTATGTTGCTAAGCACGTTTTGACTTTTAGCCAAGAAACTGGCTACTTTTTTGGGGGGTCTTTTTACCCTAACCGCCTAGCCAATTCCTGCCTCCTATTCTTATCACACCATCCTCTGAAGAGGTTACCCAAATTGCCATTAGGGAATAGGGACCCAGACTGCTCTGGCTTCTTCCATGTTGAACAGGGACACAGTGTGAGGCAATTGGAGTACCCCTTAAGTAGGTCTATCTAAAAGACTCCCAAATTGCATAACTTTTGTCTCTAAGGGACCAAGATAACTGAGGGGTTGTTCAGGTGTATGTATAACCTGAGTGTACGCACACTGAAAAGCCTTACCCAGCATGGGTCATGTCTCCTCTTCCTAGCCTTCTCCAGATTGTATACTTTAGCCCTCCCCAAATCCAGGAGGCCATGTGTGATTAGGGCCAAATTACATACAGTTGGCTGGGAAGAGTGGCTGTATAATGTGCTGAGGGTCCAATGACCACGCTTGGCCCTCCTTAAAAGAATGAGTACAACTGTCAACAAGCCCAATTGTGATGATGTTTAGCGATCAGGCTCAGCCAAAGTCGTGATGATGGTAATTATTTCATGCAGAAGGGACTGCTATATAGCATCATCTTATTAAAAGGACCTGGAATTTAAAATGATTTGGTGCTAGAAGCCACATAGGAGGGAGAACATATCATTTATTTTTCTGTGTCTGTGTTACTTCACTTAGTATAACAGTTTCTAGATCCATCCATTGGAATTTCTTGATCAGGGCTTCCAAAAGCATACCTCTATTGGGTTCCTCCTCATTTTACTTTTGTTTTCCAAGGCTGGACTCTGGAGTGATGGATTCAGGATTTGCTTTCAAGTATTTTGATAGCTGTTGGAGTGGTTAGAATCAGTGTCAGTTCCCTCTCAAAGGCTTTTAGATAGGGGGAGAAAACAAATTTGGCCATCATTTTAGAACAATAGCTGGTTGTCTCCCTTAGCTACAGGTGGGCACTATAGTACTGAAGACCAAGATTTGAAGTCTTACATCTGAGCAGCACTTTGTGGTTAGGAACAAAATCATCGTACTGATGACTTTACTCTTTGGTTATACTTTCCTATTGGGTGTTTAAGGCCTTTCAGTTGGCCCAAATAAATCAATTTATATTTACACTTAAGGTCATTTGAGGATCTGTTCCTCAGGGGTCACATGGGCTTGGGAGGAGCCCCTGGCTCCTTTCTTTTAGCAGTTCCATCTATGTGAAGATAAGTCAAAGGTCCTGCTCGACCATCTCTGGCTTCAGTTGGAAGCATAGAGGAAATGTTTCCTCTGAGTTGACCCTCCTCTTTGTAGACTGGACACTGGTTCGAGTCCATATCATGGGGGTCTCAGTGGGCCCCTAAACAAGAGGACAGGTGACTCACCACAGTTACAGGACATTTTGAGAGATGTTCTATAGTCCCCTGGAACTTGGTTGACTTTGGAGGGCAAGGGGCAAAAACTGTCCTTTAAGTGCCTCTGACCACATTAGTATAGGCCTCCAATGTTTCATTAAAGTTTAACTGGGGAACAAATGAATTTATTGAGCTTACTTACCAAGATAACTGAGGGGTTACAGAGGTGTATCTATGACCTGAGGGTATACACACTGGAAAGCCTTTACCCAGTATGGATCAAGCCTTCTCTTTCTAGCCTTCCCCAGATTGTATAGTTTAGTCCTTCCCAAATCTAGGAGACCATGTGTGATTAGGGCCAAATTACATACAGTTGTCTGGGAAGAGCAGCTGGATACTCTGGTGAGGGTCCAGTAACCCTGTTTGCCCCTCCTTTAATGAAGGAGCACAACTGACAACAAGCCCAATTGTGGCGATATTTAGCAGTCAGTCACTGCTACAGAAGAGACTGCTATATAGTACCATCCTATTAAGAGGACATGGAATTTAAAAGGATTTGGTGTTAGGATTCACAAATGAGGGAGAACATATGTCTTTTATTTTTCTGAGTCTGTGTTATTTCACTTAATATAACAGTTTCTAGATCCATCCATTTACCTGCAAATTTCATTATTTCATCTTTCTTTACTGCTGAATAGAACTCTATTGTGTATATGTGCCACATTTTTGTTACCCACTCATCAGTTGAGGGGCACTTAGGTTGCTTCGATCTCTTAGCTATTGTGAAAAGAGCAGCAACAAACATAGTTTGTACAAGTGTCTCTACAATAGGATGAGTCCTTTGGGCAAATGCAAGGGGTGGTATAATCGGATCATATGGTAGGTTCATTTTTAGATTTTTAAGAGTTCTCCACACTGTTTTCCATAAGGGTTGCACGAGTTTGCAATTCCACCAGCAGTGAATGAGCGTTCCCCTTTGTCTACATCCTTGCCAGCATTGGTATCATTTGTTCTCTTGATCCTAGCTAGTCTCGTTGGGGTAAGGTGATACCTTAGGGTGGTTTTAATTTGCCTAATTTCCCTAATTACTAATGATGCTGAACACTTTTTGAGATCTTTATTTCTTCCTTTGAGAACTCTGTTTAGATCTTTAGCCCATCTTTTAATTTGGTCATTTGGTTTCTTGAGTCTTTGTTTTTTGAGTTCTTTATATATTCTGGATGTTAATCCTCTGTCTGATGTGTTACTGGTGAGGATTTTCCTCTACTCTTTGGGTTTTTCTCTTCACTTATTTGATTGTTTCTTTTGCTGTACAGAAGCTTTTTAGTTTAATGAGGTCCCACTTGTTGATTGCTGACCTTAATTCCTGAGCAACTTCTCTCTGATTTAGAAAATCCTTTCCTACACCTATATCTTGTAAGTTACTGCCAATATTTTCTTCTAATAGTTTCAGGGTTTCAAGTTTCACATTGAGGTCTTTGATCCATTTCAAGTTGACTTTAGTGCAAGGTGAAAGATAAGGATCTAGTTTCATTCTTCTACAGGTGGGGATCTGGTTTTGCCAGCACCATTTGCTGAAGATGCTGTCTTTCCTCCACTGTGTGTTCTTGGCACCTTTGTCAAATATAAGGTGGCTGAAATTGTGTGTACTTGGGTTTCAGTTTTCAACGATGGTCCATTGATCTACATGTCTCTTTTTGTGCCAGTACCATGCTGTTTTTAGGACTATAGCTCTGTAGCATACTTTGAGATCTGGTATAGTAATCCCCCCAGTGCTGCTCTTTGTGCTTAGGGGTGCTTTGGCTGTCCAGGGTCTTTTGTGCTTCCATACAAATTTAAAGATTTTGTTTCTAATTCTGTGAAGTATGTCATGGAGATTCTGATTGGGATTGCACTGAATCTATATATTGCTTTTGGTAAGATCATCATTTTCACAATATTTATTCTTCCAATCCATGAACATGGGAGGTCCTTCCATCTCCTGGTGTCTTCCTCCATTTCTTTCTTTAACGATTTAAATTTTTCATTGTAGAGCTCTTTGGTGTCTTTGGTCAGATTCATTCCAAGATACTTTATTTTATTTATTTTTATTTTTATTTTTTGGTCTTTTTGAGACAGGGTCTCCCTGCAGCCCCAGCTGTCCTGGAACTCACTATGTAGACCAGGCTGGCCTTGAACTCCCAGAGACCCACCTCCCAAGTGCTGGGATTTAAAGGCGTGCGCCACCATGCCCAGCTGATTTTTTTTTTTTGTCTTTTTTAGACAGGGTCTCCTTGTAGCCCCAGCTGTCCTGGAACTCATTATGTAGACCAGGCTGGCCTTGAACTGACAAAGATCTACCTGCCTCTGCCTCCCAAGTGCTGGGATTAAAGGCATGCGCCACCATGCCTGGTTGATATTTTATTTTTTTTGCAGCAATTGTGAATGGGAGCATTTCCCTGTACTCCTTCTCCAATTGCTTGTTATTGGTATATAGAAAAGCTATTGATTTTTGTAGATTGATTTAATAACTTGCCACTATACTGAAAGTGTTGATTATTTCTTTTTTTCTGGTAGAACTTTTGGGATCTCTTAGGTATAGGATCATATCATCTGTAAAAGACACCATAGATCTCTACAATGGTACCTGATTCCAATGGGAATTCTTCCAGTTTTTCTCCATTTAGAATGATGTTTGCTGTGGGTTTGTTAAATATGGCTTTAATTGTGTTGAGGTATGTTCCCTCCAGTCCAATTCCCTCTAGGACTTTGAACATAAATGTGTGTTGAATTTTGTTAAAGGCCTTCTCTGCGTCTATTGAGATGACCATGTTGTTCTTGTGTTTGAGCCTATTTATATGAGTAATGATGTTTATTGACTTGTATATATTGAACCATCCCTGCATCTCTGGAATAAAGCCTACTTGATCATGGTGAATGATCTTTTTGATATGTGCATATATGCGGTTTGCAAGTATTTTGTTGAGAGTTTTTGCATCTATACTCATTAAAGATACGGATCTGTAGTTTTCTTTTATGGTTATGTCTTTATCTGGTTAGGGTATTAGAGTGATGCTGGTTTCAAAGAAGGAACTTGGGAGTTCTCCCTCTGTTTCTATCATTTTGAATAATTTAAGTAGTATTGGTTGAAAGTTTTCTTTAAATGTCTGGTAGAATTCTGCTGTAAATCAATCTGGGCCTGGGTTTTTATTTAGTCAGGAGGCTTTGTATTACTGTTTCAATTTCCTTATATGTTATGGGTCTGTTGATCTCTTCTTGGTGGTTCCCAAGATTTTAGATATCCATCCATTTCTTTTAGAGTTTTCAAATTTAGTAGAGTATAGGTTTTTTACAGTATTCCCTTATAATGGTCTGGATCTTTTGCGTGTCTGTTGTGATGTTTCCCCTTTCATCTCTGATTTTGCTGATTTGGATTGGCTTTTTCTTTGTTTTGTTTAACTGGGGAGGGGTTCCGTGTATCTTGTTTAGCTTTTCAAAGAACCAACTCTTAGATTGATTCTTTGTGTTGTTTTCTTTGTTTCTATTTCATTAATTTCTGCTCTGATTTTTGTTATTTCTTCTCTTCTGCTGGGTTTGGGTTTCATTTGTTTTTGCCTTTCCAGTGTCTTCCGTTGCAGTGTTAGGTCATTTATTTGGGCTCTGTATTAGTCAGTGTTCTGTTGCTGTGATAGAAACACTGACCCAAGCAATTTATAGAAAGAAGAGTTTATTTGCATTTATGGTTCCAGGGGAATTATAGTCCTCATGGCAGAGAGGCATGGTGGCTGGAGGTGGCTGGAGCAGGAGCAGCAAAAGCTCACATCATCACACAGGCACAGGAAGCAAGAGAGCAACTGGAGATCTGGCAAGGCTTAAGAACTCTCTAAGCCCACCCCCAGTGACGTGCTTCCTCCAGGATAGCCATACCTTCTAAAACCTCCCAAAAGAGCACCACCATGTGGGGACAAAATGTCCAAATACTTGGAGCCTATGGGGGACATATTCATTCAAACTATCACAGGCTCTTTCTAATTTTTTAGTGTAGACGCCTAAGGTTATAAATGTCCCTCTTGGGACTGCTTTTAAAGTGTCCCAGAGGTTGTGTTGTATTGTGTTGTCTTTCCGTTGAATTCCAGGAACTCTTTTATTTCTTTCTTAATTTCTCCTTTGACCCACTCATTGTTTAAGAGTGTGCTGTTTAATCACCATGAGTTTGTGTAGTGACTAGGGTTTCATCCAGCATTGATTTTTGAGTTTTATTCTTTGTGGTCTGATAGAATTCATGGAATTATTTCAGTATTTTTGTATTTGTTGAGATTTGTTTTGTGGCCCAGTATGTAGTCAATTTTTGAAAAAGTTCCATGAAGTGCTAAGTAAAAAGTGTATTCTTTGTTTTTTGGGTGGAATGGGGTAGCGGCTCAGAAGTTAATCTGTGTCTTAAAGTAATGTAGTATGGTTTTTATAAATTTAGGTGAACCAGAGTTTGGTGCATATATGTTAAGGATTGTAATATCTTCTTGGTTAACTGTTCCTTTGATCAGAATGAAGTGGCCCTCTCTTCTGGTTAGTTTCAGTTTGAAGTCTATTTTTGTCAGATATTAGAATTGCAACTGCTGCTTATTTCTTAGTGCCATTTGCTTGGAATATTCTTTTCCATCCTTTTACCTTAAGGTAGTCCCTGTCCTTAAAGGTGAGATGGGTTTCTTGCAGACAGCAAAAAGGTGGACTTTTTTTTTTTTCTTAATCCATTCCCTTAGCTTGTGTCTTTTGACTGGGGAGTTCATTCCATTGATACTTAAGTTTATTACTGAAAGATGTTTATTGGTTTCTGTCATTTTGATTGTTGTTTGTGTTCTTTGTCTAATTTTGTGTTTCTTCTATTATACCTTTTATTTATTTTCTTTTGTTGCCCCTGGGGTATAGTTGTTCCTTTCTCCTCTCTTTGTATTGCTTCAAGTATTCTTCGAAGGGCTGGTTTTGTGGACATGTATCCTCTCAGCCTTTTTGTGTTATGGAAGATTTTCCTTTCCCCCTCAACTATAATAGACATTTTTGCTGGGTATAGTATTCTGGGTTGGCACTATTGTCATTTAGAACTGGGAGTACCTTGGTCCAAGGCTCTTCCTGCTTTCATAGTTTGCATTGATAAGTGTCCTAGTTTGTTCTCCATTGCTGTGACAAAACACTCTGACCAATACCAACTGGGGGAGGAAAGGATTTGTTCAGCCTACATCTCCCAGGTCGCAGTTCATCAGGGAGTCCAAGATAGGAACTCGGGGCAGGAACCTGGAGGCAGGAGCTGGAGCACAGGCCATGGAGGAACACTGCTTACTGGCTTGCTCCCCTGGCCCCTGCTCAGCCTGCTTTCTTATGTAACACAGGCCCACCTGCCCAGGGGCGGCACCACC
>NW_008337179.1:109669-129577 GCF_000622305.1 Nannospalax galili
TATATCGCGGGGTGTTTCTTTTCTGATCCTGTGTATTTGGTGTTCTATGTGCTTCCTGTATTTGTATGGGGATGCCTTTCCTTAATTTCTGGAAATTTCTCTTCTACAATCCTGTTTATGAGCTGGTCAATACCATTAACCTGAAATTCTCCTTCCTCTATGCCTATGATCCGTAGATTTGGTCTTTTCATGGTGTCCCACATCTCTTGCATATTCCATTCCTGTGTTTTTTTTTAATTTTCCATACTCTTTGCTTGAGTGGTCCAATTCTTCAACTTTATCCTCCAATGTTGATATTCTGTTTTCCATTTCATTCATTCTAGAGGTGAGGCTATCCCCTGTTGTTTCAAGTTGGCTTACTGAGTTTTTCACTTCTTCATTTCTGCTTGAGTTTTCTACAGTGTTTCTATCTCTTTTGTGAAGTCATTCAGAAGTTTATATCTATCTTCTTTTAGTTGTTTAATTTGTTTGTTCATGTGTTCTTTAAATTCATTGAATTCCTTGATTATGTTTATGATTGTTACTTTAATTTTGTGTCATGGGTTATCTCTAGGGGGGTTCTCCTTGTAGAACGCTTGTATAGGACTGGTGTAGTTTGGTGGGGACATAGTGTTTTGGCTTTCCATTTCGAGGGAACTGATGGCTTCAGATTAGCTATTTAGGAGCACCCACAGAAGCCTAAGTCAGGTTCCAGTCAGGTATACTCAGGCCTCCTTCTAAGGTTTGGATCCCTACTAGTGGGGACTCAGACCAAAATTTGTGAAAATCCATAAGTGGGGCTGATTTTGGGACTCTCAGTTGGTCTGCTGAGTTCTTAGCCCCTATGCCAGAGGGAGGCTAGAACAAGCACTCTCTGGCGGTCTGCTGAGATCACAGCTACTACACAGATGGAGGTTGGAACCCACACTCTCAGGCTGTCTGCTAATATCTCCTTTTTTTTCTTTTTTTTTTAACATTTAAAAATATTTTATTATTTTTATTTTATGAGTGTATTGCCTCTGTGTATGTACATGTACCCGTGTTGTACAATGCTAGTGGAGGTCAGAGGAGGGCATTGGATTCCCCTGGAACTGAAGTTACAGATGGGTTGTTAGCCGCTATGTGGATGCTAGGAATCGAACCCAGGTCCTCTGCAAGAGCAGCTAGTACTCTTAAGTACTGAGCCATCTCTCCAGCTCCTTCTTTGAGTTCTTACTTGGCTATAGAGTGTTATACTTAAGACTATTTACATCGGAAGTGATAGATGATCTCAAATTGACTTAAATTGTAAAAAAAAAAAAAAGAAATAATTTTTTACTTGTATCTGAGAAATGCCACAATTGGGACCCATTGTCTCCCATCTTCTACTCAGCCTGTCCTTTGGTCAGCCTTCATGCTAGACTTTTCGTGGAACCAAACGCAGGTCTCTAATCTCTGACTTGTCCAGAATTTTTGGATTTGTGGACTCATAACTGTCCTACAGTAGTTTAGAAAAGTTCCTGGGCTTCACTTTCTACCATATCAGCTGAAGCAGTAGGTGGAGTGAGGAGGGTAGGCTTAGCTGACACAGGCCGGACCCCTCTGTGCCTCAGCAGAGGGTGTGCTGCTGCCAGGAACCTCACAAGCAGATTCTGAGAGACAGAGCTGCAAAGACCTGTTCAAAAAGTTTGCTTCTTATACTTTTATTCTGGTCCTTGTTTTAAATAAAAGATGATAGACCAGCCTATATTTAATTGCTCTTGTTTAAAGTGAATATGTTAACTATTAAAATGAATATTCATTTAAAGAATTTGGAAAAAGATACAAAATGAGCTAGGAAGTGAAAATCAAGTCACTCTTATTTATGTAATCCTCCATTTCTTCATCTGTTCTAGTTAGAGAAAGATAGATCATATGAACAGTGTTTGGAGTGTGGTTTATTCTTGTCCTGCTTTCTCAGTGGTAAGCTTGTCAGACCCAGTGCAGAATGCCCAGTAGAATTTGAATTTCAGATACACCCCCCCCCCGCAACACACACACACGGTCTCCCTGTATCCCCAGCTGGCCTGGAACTCATTATGTAGACCAGGCTGGCCTTGAACGCACAAAGATCTGCCTGCCTCTGCCTCCCAAGTGCTGGGACTAAGGACTAAGGAATCACACCTGGCAATTTTCAAGTTTCATTTTAAAATTACAGTTCTTTGTGAAAACCTGCTGTGACCCTAAAGTCTGATTTAGGCAAAACTCCTAGATGTTTCCATAGTGCCTACATGTCCTCCCACACTATCACACTCCTTTGTAATTTCTTTCCTAGCTATTGCTTGGCACAGTCACCTAAATTCAGAGTGTTCCACCCAAACTCCATAGTTTCATAAAATTATAATTATTATTAATCCAGTGCTATAAAGAAGGAAACTGACACTCAAAGGAGATAAACATCAGTTTGAGGAAGCTCTGAAGGTACCAGAACTAGGACTCAAGTCTAGTTTCTGAACCTACACAAATACCATGACACCTTTCTGAACCAAGTAGTGCCTTATACAAACATTCCTCAACTTAAAATAGGGGTATATCCTGCTAATCCTTTTTTCACATTCAACCATATTTGATCATCCGTGTTTATTACCAGGCTGGTTGAACGCACAAAGATCTGCCTGCCTCTGCCTCCCAAGTGCTGGGACTAAGGAGTGTACCACCACGCCCGGCTAAGATACACAATATATTTTCAGTGTAAGACTATCCCAGAATATTGTATGAGGCATACTAAAAATTTGTTTATTTGAAATTCAGAGTTAGGAGCAGTGGCACATACCCGTAAGCCCAGCTGCTTGGAGGTTTTGAGTCAGGAGGATTTTGAGTTCAAAGGCCTGCCTAGGCTGCATAGTGGGTTCAAAGTCAACCTGGGTAACTTAGGGAGACCCTGTCTCAAACTAAAATTTAAAGAAAAAGGGCTGGGGATACAGCTCAGTAGTGGTGCTTTCCTAACATGCAATGCCCTGGGTTCCATCCTTAGTACCACGAAGGGAGGGAGGCAGGGAAAAGAATAAGAAAAGAAGGAATGAATTAAAAACCAACTAGCATCCTATATATATATATTAAAATTTTTTTCATATACTTACTTACTGGGGAGGGTGTGTGTGTGCCACAGTGTACATATGGAGGTCAGAGGACACCTTAAGGGAGTCATTTCTCTCCTTCCACTATGTGGAACTCAGCTTGTCAGGTTTGATAGCAAATACGTTTACCCACTGACCGTCTCGTTGTCCTCATCCAATATTTTTACTTAGTAAAATAAAATCCTCCTTACTGAGGATCTCTTTGAAAAGCTTCCTATCCTTAAGATTCCATAGTATCATGAAAGAGGATAACCCTTATTTTGTCTCTAGACAACAAAGGTCAGATAGAAATGCTTATACATAATGGTATAATGGAACTGAGGCCTTAACTATCCCCTGTAGCATTTCTAACTCTTCTTGGCTTTTCAGTTATTCTCTCATATCTCCTTGCATTTCAGTGTTTCTTAACAAGGCTTACTCTAAATTTTGTGAAAAATTTAAGGCTGACTTTTGCCTAACTCAGGTATTTGCCCTGAACCAAGTATTCTGCCTTCAGACACACCTTAATTCTTGTCTATGGACTGGGCTCTGTCCTCTCCATAGGACATTTTTATCTCCCCCCAGGAACTTATGAGTCAGTGTTTACTCTGATGTTATTAGTGGTTAAGTAACTTACCCAAAGTAACTATTATTTGTTTATAAAACTTTCACAATGCTTAAAAGTTCTGATTTGTAATCCAATCTAATTATGTGTTGGATTTGAGTTGGGAGAGGGAGAAATCATATAAGCGAGATTTGAAGTGTAGTTTATTCTTGTTTTTGAAGAAATTCCTCGTGGCTTGGTCTGTGGCATTAACCGAGACTGTGCCAGCACCTTCATCAAGTTCTTACTGGAGAGACAGAAGTGGCCTGAGGTGCTTCTGCTGCTCACCCGCAAAGTCAATGGGCAGCCACACCTCAGAAACTGCCTCATCAAAAACTGCGACCTCTCAGACCTGGACATCTGTACCGTCATCCCACATCTCAGCACTTGGGACCAGAGGAAGACCCAACTGCTGGGCCGCCTGATTGATAGTGGAGGTGAGGGTGCTTGGACAAAATGGGACGCGGGCTCTATGAGTTATCTAGACAGAGTCCAGACCACAGCCCGGCTGTTCCTTCCTTTGGAGAAACCATCAGATTTTGAGTCCTCCTCTTTCCTATGCCTTCTTGCTTTGAAACACTGAGGGAATTAAGGAATGCTTGATTCCATAATCCAGTTGCCTTGAGGAACACTGCACTGAATTCCAGTTAGCTCTGTTCTCTTTTTCTCTTGTGTAGGAAGTACTAAGTGTGTGGAAGGCCCTTAGCTCTGGCTCAGCCACAGTGGTCAGCTCCACCTGGCCTTGGCTAAACTTTTTTATGCCCTAGATACATCATATGGCCCTTTGTCAACTCATCTGGCATTCTTTCCTAATCAGTGGATTAGTTTGTGGGTAGAAACATGGATACTCCAGTCACAGCAATCACATGTGGCTGGCTGCATGTCTGGAATGTGCAAGACATCTTGCTAGACTGGATAAAATAGTTCAGAAACACCAAACTCCTTCTACCCCTAGTCCTCACACACCAATTCATGCTCTACTGTGTGGCCTTGAGCATACTGTTCATGCTTTTATATCATTTACAAAATTGAGTATTAAATGAGATCGCATGTACAAGCCTTTGGAAGAGTACCTGTGTGGTTTTCTACTTTCTTTGCTATGTAAGAGTAAGTGCCTTTCATAAAGAGCAATAACACACTGGCCTCAGCTTTCAAAGTGCCACATACAGTGTGGCTTTTAGGCATTGGCTCTGTGCACAGGGAGATGGAGTGTCTTTCACATGTTATTTCTTCAAGTTCCTTCCTTGTATGTGATGCTTCCTCAGAAATTACTGCCATAGTGGAATTCCTGTTTTATTCTTTGATTTAGCTAACACATCTCCAGGACCATGTACAGAAGGGCTGCGATTTACAGGGATAGGCTGCCTCCAGGTGGAGGTTATAGAGGCTGCAGTTCAGAGGGAACTATAGACTGAGCTCAGAAGGTAAGGTTGTGGGAGGAGGTGTGTCAGGATGGGTAGAAGCAAAGAGTTAGGAAGTTCACTCAAGTCCTGACCCCTGATTTTGTTAGACATATGTATGGTGTTAGACAGCATTAAGGTTTCTCTTGTTATTAAGCTCTGTCCTCCAGGGTAATGCATGATAGGAAATATGGTCCTGTGGTGGGACTAGAGAAAAGACAGAGGAGGACACTTCCCAGAAAGGGAGGTGGTGAGGGAACATTTTGGAAGTCAAGTTAGCGCAATGGGGCTCTTGATCCCTCTCTTCTGCCTCTGCCTCTCCCCCAGCACGGCCTGAGGGTCTCCAGGAGAGCCAGAATAGACCACTTCTCATGTGCCTGAGACACAAAGACTTTGAGTTGGCTTTTCTTCTCCTGACCAAGGGTGCAGACCCCCGTGGCGTTTCATTCATGCAAGGTGACACTCCTTTGCATGCAGCACTCCACATATTTCTGGACATCAATGGTAAGCACTCTTTTTCAATCAGTTTTCCCTGGGGGAGGAAGCTGAATATCTGAATTGATGCTATACTTTTTTCTTTCTTTCTTTTTTCTTTTTTTTTTTTCTTTTTGAGACAGGGTCTCCCTGTAGCCCCAGCTGTCCTGGAACTCACTATTTAGGCTGGCCTTGAACTCACAGAGATCTGCTACCTCTGCCTCTTGAGTGCTGGGATCAAAGGCGTATGCCACTGTGCCTGGCTTGAATTGATGCTATGCTTAAAAAAAATCTTTTCATTTGGGAAAAAGCAATCTGAAAAAGGCCCACTTCCTGGCCAGGCCTGCCCACATCACCTGGTCTCTCACCCATAACATGATGGGAATAAGTGACCATCATGGTGAATGATCAGAGTATAGTGCAGGATTTTTAAATTCCAAAGTTGTCTATCAGTGGCTGACATGCACTTTCCATGTATGTGCATCCTTTTCAAGAATCCTGACATAAAGGATCTTGTTAGAATATCACTGATTTATTTTAGGAGATACATCTGGGCTGGTAATTCTTATTGGCAGAGGCTCTCTTGGGCATGGCCTCTGTTTTCTACCTGCCAGTATACCCTCCTGACTATGACAACCACACTGCCTCTAAACATTGCCAGATTTCCCATGAGTGGATCATCTTGTTGAGAACACTGGATTATTTAATGACCTCCATCCTTGGATGTGGTCAGTGTTGTACGACGCCTCAGACTGGCACTCAATCCCGAATCTTCTGCCCCCTGAGAGGAATGGCTTTGCACTCACAGGATTTTGTTTTTGTCTTTCAGCTGACATTGGCTTTAACTTCCTCAGCCACCTGTTGGCTTTATTTTGGTCTGACCCTGCTGAATTTTACTATCTTAATCCTAATGTCCAAGACAGTAATGGGAATACACTGATGCACCTCCTCTTCCAGAAGGGCATGCTAAAGCGTACTAAGAAGCTGATAGACCTGCTGGTGAAATTTGACATCAACTTCAACCTGAAGAACAAAGAGGGCAAAGATGTGCGGCACCGGATTAAGAAAAATGATGCTCTGCTTTTGGCCTGGAACAAAGCCCTGACAGAGAACAGGAGGAAGAACCGGCAAGACTCTGCTGCCCACCTGGGAAAGATGTCAAAGTCTTCTGTCTCTGGTCATACATCTCAGCTCAAGTCCCAGGGTTCCTTCAAGACACTGCCGTGTGGTGACACTACCTGCCCCCTTTCCAAAGGGGACACAGACATTCTCCCTGATGCCCATGTGACCAGGCAGGAGCCTGAAGCCATCAGGACACGTTCACTGAGAGACCGCCTTGTACAGGACATCATAGTTCTGATCCAGAAGGTTGAGTTGGATATGTCCCTCTCAGAGGTCTATCCTCAGCGAGGTCTTCTCAAGGCAGCAGCTGGAACAGAAGGAAAGAAAGATAAACTCCAGCCAATCCAGAGTGTGGGGGACCCTGGCTGTAGGGGACGCAACTCTGCTACCCCAGAGACTGAGGAAGGGAATGCTCAGGCAGGCTCTGGGGCCTCACAGCTTGTTCCTGCTGGTAACAGAGGGGGAGTGGGCAGTGATAATCAGGACAACTGGACCATGCAGGAGATTGAGGCCTGCCTCCAGGACTTTGATAATATGACTTGGGAGATTGAATGCACTTCAGAGATGTTGAAGAAGCTGTCTAGTAAGGTAATGACCAAAGTCATAAAGAAGAAAATAATCCTTGCCATACAGCAGCTGGGGAATGGTGAGTGGACCCAGGGCCTGCAGAAGCGGCTGAAGCACTCAAAAGGAAACATCCAGCTCTTTGAAGCAAAGCTGGATAAAGGTGCCAGGATGCTGTGGGAGCTCGCCATTGACTTCTCTGCTAGGTGCAGTGAGAACTCAGAGAAAATAATGGCTACCGAGCGGAATGCATACTCCCTGGAAAAATCAGGGCGGGTCTACACGGAAATTATCCGCATCTGGGACATTGTCTTAGATCACTGCAAGCTGTCAGATTCCATCATGGCCATCTGCAGTGCCTACACACGTGGCTTATCCTGTGTCCTTCGCAAGAAGCTGAAGGGTATCAACAAAGGCCAAGTATCAGCTAACATGAAAATCCAAAAGCGAATACCCCGCTGCTATGTGGAAGACACAGAGGCTGAGAAGAGCAGAGAGCAGGTGGATCCCGAGTACTTTCCTCCAGCCAGTGCTGTGGAGACAGAGTATAACATCATGAAGTTCCACAGCTTCAGTACCAACATGGCCTTGAACATCCTCAATGACATGACAGCAACCGTGGAGTATCCCTTTCGAGTGGGTGAGCTTGAGTATGCAGTGATCGACCTCAACCCCAGGCCACTGGAGCCCATCATTCTCATTGGGCGGAGCGGCACTGGGAAGACAACCTGCTGCTTGTACAGGCTTTGGAAGAAATTCCATGTCTACTGGGAGAAAGCTGAGCAGGCAGGAAGCCCATTGCTGTCCAAACAGATCTTGCCAAAGCGAAGGTTAGAAGTAGTACCTGGAAAAGAAGGTCCAGGTAGGGAGGAAGAAGAAGATGAGGAAGAGGAAGTTTACATCAAAGTGGAAACAGTAGATGGCATAGATGAGGAGCAAGAAAGTGAAGCCTGTGCAGGGGGAGCCATGATGGAGCCAGGGGACAGCCAAATGGCAGAAGAACATGTGCCAGAACACCCCCACCAGCTGGAGCATCTGCACCAGATCTTCGTGACCAAGAACCATGTCCTATGCCAGGAGGTGCAAAGGAATTTTATTGAGCTCTCCAAGTCTACAAAGGCCACAAGTCACTACAAACCACTTGATCCTAGTGTCCATAAACTCCAGGACCTGAGGGATGAGAACTTTCCTCTGTTTGTCACTTCCAAACAGCTGCTTCTCCTGCTTGATGCCTCTCTACCAAAACCATTTTTTCTGAGAAATGAAGATGGGAGCTTGAAAAGAACCATTGTAGGATGGTCCACACAGGAAGAGTTTACCATCCCCAACTGCGAAGAAGATGAGGAAGAGATTGAGGCAGACGGGAACTATATCGAGGAGGATAAGGCTGAAGAAACACATGCAGGTGACAACGACCCCCGGATATATGTGACATTTGAGGTGTTCACCAATGAGATATGGCCCAAAATGATAAAAGGGAAAACTTCCTATAACCCAGCATTGATTTGGAAAGAAATAAAATCTTTTCTGAAGGGTTCTTTTGAGGCTCTTAGTTGTCCCCATGGGAGACTCACTGAGGAAGCCTATAAGAAATTAGGGAGAAAGCGATCCCCCAATTTCAAGGAAGACAGGAGCGAGATCTACAGCCTGTTCTGTCTGTATCAGCAGATCAGGTCCCAGAAAGGCTATTTTGATGAAGAGGATGTTCTATACAACCTGTCTTGGAGGCTGTCGAAGCTCAGGGTACTCCCCTGGTCCATCCATGAGCTCTATGGTGATGAGATTCAGGACTTCACTCAAGCTGAGTTGGCACTGCTGATGAAGTGCATCAATGATCCCAATGCCATGTTCCTCACTGGAGATACAGCTCAAAGCATCATGAAGGGTGTGGCCTTCCGCTTCAGCGATCTGCTCTCTCTGTTCCACTATGCCAGCAGAAATACAGTAGACAAACAATGTGCTGTCCGGAAGCCCAAGAAGATCCACCAGCTGTACCAGAACTACAGATCTCACTCAGGTAAGTCAGGCCTTGGGGTTGCCTGCTAGGGAGGTACTGGAACACTGACCTTGGGCACTTTTGTAGCAGAACAGTCATAATTTGAACATGCTCATGAAAAGAAATCTTAGGATTTCTGCTACCGATCATTTGAAAGTTGATAATTGAAGATGTGGTTGGATACATGTGAACCTGTAAATAACTGTGTCTTTAGGGAGCTTCCATGTCCTGAAAACATTTCGTAGGAATGTTTAAAGAGCTTTGAAAAACTTTGGTTAAATCTCCTGTGAAGTGGTGCCAGTTGTCTGGCTTGGGGTTCTTTAAGCAGACAGAAATTTTGGGTAGACAAGAAGGAGACAGTGATTCTTGTGTTCTTACTGTATTCTATACCAGCCTCATATGAATATTCACCAACTGTAGTTGTATAGATACATGCCTGCCTTCAGTTCTTTAGGAGGCAGTCTTTCAGTTGCAACAGTAAGCTGGAACTGAGGTCCCATAAACCCTTTTAGTACAGAAACACATTTCTACCTTCATCCACAACACCCAGAGTGATATGAGTCAGGGCCAAAATGATAACGAAGTGGGAACTGGACATAAGTTTGTAATGATGCATACTGCCAGAGCCAATCCTATGACAACCTCCCCCTCCCCCCCAAAAAACCCACCTCAAATAACCAAAAAACTCAGTGGCACTATGAAGTATCTGACTTGTTCTTTCTGTTTTGTCCTAGGAATCCTCAATCTTGCATCTGGAGTGGTGGACTTACTTCAGTTCTATTTCCCAGAATCCTTTGATCGCCTTCCAAGAGATTCTGGTCTTTTTGATGGTCCCAAGCCAACTCTCTTGGACTCTTGCAGTGTAAGCGACTTGGCAATTTTGCTGCGAGGGAACAAAAGGAAAACCCAGCCCATCGAATTCGGTGCCCACCAGGTAAGCTTCTTGTGATTGTATGTTTTGAAATGAAAGTCACTTTGAAATTGCAAAAATGATGAAAATGAATTTTTGTGCAAGGTAGAATTCAATAGCTCTTGGTCCAGAATTTCTGTGTGTTTGAGATAGGTGAGTGACTAGTACCATTTCCCCAATCCTGGCTGACTGAGTCTACTGGGGCCATTTCTTGTTAAAGGCATCACTTGTTTCTCATGGAGACAGGTGGAGCTTTACTTGGTTTTTCTTTGTAGAATTTGATATTGTTTTGGTCTGTTTTACTTTAGGTGATTCTTGTTGCCAATGAAATGGCAAAAGAGAAAATTCCGGAAGAGTTGGGGTTAGCACTTGTGCTAACAGTTTACGAGGCAAAAGGATTGGAATTTGATGATGTCCTCCTTTACAACTTTTTTACCGATTCTGAGGTATGTCATACTGATTTTTTTCACACAATCCAGGTCTATATCTGAGCTGAGCTTCCACTCTGGGAAAACAATTTGAAGCTGAGGGTAAGAGTTTGTCACAGGTACAGATACCCTTGTGTGTTTTAGAGCCTTTTCCATTTAGTGTAGGGATGTTTATAATGGCTGTGGATTGATCCACAGAATGTTATGGACTAGTTCTCCCTGTGCATGTCCCTGGATTTCTTGTATTCTTGTTTTCTGAGTGGCCAGTATTCAAACCAGTTTTCATTAGCTACTGTTATCATTGGCTCCCGGGGATGGCTAAGTTGGAGCAAGCTCTAAGGAGAGCCTTACAAATGAAGGCAAGATTAGCAATGTCTATTCTAGGAGAACAGAACTGGGCAAGGTCAGTTCATAGCAAGCCAAATCCAGGAAGACAAATGAAGCTTGCTTCTCATCTACTAGACCAGGTAATGTAGGAGACAAGAACAGTCACTCTGTGTTAAGCTCCCTTTGGCATGCTTCACTACCACTGCTTTGGCTACTTCCATGTAGACCATGGATGCCATAGTCCCTGGATTAACCCCCAGTGACCTCTGTCAGCCATTGACATGTCTCCTGAGTCTTTGTGACTGTTAATAGAACCACTAATTCAGGATCATTGTCCTAGGGTTTCTAGCTACTGGTTTCCATTTGCTAACACTCTCTTTTGGTAGGGCCCAGGATGGCTGCTATGGGGTCTTCTTTGGGCACTCAGAGGACTGTGTTCCAGTGCCTTTTGCAGATTTCCTATTACATGCTTGAAGTGGTTGTTTTTATACTTAAGTTGGAGCATTGTTGGATTTGATACTTTAAAATCTACCCCAGAAGACTAAGTATGGTGGTGAATGCCTTGAATCCCAGCACACTTGGGTGGCAGAGGCAGGTGGATCTCTTTGAGTTCAAAGCTAGCCTGGACTACATAGCAAGTTCCAGATCAGCCAGGCCTATATGATGAAGACCCTGTTTTACACACACACACACACACACACACACACACACACACACACAAACAAACAAAACCCTGCCCCAGAGCTGATCTTCAAAATAGAATCCTCACATTTTTTTCTGGTCATTTAAAAATATATTTTATGTGTGTGTGTTTTGCCTGCATGTATGTATATAAGTGCACCATGTGCATGCAGTGCCCATGAGGGCCAGAAGAGGTCATCAGATCCCCTGGAACTTGAATTATAGACAGTTGTTGGCCACCATGTGGGTGCTGGGACCAAACCCAGGTCCTTTGGAAGAACAGCAAGTGTTTTTACCTGTTGAGCCATTTTTCCAGCCCCTTTTCTGATCATTTTAAAATGTTATAGTTGACTTAATAATATCTATGCTTAATACTGCTATGGGTGTTTGCAGTTTATTTTCAAATGAAATGTTTCATTCCACCAACACTTTGAGGTCATAAGTATTTTTGTTATTTTCATTCTGTAGATAAAACCAAGGTTAAGCGAATTGCCCGTAGTTGTAATATTGGTGGTAGACTATGAAGACAAATTCAGATGTTCTGAGTTCTCTATATATTTCCATTGTACTCCCTTCCTTTAAAAGTTTCACATGTGAATCGGCTTCCAGAATCTTTCAAAATAAGCATACCATTGCCATCCTTATGTGCAGTCCCTCTGTTAGAGTTTGTTAATAAATCCAATGCATACTCATTAACCCTGCTACCATTTTTCATCTCTGAAGTCTAACTTTTTTTCCTAATAACACATCCACTGGTCATGGTTGGACTGAGGCTCTCCTGAAAGAGAAAGGGGTAAGACTTTGTTGTTCCTGTCCTTTATTAAGCACCATTTGTATGTACATGCCAGCGATGAGCTCAAAGGGCTCTGTTTTATAGATGTATGTGGGGACCTCTGCTCTTTTGTACCTGATCTCGGAAATGGCACAGGCTTCTCCCTGTCCTCCCACTCAGGACTCAGCGAATTGCATGAAATTCAGAAAAACAAAAGTAATGAACATTCAAACTGAGCTTTTTGGTGATATTTGCTTTATCCTGTGTACATAATGAGACTTCTAAAAAGCTTTGGTGTGCTGCTTTCCAGTTGTAATGCAATTGTGCATTTCCTGGCATGAAGTATACCCTCAATTTATCACTTACAATCTCCAGACCAGAAAGAGTCTTCAGGTGACTGAGAGGGAATACTTTAGTTAAAGGAGATGTAGGACGGATCAAACCTATCTCCACCCTCCATGGTCTGGAATTCAGGGTTCTTTTGGGGTGATAGGGTGAAAGTTGTTGAACAATGATTGCTATTTGACATGGGGGACTGTGGAGAGCTTCTGTCTTCCTCCCTGTTAAGAGTCCCAGACAGGCACTGCATTGGAGCACCTAGCACCTGGGGCTGGGGAATGCATGGACATGGGTGGAGGGAAGGTCCTTGGTGTCTCTGTGATTCTTCATTCTAGGGTTATTTTGCCTATTCAACTACATGATCACCAGGTTGTCTTCTGAGTGTGGAGACAGCTGAGGGGTGGTCACACTCAACTCTTACAGGATGCTTCTTCATCTTTGGGCAGAGGAAATTATTCTCCCTGTCACCCCTAAACTATCCTTTGGAATTTACAAGGGTGATTATTATTTACTCTCTGTCTCAGGGAACATTCTTTCTTTTACACTCATGTGTGAATGGGTTGGGAAGGACTTTGAAAATTGTAAGTTTTGTGGTCAACTTCCTAGTAGAATCGAAGCCTTTCCCTCACAATTATTGATTCCAAGAGAAGAAGCTGGAGGATTTCTATGCTGCTCCTTTTATTGCCACAGGTGCTGTAAGCCTGTTATCCTTGGTACAAATACACATACCCCTGTTGAGTGTCTCCATCTTGAAAATAAAATGTGCTTGCTTCCTAAAAACAGGTCACCCCTGAACCAACTGAGCAGCTTTTGCTTCTTTCCCAGCAGTTCTCAAATGCATTGTGTTTCCCTGGCCTGTTCATGGTCAGCCATCCCACACCTCCTTGTCTGCCAGGAGGGTACTCTTGACTGTCCAGCACTGGATTCTCTTGTCTGCTTGCTAACTAGCTTTGCAAAGAAGATAGTCCTAAATATGTCCTAAAGATTTTTTCTGAGGTTTTCACTGTTTAAATGATTTCACTTATAGTTAACATCACCTTTCAGAACATGGTGATTAACTCTGTAATTCATTATTATAGTAACATGACCACTCCAGTTAAATCAATAATGTTTTAGAAATTTAACTTAATTTATTAATCCACTTCGTGTTTTTGGCATCCTTGAAAATGACAAAGAGGGCAAGTAGATTTTATTTTTTAAAAAGGCTAGCAACAGTAAAGTATGAAGTCTGAGACATCTAGGAATTTTGGTTTTTGGTACCACATGGAACCTGGGCATTTCAGCCTTGCTGGGGTCTAAAACCACAGCCTACTGAGACCACTTCCATCCCACTACCTGTTTTGTACATCCTGTGGACTAAGAATGGATTTTACATTTTTGAATAATTAGGAAAATATTCAAAAGAGAATACTCTGGCACATGGAAATTATATGAAACTCAGGTGTCCACAGATAGTTTTATTGATACATATGTATTACATATTATCTATTCTATTACATGTTATCTGTGCTTTAGCACTGTAGCAGGTTGATCAGTTCTAAGAGAGTCCAGGTACATGCAAATATGATTCTTTAGGGAAAAAGTGCCAGCCCCTATTCTGTGCAATCACTTCCACTTTGGGGTTTGGGTAAAGTTTAAAAAATGGGTCAAAAGTAAGCATTGTATTACACTCAGAATTGATTATCTTCTTTGCTTTCCCCAACAAATTTGAATGCTTCTATTATCCACTATTAAGAACATTGTGTCCAAGGTAAGATAGTTAACAAATGGAAGGAATGAGTTACTAATGTGCCTTGTCTGATTTTAGAGACTACCTTACATTATGTAGCTCATAGCATCTTAGTTTTCTTCCACTCTTAGCTGAATAGTTTAGATAGTTCTGTCACATGTTTCATGACTGTTGTCCCTATGTGGCATTTCTTTACTACACATTGTGAGAAGGGACGAGGAGTCCCCTGTTCATACTGTTTGTAGATATTCTGTCAATTAGCAGAGCACCATGGGCCCTTAGCATTCTTCCCTATAGTGGGCACATGTGTCTGGCTTCTCAAACCATTTTAGCCAAGAGTCTGGAAAATTTTCATGCTAGTTTCTTTGACCCTTGCCCATGCAGCCTTTGCTTCCTTCCATCTCTTCTGAGACCACAGGATGCACTCCTCCATATAGCCTATGTTGAAGGCTTTACCTCTGGGTGGGGTTCAGTTCTCCATGAAGCCTGGGAAGCACTCAAAAGTAAATTATGCTGTTCCTTAACTTGCTGTTGTTGTTGTCCAGGCTTACAAGGAATGGAAGATTATTTCCTCATTCATACCTTCATCTGACTCCAGAGAGGAAAACTGGCCACTGATTGAAGTACCCTTGAAGAAACCCAGCTCTTCTCAGGCTCGGTCCCTTATGGTGAACCCAGAAATGTACAAGGTGAATCTTTGCTGTTTGTCTACCTATTGATCTAACACTGAACCAGCAAGTAAGGCTTGGAGAGAAATGAGATGAAAAGTAGGGCTTTTCACCTGGCTGGTCTTCCTTTTTATTATTTTTATTTTTTGTGTATTCATGTATTGCCTGCATGTAGGTAAGTGCACCCATGTCGTGCAGTGCCCGCAGAGGACAGAAGAGGTTATCGGATCTCCTGGAACTGGAGTTATGGACAGTTGTTAGCTGCCATGTGGGTGCTGGGATTCGAACCTGGGTCTTCTGCAAGAACAGTCAATGTTCTTAACAGCTGAGCCATCTCTCCAGCCCCTGACTGTTTGAATTTTTAAAAAGTGGAAGTGGGAGAGCGAGAGGTGGTGAATGGAAAAAAAGGCAAACCATAACAATTTTGAGATCCTAGTGTCTGTTCAAAGCTCTCAGTACTTCAAAATTTAATTAAAAATTTTTATCTTGCCAGGCGTGGTGGCACATGCCTTTTTAATCCCAGCACTGAGGAGGCAGAGGCAGGCAGATCTCTGTGAGTTCAACAGCAAGAACATCCAGTGTTCTTAACCGCTGAACCATCTCTCCAGCCCCTATTTTATTTTATTATTTTATTATTTTAAATTTTATTTTATATCCTAACTAGTTTATTGGGCTTGCTAACAGAGCATAGGGTGGGGCGTTATTTACAGAAGAGTGGGTGCCACCCCTACTTTTACAGCTGCCCTGGAAAGTCCACACTCAAATATAGATCCTGTGACTTCCCGACAGCTGCACAAAATGGCGAGAGAGGTGCCTCATGACATTTTCCGTTATTTTATTTTTTTCATGTGTATGAGTGTATTGCCTGCATGTATGTAAGTGTACCCGTGTCATGCAGTGCCCACGGAGGTCAGAAGAGGGTTTTGGATCCCCTGGAACTGCACTTATGGAAAGTTGTTAGCTTCCATGTGGGTGCTGGGAACTGAACCTGGGTCCTCCACAAGAGCAGCCAGTACTCTTAATCACTGAGCTGTCTCTCCAGACCCTCTTTCACAATTTTCTACATGTACACTATGCATTTGGCTGCTCTCTCCCTCTCTCATTTCCCTCCCACCTCTGCTAATCCCTCCACCCCCAATATCTCCTTCCTCTGTTTACTAGTTTTGGTTTGTTTAGTGTTCACAGCATTTAATCAGGGCTGTCTGTGTTATCCTGAGTTTGGAATAACCATCAGGGTCTGGCAATCTCACTAGTGGGTGCACAACTGGATATCCCGGTCTCCTAGAATTTGACTGTTAGGAGGGCCTGACTTCTGTGGACCCAGTGCTAGTATACACAACTGCTGTGAGTTTGTGGTTGCTATATCCTTGTCCTGCTTTAGAAGATGGCATTTTGCAGCCCCTGGCCCCATCCTCTAGCTCTTTCTGTTCCCTGAGCCTTATGGGAGTGGTGCACCTGTCTTGTCTAGGGCTGAGTCTTTAGCCATGCTTTATTCTCAGCATCTTATGTGGGCACCGGTCTTTGCATTAACATCAGTGCTAAGTGTGAGACGCCTCTTTAGGAGTAGTCAGAGAGGCCCCAGAGTCCCTCTAAACAATACTGACTCCTACCACTCCTTTTCATTACCACCAGAACTAGTTGATAAGACCGTACTGCTGTAGATACCTCATCCCTTCTAAGTAAGATTTAGAGAAATCAAGCTGGATCTGGGCGAGAAGATTTCCTTCTCTGCTGACTGGCTATCATGGGGGCCGGGCCAAATGGTAGTATGCAGGCTGCTGTGAACTCTACTAATTGTAATACCAACCTTCCAGGAAAGAGGTGTCCATTGAGTTCCAGGCCAGCTGGGGCTACAGGGAGACCCAGTCTCACAAAACAACAAAGGAAAAAACAACAAAAAAGAAGCAAATATTTAATATGAAATAGGTTTGTCAATGTGGTGTGTGTGTGTATAAAATAGATGTTTTATTTGGCCATAAAAAGAACAAAATTATGTTGTTTGTTAGGAAAATGGATGGCAGGAAATCGTCATGTTAAGTGAAATAGGGCAGTCTCACAGACAGTGACGAAACAAAAAAATTTATCTTAAATTTTTTTTGTGTCTGTATGTGTATCTGTGTATGTGTGTCGGGTAACCATGGAGGTGTTGGAGCCCCTGGAGCTGGAGTTACAGGTGGTTGTGAGCCACCTAATATGGGCGCTGGGAATTGAATCCTGGTCCTCTGCAAGAGCAAAAGCACCTTTCACTGCTAAGCCATCTCTCTCACCTCTAGTTTTTTGTGGGCTGGTAAGATGGCTCAGTAACTCAGTGAGTAAAGGCAGTTGTCATGTAAGCCTGACTACCCTGAGTTTGATTCCCAGAACCTATATATGGAAAGAAGGAGCATTTATTTCACAAAATTGACCTGTGACCTGTACATGCCTGCCCTCCCCATACTATGCACATGCATACATGGTAATAATAAATAAAAGTAATTTAAGCTTAGTTTTTATATTTTTCCAAAATCAGAGTAAGCCCCTTAAAGCATATTTGCATTGTCACTGGAGACAAAAGGCTCATCATTTTTGTCCTCACCCCTCCAAGCTCCTCAATGGAGAGCTGAAACAGCTGTACACTGCCATCACACGAGCTCGGGTCAACCTCTGGATCTTTGATGAAAACTTAGAGAAACGGGCTCCTGCTTTCAAATATTTCATTAGGAGAAATTTTGTCCAAGTTGTGAAGACAGATGAAAATAAAGGTAAGATCTCACTGAAACATTCTTACTGTTGGAGGAAATATGTGTCTCTCAACTGTTCTGATGGTCAGGGAGAGAAGAGAGTATAGTCTTTTGTTTCCGGTTTCATAGTGCTGAAGATTAACTAAGGAGTTTAGGTATGTGAGGCATGTGCTCTACCACTGAGATACACTTCCAGCCTATGGTGTAGTTAAAAAATTTTTTTTTTCTTTTCTCCCCATGATCTTTCAGAAACAGCATTTTGACTCATTTATGTTCGTATGTTTCTAAAGAGTGATTGCAATGGATTTGGGAAGGTTAGCTCCTTTGGGGAACATCTTTTATTTGCCCTTTAAAAACGAGTGTTTTAAGGCTAAGTAAGGTGGCACATGCCTTTAATCCAAACACTTGGGAGGCAGAGGCAGGTAACTCTCTGTGAGTTCTATGTTAACCTGGTCTACATAGCAAGTTCTGGGTCAGCCAAGGTTATATAGTAAGACCCTGTCTCGAAAAAAAAAAAAATGAGTGTTTTGGATAAAGGTTATAGGAAATGGGCCACGTTGATTAATACAAGTTGCCGTGACTTTTGAGTAGCTAATTGTAATTGTCTATCAAAATAAAGATCACATGGCCCTGTTCATAATTATAAGAGAATGAAAACAGCCTAAGCATCCAATATGGGAAAAGATTTTTCTTTTAATGAAGTACCGTGTAAACCATTAAAAAGATGGATTTCTATTTACTGATATGAAAAGATGCTCAAGATGTATTAGATGAAAACGAGCAAGATACAAAACAATGTAAAATGACCCAACTTTAAAAGAACTTTATAATATAGAACTGTATAAACTATGTCTATCAGCATATAGCAGAATAGAATGTTTGCATGTGTATATGTACATGTATATGCATACAAACACCTGCTTGCATGTCTTTAACTATCCAGCCTAATTCATTGCCTGTGGTGATATATTAAGAAATGGGTTTGAGAGTTCAGACGGTGAGAGAGAATGAATTGTCTGACTCTGTTTCTTGAGTATCACAAAACAAGGACCAAGAATTCAGGTCGTAAAGGAGTCATCAGACAGTTAAGCTGAGTCAAGCTACTCAGCACTTGATTATAGGGAATAGAGGGTTCCATGGAGGATCATGTGGAAAAAGTGCACATATGTACACCTATTATTTCTGACACAGACTTTATAATGCGTATCTCTGGTACAGGACTGGTGAGCATGTAGTTTTGGGCAGATGTAGACAGTATCTCCTTCTTACCTTTGTGCCCTCTGTGCTGTTCACAGGGTTTACCAAAATCATTATCACGTATTATTTTCATAATTTACAAAGACTGGCTAATTAAAAAATGAAGCTCTCTGGGTAAGAGAAGGAAGAGAAAAATAACCTTCCCTCCATCTAGAAGAAGACTGCCGTCTTTCTTGAGGGCTAGTTAATGAGTTGGTTCCTCTAGGCTGCAGTTAATTTCTCTAAGGGTAAGGGAAAAAGCAGGGAGCTGCTGCAAAGACTCTTGCTGGTTTCCTAAGTATTTCTCAGCTGGTCTTATGGAAGCTATTTGGTTATTGCTGATGGCTCAGTTGGGGACCAGGATTTGATATTCTATTCCTAGGACTTCACTGTTGTGGTGTGATGAGAAAAGTTGAAGGCTTAAAATTAAAAACCTGTTTGCAGGTGGGATTTGGTGGTGCACAGCTTTAATTTTAGCACTCAGGAGGCAAAGGCAGGCCGTATCTCTGGAGATTGAGGCCAGCCTGGTCTACATAGTGAGTTCCAGGCTAGCTGAGGCTACAGGGAGACCCTTTCACAGAAAAAGACCCCCCCCCCAAAAAAGGTTAAGAACCCATTTTCTCCAGGGTCTTTCCATCTGAGTAGTCACTTAACCATCCTCAGGCCTGACTTTCTGTCCGTTGGCCTTTACCTCCTCAGCTTAAAGGCCTAGAATGGTAATTTTCTTTTCTTTTTTTTGAAGTTCTTAAATTTTATTTTTCTGACTTGTATTTCAGTTTTATTTACACATGTATTTACTCACAATTAACATAACATAAAACTCTGGAAGGAAACAAAACAGTGTGGGTGACATAGTAAGAGTGATTTTGGAAGAGAGGGGCTCTT
>NW_008337179.1:136102-168113 GCF_000622305.1 Nannospalax galili
AAAGGATCAGGAAGCAGTATTGGTTCTCCAGGTGTCTGGGGCCCCAAGACTAGGAATGGCGCAGGGCCCAAACTAGTAGAGAACAGCGGGGGAGATGGAAGGGTTAATGTGGCTTGGGGATTCAAGGGGCGGAGGGCTGCGCTATAGACTTAACCCAAGAGGTCTGAGGATAGGAGTCGTATAGGCATTTTTATTTACAAATTTGAAGTATGAAATAATTGCCATTTCCTTCATGTTGTGGTAGCATTAGGAATGCAAGAACAAGGACAATCTTAATTTTGAGTTATAGTTGGACATGGTAAATTCTTTCAGAACATGTTTCCACTGGACAGATCTGAGGATAGGAGTCGTATAGGCATTTTTATTTACAAATTTGAAGTATGAAATAATTGCCATTTCCTTCATGTTGTGGTAGCATTAGGAATGCAAGAACAAGGACAATCTTAATTTTGAGTTATAGTTGGACATGGTAAATTCTTTCAGAACATGTTTCCACTGGACAGAATGTGAGGTGAGTGTGGTGACTATCTTAACATGATTCCCTGGTGCTCTTCTGACATAGTGTGGCATTTTTCTGGGAATCAGCTTTCACCTGGACAGTAATAGCACACATGGAGTCAAAATGAGAAGTATAGGAATCACTGAATTGTGCCTCAGAGGACTAGCAGAAGGACAGGAACGATGGACCAGGCTGTGAAGCTTAGCATGGGCTTTGTACTTTCTGAACACGCTTACTTTGCTTCTCTGGTTGCTACTCATTGGCCCACACATCTCTGGCCCCTTCAGCCCTGATCTGACTTGTTGGCATTGTCTTGGCTTCAGTCTTTCTGTACTTCATGAAGTTGGTCATTGGTGCTCATTGCTGGTGTCACTCTGGGGGCCATGGCTAAGCAGGGCTAGTATAGAACAGAAGGACAGATAGTAGGTGGTTATAGTAGTGTGTGACCACCAACAGGAATGTTTAGATTGCCTACTGTGATGAGGACAACATATACAGCTGGAAAGACATGTGGGTCTAATTTATGATGGTTCATCTGGGGATTTTTCAGCTTTGCCAAACACAGAATTGATACACATTCAGTAGAAACTATGTTCTGAATTTTGGTCTTTACCTTGACTAGTAATGTGTGGCATAGTGTTCTCGTACAATGCTGGGCAGTGATAATAAGTGACAGCTCCCAGTCAATCATTCAATCACAAGGGAGATTCTGTGATTCTCTACAGTGCTGTGTTGTAAAGCTGTGATGTCTGGCAGGTTAGGTGTATATAATACATTTTTGAATTACGATGTTTTCAGTTTTCCATGTAGTTTATTGAGATGCAGTCAATCCTAAGGCAAGTAGTATGTGTGTTGTAAAATCCTATTACCTTGTTCCTTGCTAATTCTTTCCTCGAGAACTTGTAAAGAATTAGTTGGCTTTGGATTTTCAGGAGGAGTTAGTAATTCTGGTTCATAGCCATAGAGAAAGAAAGTAGACCAGAATTTCAACATCAAATTAGATCTTTTTCCCACTTTCATCTCCTTCTTCTGAAACCCATACCCACCTGTTCTTGGTAAGCCAAAATATATCTTATTGGAGTCTAGAAGGCCAATGTAAGTATTGTCTGCTGTGGGGCCATAACAGAATGCCATAGACTGGGTGGATAAAATAATGGAAATTAATTTTCTCACATTTCTAGTATCCAGAAGTCTAAAATCAAGTGTGGGCTGGGTTGATTTCTTCTGAGGCCTCTCTTGGGTTTCTAGAAGATGTCCTCTTGAAAGGATACCAGTCAGATTGGGTTAGGGCCCACCCTAAAGGATGCATTTAAAGGCCCTGTCTTCAAACAAAGTCATATTCTGAAGTATTAGAAATTAAGAATTCAACAAATGTGCCGGGTGTGGTAGTGCGTTCCTTTAGTCTCAGCTTGTGGGAGGCAGAGGCAGGTGAATTTCTGTGAGAAGAAGGCTAGCCTGGCCTCCATAGCTAGTCCAGCCCAGCTGGGACTACAGGGAGTCCCTTTCTCAAAATAGACCCCCCGAAGAGAATTCAACAGATGGAGGAGGGAGGACACAGTTGAGGCCAAGCAGTAGATGTATGAGTGCCTAGAGAAGCAAACTTGCTTTTTCGGCCCTGAAAAAGAAAATTTGTTTTTTTTTTTTTTTTTTTTTTTTCATTTTAGACTTTGATGATAGCATGTTTGTTAAGACCTCAACTCCTGAAGAGTGGATCACACAAGGAGACTACTATGCCAAGCACCAGTGCTGGAAGGTAAGGGGCCTGGCCAGGAGCCAAGGGTGAGGGGTGTTTGTGCCTGCTGCCCTTGACAGATATCATGAGCAGGTTTCCCACCATTGCATTGATCAGAGGACAGGGTGAGGATAAAGGTGATTGTGCTCCTTCTTAGGAACCATCAAGTTATCCCAAGAGGAGGAGAACTCCTTGTGTGTCCTCTACCATCAGTGCAGGCATGACTACCCCTAATTTTGGTCAAATGTCGGAACATTACTGATAGGTAGATGGAGGGCTGTGACTTGTGCCCTGGCAGGAACTCTTCTATTGATTGATTGATTTTGCAGTTCAGTAAACTCATCTTGGGCCCAATCTTACTTTATTTCTTCTTGTGACAGTTTGACAATGGCTGTTTCAGCAGCTCCAGGCACCCCACTCTCCTCAGCAGCATCCCTCACAGGAATGAGGGCAGGCACTTGTTCTTGTGGATCTCTTTTTAGATCCAGAGTCCTCCGTGGACATACTTATACTTCTCACTGGTTGGTACTAAGTCACATGGCCCTCATGTCTTCGGAGTCCTCTGGGAATGGAGCCCTACCTGGAAGTTTCAGCTTTTTCTGTAGATTAGATTCTGCTATATAGCAAGAAAGTGTGAAGAATACTGTCGGCAGCAACAGTAGCAGCTACCACTACAGGCTGAGCCCCCTAGAAACAAACACTTTCCAGAGCTGAGTGCCTGGGTGCCTGTGCCGCGCATGCAACTACAGTGCTTCCTGAAAGAGCAGCTGTACTGGGTTTGAGCACATGGCTTTCTTCCGTTTAGTGCCTCATGTTGGGAGGTCTAGCTTTTCAAGTGTCAGAAAGATGCCTGCAGTTTCTCTTCCACCTCCGAACAGATATTGTGAGGCAGTAATTTCTCTGGGGAGCTCTTTCTGCTGGTCTAGCACCCCATCTTATCGGAGTCTATAAGGCTAGACCTGAGTGAAGGGACAACGCAGTGGTGAGGATCCTGAAACTGCAAGTCAGAACTGGCTTGAAGCCATGCTGTGAGGTGTGTCTCACATACCTGGGAAAAGGAGCTCTCCAAGTTTCCTAGCCCCAATTCCTAGAAGAATATTGTCTTCTGTTACACAGAAAATAGTTTACATCTTCAGAAAGTAACTCACATCTGGGATTTATCAGTTACCTGTTGCTGTGTAAGAATAACCCCCAAACTCAGTGGCTTAGCACAAATTATTTGTGCTGCCCGCAGTTCTGCGGATTGGCTGTGTGAGTTCAACTGAGTACTACTCTAGACTCTCCTGGAGAATTTGTGTGTTCACATTCAGCTGCAGAGTTCTGCTTCTGGGAATTGGCTGGTTCTTGGCTTTGGTGATGGGGTCACTGGAGGTCCTAGAACACTTGTCTCACATCCTCCAGCAGATCAGCTTGAGCTTATTCATGTGTTCAGGACTTAAAGAGTGAACAGAAGTATGTCAGTCCTTGAGGCCTGGTCTTAGAATTAGCCCCACGCCACTGCCCCTGAATTCTCTTGACTAGATAAGTCACAGCTCACATAAAAAGACAGGGAGCTTGGCAGCGTTCCTGAGTACAGTGGTAGGAGAGGCTACAAAGGTGTACTGTCAGAGTGTGGGCAGAGAGTGAAGGACTCTGGCTGTCTTTGCAGTCTATTACATGAGGTGAGGAAACACAAATTGTACTGCTGTAGATTTAATATGTATGGAACGTCATTTTAATATATATAATATTTAGCTGCAGAAATTGATTGAGCCTTAAACTTTATTCATTGTTTGTCCTTTTTATAATTGGAAAGAAATACTGAACGTTTGGCTGTTGTTGTAAAACCAAGAACTTTTTGGCAGGGTGGAGGGTGGTGGTAGGGAGGGAATAGTGAGATGAGATGGGAAGCAGGTGTGGGTGTGGCGTTAGAAAACTGCAATATATCAAGTTACCTTTACTCCTTTCAGAACATCATTGCTGTTGCCCATATGTGTTGTCCATGGATTTCCAATTATTTATCCCTTCAAAAATACCTTTTGAATGTTTGAATCTAAAATTTTTTTAGGGGAGCCGGCACAGATGAGAATGTTATAAAAAGCCTTCTCCTCGCCTGACTTTATTTTGACCCCGCTAAAGGACTTCAGGACTCAGGTGGCTTATTGAGTTTTTGGCTGCATGTCAATGAATGTTTCAGAACCACCATACAAGACCATTCATTCAACAAATACTTGTTGAGCTATGGGCCAAACTTTATGTTTAGATCCTAGGAATACGATGGTGAGCAACAGAGGCACATAGATGAGTTCGCAGTTCAGTTGTCGCAGGTGCCACAGATGAGAACCAGCTGCCTCCAGAGCCACCTGTCCCAGACACAGGAGGTCAGGAAAGCCTTTGTTAAGAAAAGGGACCTTGTGGAATAAATGAAGTTAGTTAGGCAGAGAAAGGGAAGGAAGAGCATATCAGCTAGAACAGTGCATGCAAAGGCCCCAGGGTGGGAAGGAGTGTGGCACAGGTCCCAGGAGTGAATGAGGCCTGAGGAGCTGGGGAGACAGGAGCAAAGAGCGCTCTGTCAGCAAGTGCCACTTGGTGCCTCCATGCCCACACTGAAGACTAATGCCAGGCACAAGGTGAGCTTTCTGCTCCTGCATCCTGTGCTGAGACACATGCAAGCATTTCTGTTTTAGAAGAGCAGATTTCTGCTGGCCTGGGTTTGGGTTATGGTTAGGGACCCTGTGACACTAGTTTGTATACCTCATTGTCAAGAGGTTTGTTACTACAGATCCTCATGCTCCGAGAGTCTGGATGTGCTCTGATGCCATCCCTACCGCATTTCTACCCCACCACTTCTACTGCTGTTGCACCAGCACATAAGTTACCACTGTAGTTAGCAACTATGTCAAAGCCCAGAAAAGCCACTGGGTGATTTTGGGCCCATTGCTCCAAGGCTCTGACTAAGGTTGCTACTACATAGAGTGATGAGGAGGATGCCTCATGTATGCAGCTTGTTGGAAGATTAAACAAAATTGTTATTGTGATGGCCTATAGAAATACATAGTGGACACCGTTTTCATGGCTTCTGGCTACTTCCTAATGAAACCTTTGGGTGTGTAAGCTGGTTCCACTGCTGAGCTCTGTCTTTGGAGAGGCCTCTCTTTAAATAACCTGCACCTTCCTGCTCTTTCCTGTCAAGTTGGGCAGGGCAAGACACAGGGCTCTGTCTGTAGGAACATAATGCATGCTTTGACTCTTGTTCTGTCATCTCCATTACCTTGCTGGGAATCAAACCTTTTGGCCTATTCTAGGTTGCAGCTAAGTGTTACCAGAAAGGAGGTGCATTTGAGAAGGAGAAGTTGGCCCTGGCTCACAATACTGCCCTGAACATGAAATCCAAGAAAGTCAGCCCTAAGTAAGTATTTCAGGATCATGTCAGATATGCTCCGCTGACAGTAGCAGTCTGAATATATTGGTCAATGTTTCATGAAAATCCTGTTGTGTTTCCCTTTCCCTAGGGAGAAGCAATTGCAGTATTTGGAGCTAGCTAAGACTTACTTGGAATGCAGTGAGCCAAAGCTGTCCCTTAAGTGTCTGAGCTATGCTAAGGAGTTCCGGCTCTCTGCCCAGTTGTGTGAGAGGTTGGGAAAGGTATGGTCCCCAAACCAAGGTGGTACTCAAAGATTGGGGCTTCCCTTGAGCAGATGGAGGGTGGGCCTCTTGACTTCTTCTGGCAGAAAGAGGCTCCAGTCCTTTGAAGGAAGGAGAGGCTGGCCCTGTTGACTATGGTCTTTCTTTCTCTACTTGCTGAAGCTTTTAGAAGACTCTGAAGAGTGTGTCTTTGTGTCTGTGTATGTCTATGCGTACATCACATAGACATGTGGTTGATACCAGGGAGGCCAAGTCTTCAACCAACAGCAGATGGTCATTAGAATATTTTAAAAAACATTTTATTATTTTTATTTTATGAGTGAATTGCCTGCATGTGTGTAAGTGTACCTCTGTCGTGCAGTGCCTGCAGAAGACAGAAAAGGGCGTTGGATTCTCCTGGAACTGGAGTTACAGATGAATGTTAGCTGCCTTGTGTGTGTGGAGAACTGAACCCAGGTCCTCTTCAAGAGTAGCCAGTGCTCTTAATTGCTGAGTCATCTCTGTAGCCTTGCATTAGAATATTTTTGCTTTCTCTTTATGTTCATAGTCTACTGTCAGCTTAAGTAGCTTTGTGTTTACATGGAAGTTTTGTGTTCCCAAGTAATTACTCTAGATCTTTACTGTCCACTCCAGCAGCCATGTGTGGCTCCTTGATTTAAAATTAAATGAATTCACAGGAAATAAAGTTAAGTTTTGTGTCCTCGTGGTCACTAGCCACAGTGTGAGGGCTCATTGTTGCAGAACGGCATAATTGGGGCAGAGCTGCTAGCCTGGAGTACAGCTACTCATAGAGTGGTCAGCAAGCTGGCAGTAGGCCACAGATAGTTGTTTGTCTGCAGCAGGATTGAAACAGGAGAGAATAAGCAGAAATTGTTTAGAGCTGTGTTGTTCTGCTTGACCTTCAAGCAGTGGTCATTTTCTAGAAACTCCTTTAAAATTGTTTTTTCAGTTTTCATGTGTGTGGTATGTGTACACATGTGTATGGTGCACATGGTGTGCACATGCCTGTGGAGGCCCAGGGTTGATGTTAGAAGTCATCCTCCATTGCTCTTCTATCTTCTTCATTGAAGCAGGTTTCCTCACTCAAACGCAGAGCTCACTGGTACAGCTAGTCTTACTCTGTGGATCTCCCATCTTTACTTTCCAAGGCCACCATGCCCACCAGGCTTTTTTTTTTTGTAAGTTTTTTACTGAATTTTTGTATATTTCATACAGAACATCTTAATCATCTTTATACCCCCTTCCCCATTGACACCTTCCATGGCTCCCCCACGGATGCATGTATTCTGTCATTTGTATAAAGGCCTATCAAGTGAAGTTAGTGTCCCCAGATGTTCCTCAGTGCAAGTTCATCCCCTGAAGTCTAGTCAGACTATCTAGAGTCCTACCCTTTAGGAAGATCAGTTCTTCCTCACCCAGCAGTAATCAGCTGCCAATAATTCTTTGACTAAGATTGAGGCCTGTTGCCTATTTGCAGTTCTGTGCTGGGTTTTTGCCTGCTTCAGTGTACATGGGTCTTGTGCATGCTGACACCATTGCTATAGGTCATTAAGAGCAAGGTCCCAGGAGCCTGTAGGACTCTATTTCCATGTGGTCATGTGCTGTCTCCCTGGCTCTTACAGTCTTTCTGCCCCCTCTTCCACAATGGTCCTGGAGTCCTGGCTGGATGGAGTTTATTATAGGAGTCCTGACCAAGGACCCATACTCTGCAGACTCTTATTCTCTACGCTTTGGCCATTTGTGTCCTTTTGTGTTTATGACCCTCTGTTGCATGAGGGAGCTTCATTGATGAGAGTTGAGAGATGCATTAATGTTCTCTCTACCCCTTGTTCCACTGTGTTCTGTGAGCCTTAGGTGTAGAGGTTTCATTGTAGATGTGTCACTTAGGCTTGGGCAGTTCACAGTCTCTGTGTATGATCAGTTGTGGAACTCCGTAATAATCTCCAGATGTTGCAAAAGAAGCTTCTTCGATGAGTGGTGACTGGGATACTTGTCTGTAAATATAAGGATTCATATTTTGCATATAATAATCAATTACATTTCTCTAGGGATGTGACAGCCTTGGGGTGTTCTCTAAGGTATGTGACCTCTCCAGACGTGTGCATTTGGCTATATTTACAGTACCACACATGAGTTTCCTCTTATTGAGTGGCCTTTAAGTTCAATTAGGTAGCTGTTGATTACCCCTAAAATAAAAGCGTCACTACTGCCCCAGTATAGTTTGCTGTGCCAGTCATTGTTTTGGTTATTAGGCCTTAAAGCTGGGGTTGTTGGACCATCAATTGATGTTCTCCCTTAGCAGCTTGTGTAGTGCTCTCCAAATCTATGAGAATTAGCCTTCAGGGGAGGTGGCTTCCAGGTTAGTTCCAGCTTTCTTGCTCCAAATCCTGTGTCCAAAGTATATCCTGTCTTCAACGATAGGGTTTTACCCTCAAGTTTTGGGAGGTAATCAAGGGCTGTGGTAATAGCCTGTGCAATTTTGGGAACTACCCTGGCCCAGCAACTCAAAGGGAGATGTCTCCTATCTGGCACTGTTTATTATTGTAGAGCCTTCAGCTGTATACATGGACTCATGTAGAGATATTGTATGTGTAATTTTCAGTAGATTTTTGGTCTTTTTTGTTTGTTTGTTTTGGAAACAAGGCCTCCTGTAGCCCCAGCTGACCTGGAACTCACTATGTTGACCAGGCTGGCCTTGAACTCACAGAGATCTGCCTGCCTCTGCCTCCCGAGTGCTGGGATTAAAGGTGTGTTGCCACCACACCCAATTTCAATAGGCTTTTGTACTAATACAATTCCCTCTGGGTTTTTTATACTAGCTAGACATTATTTATCTCTTTCTTCTCTCTCTCTCTCTCTCTCCCTCCCTCCCTCCCTCTCTCTCTCTCCCTCTGTTAACCCTCTCTCCAGTTAAAGTATCTCCATTTTCTCCATTTCTCCCTTGATAATACCTGTCTCCTATGGTCCCCTCTTCTCTTGAGCTCTTTATTTCCACCCCACCCCCAGGCTTTTAACAGTCTCAGGTATACAAACTCAGGTTCTCAAACTTGTGGGGCAAGGACTTTAGCCACTGAGCCATCTCTCCAGCCCCACAATTCCTTTGTAATATACCAGTTATGATGGAGTAGAAAATCTGGCAGTTGCAGAAGCTGTACCAGAAAGCATCTAGAGATCTGTGAGCTGTTCTACCTCCTGTCAGAAGTTTCCTACCCTCCAGTTGCAAGGCAGGTTTCTGCATCTGTCAGTGTGGCAATTTCTAGGATCTCTGGGTATGGGATAAGGGGTGGAGGATGGGACCTACTGAGAAATTCAAAGTGTGTGTCTAGGTCAGTGTCTGAGAAGGAGATAAGGTCTTCTCAATGCCGTAGACCTGACTCCATGTTTACTACAGGATGTGACTTGTAGGGATATGGGAGGTGGAGATGGAAAAGGAACACCACACTTCAATTGGAATGGTCTTTTGGGTCCCACATTCCTGGAGCTAGGATAGTTTCCAGTTTTTCTAGCCTTTCCAGTTTTTCTATCCTCTGCCCTCCAATCTTTATGCCATTGCCTTGAACTCTAATTAGAGGCTATAGGAAACAGGCCTTGCCTGTCACTTTTTCTCTCTCCCATTGTGTGCTGTTTAACCTGCCATCAGCCTCATTTGCATGCATTATTACAGATTAACTAGTGGTGCTTTCCTGACACATACATTTAATCTTATCTGAGTAACATCTGTGCTTTTGCTTTCCCCACCTTTCTTATTGTGTTAAGCTCTGGCCATGTCTTTCTCTAAACTGGTAATATTCTAGAGTGAGCATTCACTGTATTACTGTCTATTTCCCCAGTAGTGAAAGTCCCAGCTCCTACTAGTACCTGGCTGCCACACACAACATTGGTATAGCACATCTCATGACTCCCCTGCTGGAGCCTTTTATGACATGTTGTTAGAGGGGCTTGCTGCCCTGGAATACACGGCTACTGTATTCAGTTACTAGGTATGACCACCTTGCTCTCCAGAATGGCTATTCTATTTTGTGCATAAGCGTTCTATGTCCTCATATCCTTGGCCCTGTTTTGCAGATTGTAATTTTTGAAAACCAGTAGATGTCTCTCACTGTGGATTTAATTTACATTCCTTTGGTTATGAATGAGATTGATTTGGTTGAATATCTTTACTTTAATCATTCAAGTTTTCCCTGCTGCAAACTACCAGTTTATATTCTTTGAGTGTTTTTGTCCTGTTTCCAAGGAAGTCTTTTCCTTGTGGTTGTAGAATTCTTATGTTCTAGGCCTGCCAACACTTGTATGGTAGCTACTAGTCATATGTGGCTATTTAATGTTAAAGTTAAATTTTAAAATTCAGTTCCTAGGTTATACTACCTACATATCAAGGTCTCAGTATTCGGATGTTGTTAGTGACTAATAGACAGGATTATACAGTAGTGGAACACTTCTGTTCTCTCAAAGAGCTCTGTTTGGCAATGCTGCTCAGTATTAAAATTGTTTTTCTTCCCTCTCTCCTTCCCTCTTACCCCCCATCCCCTTTATTTTTTTCCATGCTAGGAATTTAACCTGAGACCCCACAAGTTAGGCAAGCGCTCTACCACTGAGCTATGTTCCAAACCCTTAACGTTGGTTTTTCTCTTAACTTTCATGCGTCCTTTGAACAGCTTTGTAATCATCAAATTCATCAGTTTTTCTCCTAAAATTTGTGTGTTTGGGGTTTGTTGAAAACATTTTTTTACCTCCAGGTCACAAAGATATTTTCATAATTTTAAACCTCAGTAGTTTCGTATTTAAATCTTTAAATCACATGGAGTTTACCTTTGTATGTGGTGTGACACTGGGATTTAGCTTATTTTATAGTTTTCCTAATATTGTCTATATTATAGTTTCAAATGGATTCTAAAATAATAGACATCTTGTTATTCATGGTATTAGTTTATTTAACTTTTTATGGTTTATTTTATTTTTAATTATGTATGTGTGTCTGTCTCTGTGTGTGATGTATGTGAATATGAGTACAGGTGCCTGCAGAGGCTAGAAGTATCAGATCCCCTGAAACTTGAGTTATAGGCAGTTGTGAGCTGCCCAATATGGGTGCTGGGAGCTAAACCTGGGTCCTCTGGAAGATCAGTTTGTTTTTTTAATCCCTGAGCCATCTCTCTAGCCTGTAATGGTTTATTTTTAAGAGAAAAAGTCAGAATACTCTAAATAAAAGTAAAATTGTTCTCTGCTCTAGATAAGAGATGCTGCCCATTTCTATAAGCGAAGCCAGTGCTACAAAGATGCTTTCAGATGCTTTGAGCAGATTCAGGAATTTGACCTTGCACTCAGAATGTACTGCCAAGAGGAGCTTTTTGAGGAAGCTGCCATTGCAGTGGAAAAGTAGGTGGTTTCATTCTTTTGCTTCCTCCTTTCCTCTCACTTCTCTCAGAAGGATATTCTGCCACTTCGGAAGTGGCCTGACCATGTCAATCTCTTTCACTTGAGTAGAGGCCTTGGTGCAGTGGTGGAGTTCATTGAGAGCAGGATGCTGCCTCTCAGCCTCTTGATAAGCTCTGACACAGCATGGTGAGGAGAGAGGGCTGGAAAAGATGGGTATGTTATAGTGTGTTTATAGTAGGAAATACTGTCTCCAGTCAGTCAAATACAAGGACCCTTGAGAGCTTCATCAGTCTAACATGAATCCAGCACACCTGGTAAAAGAGAAAATTTGCAAGTTAGATAGGATGACAAAGACTGCCGCAGTCACTGGTGTTCATAGCACTCATTTTGTCCTCTCTCATTACCACTGTCAAATTTGCCAAACTTGAGTACGCAAATTATTATCAGGCTGTAGTTTTGATTATACATAAATTTTGCACTGCAAATTAACTTTCAATTTAACTCGTACCTGCTTGAGTTGTACCACTATAGTATTTCACTAAGAAAGCATAGTAATGCCTGATTATTTTGTTACTATACTAGTAACTAGACAGTGAAGAATTTCTAAAACTACTTGAGTGCTTGACAGGTTTAGGTCCATTCTCTAATATCTGCACATGGGGGCTTTATTTAAGTTGTTTTGCATTGTATTTTGGAGGGATTTTCTTATTGTGGTGATGACAAGTTGACATTGTACCCTCTGTCTTTGCAGATATGAGGAAATGCTAAAGACCAAGACCTTTCCCGTTTCCAAGCTGTCCTATTCTGCCAGTCAATTTTACTTGGAAGCTGCTGCAAAGTATCTGAGTGCAAATAAGACTAAGGAAATGATGGCTGTCCTTTCCAAGCTCGATGTAGAGGACCAGCTGGTGTTCCTGAAGTCTCGGAAATGCCTAGCAGAAGCAGCAGACCTGCTGAACAGGGAAGGTCGGAGAGAAGAGGCTGCCCTGTTGATGAAGCAACATGGCTGCCTCCTGGAGGCTGCCAGGCTCACTGCCGACAAGGACTTCCAGGCCTCGTGTCTGCTGGGAGTTGCCCGCCTCAATGTGGCCAGAGATTCTGACATAGAACATACAAAGACTATTCTAAGAGAAGCACTTGATCTCTGCTATCAAACTAGCCAGCTGTCTGGCATCGCAGAGGCCCAGTTCCTGCAAGGGATCATCCTGCGAGACTTTCAGAAGCTCAGAGATGCCTTCATCAAATTTGACATGCTCAACCACTCGGCTGGGGTTGTGGAAGCTCTCTATGAAGCAGCCAGCCAGTGTGAGGCTGAGCCTCAGAAGGTTCTGGCCCTGGCTCCAGGGGGCTTGGAAGTCCTTCTCAATTTGGTCAGAGCCCTCAAAAAAGTGACTAACAATGCTGAAAAAGAAATGGTCAAATCTTGCTTTGAGTTTTTTGGAATTTCCCAGGTAGATGCCAAGTATTGTCAGATAGCCCAGAATGACCCTGGGCCCATATTGAGAAGAGTTTTTGAGTTGAATTTGACCTTGAGTGAGAAGAAAACGAAAGATCACTTCTTGATCACAACTGAACAGGTGAAACTGGCTCTGAACAAGCACCTTTTGAGCAGACTGTGTCAGATCACACAGAGCCTTCTTGCAAAGACCTACCCGGCAGTCTGCACAAGATTTACTGTGGGCTTAAAATGCGAGGATGAGCGGTGTGAAGATTTCCACAGACCCCTGAGGCGCTGTGAGGCCAAGTGCATGGTTCAGTCAAAAATGCACCTGGTGGCAATCAATGGGTTGCTTCTGGAAGCCAAAAAAGTATTCCCTAAAATCTTAGCTGAAGAACTTGAGGAAATTGATGGTATTTTGTCTACAGATATGTATAGCCTTTGTAAATCCTTCCTGAATGTCCTCTTCCCTAGGCATTTCCATCAGAGAGTACTGTCAGAAAACCCCATGGCTTGCAAAGAAATTCTCAAGACAAATTACAAGTCCTTCCGATCCTACCGGTTTGCCTTGAAAGAGTACATCTATAACCTGTTCCAAAACGAAAGTGCACACAGCCGCCGGGAATCCACAGACCTGTGGTTGAGGGCCATGCAGACTTTCCTTCTCTCATCCAGCTACCCGGAGGAGTTTGAAAAGCTGCTCCACCAGGAGGAGGACAGTTACAATCGGGAGCTGAAAGCCCTGGAGTCTGACAAAGAGGAAAGGAGCAGGGGGAGAGGCAGCAAAATGAAAGGAATAGAAGGGAAATTTGGCATGCTAGTGCCCAACAAGGAAGATGAAAGTACAGAAAAGTCTCATTTGTGCTTCATTCGGCTGCTGGAGAGTTCCATGGACCAGCTCTATGTGCATAGAAACCCTGAAGACTACAAGAGGCTCTTCTATCGCTTCATGAATGTCCTCATCAAGCGATGCAAAGAACCACTCATCCCCAGCATTATCAACACAGTGCTGCTACTGGAACTCCAGTTTGTCCACTGTGGAGTGGTGCTGACCCGCCTCTGGAAGAACGCCGTCCTGTGCCTCCCTAAGAGCTACATTGCGCTCTTGCACTACTGGGAGTTCCTGTCCAGCAAGAAGGACAGGGAGCTCAGCGATGTGTTCTCCATTATTCAAGAGTACAAGCCGAAGGATGTGGCCAGAGCCATTCGGGACTTCAGGTTCCACCTCTCCTACCTCGTCAAGGTGCTGTGTGGTTACGAGAATATGAACTTCAATGTCCTGCTCGATGCCTTCAGTGAAATAGACTATGTGATTTCAGGCGAGGCTGAGCGGACACTGGTGCTGTGTTTGGTGATGCTGGTGAACGCTGAGGAAGTCCTGCAGCCCTTTTGTAAGACACTTCTGTATCGCCACTTCCAGGAGATCCAGACAAGGCTGGAGCTGATGAGCATGGACTGGCCAGACCAGGTTCCCCAGAGGCTGCGGAAGGTGGTGCAGCGGGTGTTGGTGGCGGGCAGCGTGAAGTCTGTGGCTGAGGCACTGCAGGATCTGCTCTTCGAGCGGGATGAAGAATATCTGGTGGACTGCCACTGGCGGTGGGACAGTGTGCACACCAAAGGCACCACTGTGCGTGGCCTCTGTCATGAGGAGGTCAGACTGAACCGCCTGCTCTGTGTGGGCCCTGTGGACCACTTTGCTGAACCAGAGTGGGACTTAGGTGAAGACGAGATGGAAGAGTTGGATGAGGTGGCATTGGAGGAACGAGATCACTTTCTGGCCGCCATCCTTTCCCAGAAGCAGCGCAAGGCCTCCGTCCAGCGCAAACTACGCAGAGCCTGCCTGGTGGTGTCTCTGTGCATCACCTGGAGGAGATGGATCCAGGCAGAACATGTCAGGGAAGAGGCCAGGGAGCCCAGGGCTGGGAACTTCAAAAGGGCTGATGTAGACAGGACGCAGTGCGACCTGTGTGGTGTAAAGTTCAGCCGCAGCCCCGAGGGCTACTTTAATCCTGGCAAAGTGTTTGAGGGAGCAGCCTCAGAGGCTGTGGTCCTTTCCAGGGCTGAGCTGGAGCGGAGGGAATGCCGCGAAAGAAGCAGCGAGTCCTATGAGCAGCACATTCGCCTGGAAAGCCACCAGAGGCAGCAAGCAGCCTATCAGAAATACCTGGAATTTTTCCATGAGAAGGTGGACCCAGCCATCGATGAAGGCAAAGTGGTGGTACAGGACATTGAGCAGAGCATATGGATCCGCAGTCACCTGGGCTCCAAGGAACAGAGCCACATGCTGCAGAGGAAGGTGCAGGAGCGCATCAGGAGGGTTTCGGATTTGGTGGAGGAGCTGTACAGGAGGAAGGCCTGGGCTGAAGGTGAGAGTCCTGCAGAGGTGGGTCCAGGCACTGAGATGGGCCCAGGTGAGGTAGGACACTCAGAGTTACAACTGACTTGGGGGTGGTGAACTGTTAGCATTAACAGAAAGACAAGTGAAGGGTGTCATCAAATTCCAGCAAAATCTCAGTTGAGACCCTTGCCAGATAAATATTTGTGATTATTGTAAGTCAGGATGATTTTCCTAGGTACTGCAGATGAGAAAATAGTTTGCTAACTAATTCTATGGAGAAGATACAGGGAGAGTGGTTAAAGTCGTGAGGAAACTCTTCAAGGTTCCTTTGTACTCATTCAGTGATCTTTTCTTGAGCATCTACTAGGTGATGAACCCTAGGATAGGTACTGAAAGTGTATGGGTCTCTTCTGAGGATGGCCCCCTAAATCACACCCACTGTGAGCCTTTTGTAATAGGTTTTATCTGGTTTTTGAATCAAGTTTTCCCTTTATTAGCTAGCTACTTTTCAGCAATACTGGTATGCATAAAATTAATAAAATTGCATTTAAAAATATTCTGTAATTCAGAATTTTCCCCAGGTTAGGGCTTAATGACATTTTGACCACAGGTTGCCTTGAAAGACTTGCCAATGTTGGTCTCTACAGATATACAGTAATGGCACTGGGCTAGCATTCAAAGGTAACTGATGCTTGTGGTGGCAGAAGGCAGCTTTGGGTCCCTTACATGATAGGAAGGGCTCTCCAGTGAAAGCCAGATTAGCTACTGGGAGGTGGGATTTGAGTATTTGACATTCAGTGCCCTTTTTTTTTTTTTTTTTTTTTTTTTTTTTTCTTCCTGTAGCGGTTTCTGTAGCAGAGGAGGTGATGACTCGGCAGGTCAAAATTCTGACCCTGTCAGTTAAGGATGCACAGGATTGGCTGATGAAGACTGAATTCCGCTTGAAAGAGGAAGGTAAGCCTTTGATGGCTCGTAGGTGAGTCTCAAGTGGGTTTTCCAGTGATGTGAGAAGTGGTTCATTCCCTCTCTGGTAGTGTCACTCTGGCAAGCCAAAGTGTCAGTGACACAATTGTCCCATCTGACTATGGGAGCCATTTTTTAAAGCTTGTGATAGTTGCTAAAAACTTCCATTGGTCATGAGCTGTTATTGATGATGTAGTCACTCCGTAAACTCAGTACAGCAACTCCCAAGGATATATGGTATTGTAAAACCACCCCTTGATAAATATGTTTGCCTATGTCAATCTATCCTTTTAGCCAGTGGGGATCTGTTGCGTGTCTAATATGTGACAGCCCTAGTCTGGTCTGGGGATGTACTTACGAACAAAGCAAATCATTAGGGAAGTCACAGGCATCCCTGCAGAGGGTTCCAAGCTTGTGCAGAATATAGCAGGTTTCTTGCTGGCAGTCAGAATTTTGCCACATTCTGTATGCTCTTAGAATGTCTTCTCTCTTGCCCTTTCTGACTGTGGCTCACTTCGAGCTGGGAATATTGCTTCTTGTTCTGAGTGTCTCACTGGGCTGATACTTTTCCAGTGCTACTGAAAATCCAGACTCCAGAGCAAAGGAAAACTTGGAGGAACTTGGCACAAATGTGACAATAAAAATGTCTTTAGCATTTAAAAGTTTCTCCAAGGGATTATGATTTTGATTGTTTCAAGGGAGAGATAATTAGCATACCAACACAAGGAACCAGCCTATAAAGAGCTTAATTCTGGAAGATATTTGCTTTGCCGCCTCTTGGGAAGCCATGCCAGTACTCAAAGGAAAGTTCCATTTCTCTAGCATCCAGGCAGAAGGCTTTTTCTTTACATTAAAACAATAATTATGGAAGGTTAGGTTTTTTTCAATATTTTTATTTTATGTGTATGAGTGTATTGCCTACATGTGTGTAAGTGCACCCATGTCGTGAAATGCCCACGGCCACAGAGGTCAGAAGAGGGCATCAGATCCCCTGGAGCTGGGGTTATGGACAGTTGTTACCTGCCATGTGGGTGCTTGGAAATGAACCCAGGTCTTCTGCAAGAGGAGCTAGTGCTCTTAACCACTAAACTGTGTCTCCAGCCCAGAAACATTAGGTTTTACTGGATGCTGAACTTCACAGTAGAACAGGAAGTTACTGTCTTCATTTGTTTCTACTTTTTGCTTCCTAAATAGGTATTGTTCAAGAAGATGATTATGAAAATGATGTTGAAGACTTTGGCGAGCTCCGTCCTAGAAGGCGGTCCCGGAAATGCGGGAAACAGCGAAAATACTAACATTTCACACAGCTATTGCCTCTTAAACCTTCAGAACATTCCATCTTGTCTTAGAATTCTGGATGCTGGGGCAGACTAGAAAAAAGAATGTGAATTAGTCTTAAAAAGGAATAGGTCACCTTTGCTTTTCTTTCTTGTATTCCTCATTTAGTGGTGGCTTAGGGCCTGGTTGTTCCCTCAGCTACAGGGACCTTCTGTTTTCCAAGTTGAAAGCATTGCTTTCCCCCAAACATGTCCAGTTTAAAGGAGTGGTAGTTGAAAGGAACACTGAGATTCTTCTGGCCAAAGCCTCAGACTCTCAGGCTCATCGGGGCATGAGTCAGTAGCAGAAGACTTAGCATTTAGACTGGCATGCCTCATTTCAGAGTGCCCCTTTTCTGGGCCAGGAAATCCCTCTGCAAATCCCTCATCTCTTGCCACACTGCTGTAACAGAGAGCAGAACCAAGGCATGTGTGCCCAGGGTTCATTTGGGCCTCACCATCAGCCAACCCTGAGCCCAGGCTACTTGATGATTGTCTATGAGCTGGCTTCTGTGATATATGTTAGCCTTTATCTCTCTGGCAACTTTTCTACCCTCCCTCTACTTTTTGTAATCATTCTCAGCTCCCTGTGCAAGTCACGTTAGACTACCTCAGAATGTAGTCAAGCATTCCCCCAGCATCCCTTGGACATCCTTTCCATATGTGGGAATGTTTGAGGGTGTTCCAGTCTGCCTCTCCAAGGTAGTCCTACCTTTGCCTTGGCTGTTTTGTAAATGACCTGAGAAGTGCTTTGTGAATAGCCCATATAGTGATGTTTCTTGGTTCTCCCTGGCATAGTTGACACCCATGCTTGGGTTAACATCTTGAGTTTCTACCCACTGAGCATTCTAGGTGGGAAACGATGGACAGAGGAAGAAGGCAGCCTTCCAACCTGGTTCTTTGGGATTTGACTGGATCACTGCCATGTGGCCGGTAGGCCCTGCCAAAGGGCGTTGCATGTGGTCTGCCTGTGGGAGGCCTGTGTTCCCCTCCACCCACTGCCAGCAGCCATCAGTCTGGTCTCATTTGGGAAGCCTTCGTGCCTCTGATGGTCACTGCCTACCCTTTTCCCCCAGCCCAGGTTCACACTGGCCTGAGGGCTTTGTCCCCACTACACAGAATCAGCTTTTCCTCCATGTTGCTGCTGCTTCTGCTGCTCACTGTTTGCCCTCCATTGTCTTTCTAAAGACCAGTATCCTTGAAATCTTTGTGTTTATAATTTTTATTAAGTTGTGTTTCTCATTTTTATTCCAGATTTTTTTATAAACTTGCCAGAAAAACCTAATCAAATATTGCTGTATTACCACATTTTTATAAAGTTATAGCATCTCTTACTTGCTGTTGTCCTTTTGTTTATTTCATATCTTTACTAAGAGTAAATGGATGAATCCTGGGGTTGGTTGCATCTAGATGCTGGCTGATGTTGGCTGGAGCAGAAGCTTTCTGTGCTTGCTAAGGTTAAGAAATCCCAGGTCACACAGGCACAGCTGAGTGCAGGCACTGATGTTGGTGGGAGTATTGCTGAGAGCCAGCCTTCTACACCCTTTTCCTCTGCATGTACGGTTTAGACAGCATGGAGTGTGTCAGTGTTGTGTCCTAGGGCTTTCCCCTAGCAAGAAACATTGCCCTAGAAGGTGAGAGACCTGGAATCAGATACCTCTCTTGCCCCTCATGAGCTGAATAACTTGGGATAACTAGATGTGTTCATTATAGTATCTAGATGCCCCACCACCCTCAGGGCCTCAGGACCTGGTGTGGGGGACTGGAGAAAACAATGGTGATAGAAAGGCACAGTATGTGGGGCTGGCAGCAGTATCTACACACCCCCAGTTGGGCCTCTGTTTCCCACTTTGGGACTTTGTTCTGTAAGGTTTAGGATTTGGATACCTTTAGGTCTTGGTGCTGTGATGTCAGTGTTCACTTACATGGGGCAAGCAGGACATCTGTGCTGAAGGAACCAAATTGTTGGAACTGAGCTTCAGGATTAAAGAGGCTCAGCACTGGAAATGATGATCCCACTGCCTTCTCTACCTGCACCACCCAGTAAGCTGCCTAAAATCTTCCCAAGAATCCATTCCTATAGCTCAGAAGGTCCCCTGAGAGGAGGATGAGGAATGTCACTAATGACCAAGCTCAGGAGCCTAGTCCAGAGGCAGGGCATTGTTGTCCCAGGCCTGCCTGGAAGAAAAGGATATGGGTGTGTATCAGCATCCCAAGACCATGCTGTAGTTCATCAATTCTCTAGAAGAGTTCAAGGACTTCACCTGTAGCAGCAGTCATGACTATGATTTAATCTTGCAAAAGCATTCTAGGCACAGCCCATACTAAGAAAGGTAGGTGGAACAAAGGTGGGGGTGGGGGTACCAGGTACTAGAGTCCTTTCTGAGTCACACAGGGCGTGGCCAGCTCTCTGGCAGAGTTGTGAAAATACTTGTGAGATGTCAACCAAGGAAGCTTACCAAAGACGTGGGGTTTTTTTTTTTGTTGTTGTTGTTGTTTGTTTTGTTTTGTTTTTTGGTCTTTTTGAGACCTGTAGCCCCAGCTGACCTGGAACTCACTATGTAGACCAGGCTGACCTCAAACTCAGAGATCTTCCTGCCTCTGCCTCCCAAGTACTGGGTCCAAAGGCATGCGCCACCACACCTGGCGACAATGTGTTCTTACTGGGCTAGTCAGTCCCAGAAAGAAAGCTGTTCAAAAACCTACAGTTTAATAGACCATTTAAGCTGATTTCCACACAGGGGGTGCTCCCTAGTCTGAGCTTGCTGATCACTGAACTAGCTGGCTTTGCAAACAACTCTCGATCCAGTTGCTGGGTACGCATATACATGGATGCTGACTATCTGTATTTCCAGCGAAGGAGTCAATGCTCAGGGACAACTCATCCAAAAACCTTCGTGAAGAAGAAACCATGTTCATAATGCTACTTAGTCACCCCACTGCCTTGTGCCCCGTGATTACCATCCTTAACACCATATAAAGTCCCTGGAGGCTTGCTGGGGGAAGGAAGGGCCTCACACATCTGGTGGCTGTATCTATCTTCCCTGAACCCTAACGCACATGACTTTGGCCTGAACATTACTAAAGCTCTCATTCAGAAACTTGGGAACAAACCCTCACCTTCCACTGAACAAGGACTTGGGAAGATGATGTGCTGGCTAGTAACATTCCCAGTGCTGCTATCCCCTCACCAAATCACTGGTGAAGAAACTGAGGCTCAGGTAACCTGACTGCCCTGGGTCACAGAGGCAGTTTGAGTCAGGCTTTTTTTTTTTTGTCTTTATGAGACAGGGTCTCCCTGTCGCCCCAGCTGTCCTGGAACTCACTATGTAGACCAGGCTGGCCTTGAACTCACAGAGATCTGCCTGCCTCTGCCTCCCAAGTGCTGGGACTACAGGCATGCGCCACCACGCCTGGCTAGGCTTCTTTTTAATACAGTTTATTGATTTATTTTTGTGTGTGTATAGCATACATGTGGCAGTTAAGAGAAAAATTTGAAGGAGTCTTTTTTCCTATCATGTGGATACCTGGGTTCAAACTCAGCTCCTCAGGCTTAGTGGCAAGTGCCTTTACCCACTGAGCCATCTCACAGGTTTCTGATTCCAGTCAGCTAATAGCAAATGGCCAGCCATTCCTTCTGGACCCCACCACTCCAACTCAGTGTCAGTACATAGAGCATACCGGCCTTGGGCATTTAGAAATCATACTCCCCGAAGACTCTGCTTCTCTTTTGACAATAATGCTTTTCCTATATGAAAGTAGAAGGCCCAGTGAGGAAACCTGCAGGTGTTTGCACTCACTCAACAGGAGCAGCCTGGCTCTGACCTCATAACACAAAGCAGCTACCCACATTTGTTCCCAGTAGATAGCCCAGTCCTATATGGCTTCTGGCTTCAGTTTCTAAGCCCTCACCCTTCCCAACTCTGGGCATTGGAATTCACATTCAGGAATCTCTATTCCCAATCCCATCCCCAAACCTAGGGCTGAAAATGCCGTAATTCACTTTTTCCTCAACCAGCCTACAGCAGTTTCCCAAGTAAAAGCTTGCAGTTCAAAATGAGCTCCAGGTTTGCTGGGTATCCTGGTCCACAGTGACTGTTCCAAGAGCACAGCTCACAGCACTGCTATCAATAGTGTGCCAAGAGAGAATATTCATATTCATAGGCCCTCAGTGTCACCCAAGTCTGTGTCCCCCCACCCCCATGGTCAGAGTGCAGCAGCTGTCTCTGGTGCCATGGAACAACTTTTGCTGGGTCCTTTAAGCCAAATGGGGGTGTTTCCTGCAGCCAGTGAAAATGAGCAGGACTGAAAACCTCAGAAAACCCCTTCATAATCTTTTTTTTTTTTTTCCTTTTTTCTCTTTATTTGAGACAGGATCTTTCTCACTGTGTAGCCCTGACAGGCCTGGAATTCAGATCCGCCTGCCTTTGCTTCCCAAGTGCTGGGATTAAAGGCATGCACCACCACTTTTGGCCCCTCTCAGAATCTTAACAAAACAACGTCCACAGTTTATCCATCCTCCTATGAGGTATTCCACTTTAGTTTTTAGACATTAATGGCTTTGGAAGTGAGCTTCCTGTGTTTCCAGCCACTACCAGTATGACTTTGATGATTCCAAGGTTGGATGGTCTAATAATAGGGTAATGCCTGTGGTTATTGGTTGTGCATGAAATGCCTCATTTTACTTAAATTAATTCAAATCCCAGTCTGCACCTTCTTCCTCTTCAGTGGAAAATCAACATCAGTCATTGGGAAGCCCTTTTCTTCCTTCGAGTCTGTCTTAAGGATTAGGAAGCTTCTGTGACAGGGATGAAACAAGGAAGGTGCTGTCCCTTACCAGTGCATCCTCTCTGCCATTGATTCAACGTCCCTTGGGGCTGGCACAGTATGAGACAAAGTGTCTGTGTATGAGGCTGGGAGTCCTGGACATGTCTCCAGTCTCGGTAGCTAAACCATTTCATGCCTCCCCTGAGGTTTTCCCATCTCCTGTTGTATTACCATGAAAGTGAATACAGGTCTCTACTGGCCACAACACACCCTGAATGGAGGGCACTTGATGCCTTAAATTACTTTCCTGGGAGAAGGGAGAGAAATATAATAAGCACAGACCAGGTGAATAGAGTTGGGGACCAGGTAGACTTTCAAGGATGATCACTCTCCTTGTCCCCCATCCATCCCTGGATGTGTATGTGTGTGTCAGGGGGGGGGACTCCACTCACCTAGAGGTGGAGCCTGTCCCTTCCATAGAATTTAACTTTAGCTAAGACAGCAGAGGCAACACTATGCCAACTCTACTTTTGTCATTAAGAGGCCTGCTGGATTTGTGGCAATTCAGTGGTTTTGTGAGGACTGGAGTTTGCTGTGACCTATGCTGTGATGGACCCTGGCTAGCATGCAGAAGTGAAGTGGAACCCCAAGTGCCTTTCACATGAGCAAAGCACTCTGGGTTTCAGTTCTGTCTGCTGAGTGTGGCCAAGTCAGTGCTGATGCAAGTGGAGCAGAAGAACTACCAGCAGAGTCCTTCCCCAGTGTATGCCCCCCCCATCATAGAATTAGTCATTCCTTGCTTAAGATATCCATGGTTGGGTCAGTTTGTTATAGCAATAAGGAATTAAAATAAGGCCTACTGTGTAGGTACTATTTGGCATGTTGCTGTGCCAACTCTAAATTTTAAATCTAGAATGATACCTGCTTATCTATTTGTAAAGTAAGGGGTGCCTGAGGCTGGAACAGATGGGTGGCAGAACAGAGCTCCCGCTGGAGCATGTATGCTCCAGGAAAGGGCTCACCCACATCTCCCCGGCCTGGTTGGGATGGTAGTACCTTAGTACCCAAGGCTGCAGACTGAGGGGATCAAAAACTCCCCTGGAATGAAGCATTGGTCCTCTGGGAAATTGGAAGGTAGCTGGCTATGCAGCCTTCAGCAACAGCCAAGAACTGGGTACAAGGCAGCCTGCAGGGCAGGTGAGTTCCTCTGACCAATGTTGTTGGACCTTTATATTCAATTTGGGAGACTTGGTTGCCTTGGGCCACCAATAGCCAACATAAGGACAGCATTTGTGGAGGCTTGGGTAAGAACACAGATGGATGTGGTGGTGCATGCCTGTAATTCCAGCATGCAGGAGGCAGGGGCTGGAGGAGTACCACAAGTTCAAGGCCAACCTGGTCTACAAGTAAATTTGTGTCCAGCCAGGACTACACAGTGAAATCCTGTCTCAAAAAACATCTTTTTAAAAGGGGTCTGGAGACCAGGCTCAGCAGTTAGGAGCACTGGCTGCTCTTGCAGAGGATTCCGATTCGGTTCCCAGCACCCATATGGCAGCTAACAACCATCCATAACTCTGGTGTCTGGGGATTTGACACCCTCTTCAGGCATTGGACACACGTGGTGCACATACAAAAATGCAAGCATATACATAAAAGCTAGAAATTTAAAATCTTTTAGCTGGGTGTGGTAGCACATGCCTTTAGTCCCAGCACTTGGGAGGCAGAGGCAGGTGGATCTTTGTGAGTTCAAGGCCAGCCTGGTCTACATAGTTTAGGGCAGCTGGGACTACAGGGAGACTCTGCTTCAAAGAAACCAAAAAAAAAAAAGTTTTGTTTTTTGGTTTTTTTTTTTTTTTTTTTAAAGAAAAGTAAAAGAATGCCAATGGAGGCTCCTCACCACCACTGCTGTCTTCACACTACTCCATACTATACTATGAAAGACCTCCCCGCCGTGTGTGTGGCCATCGCAGCCATGCAGCCAAATCATTTGCTGTCTATTTTCACCTTTCAAAACAGCCACACTCACCACCTATACCACCCAGAGCATCAGAGGGAAGAGACTCAAGGTTATGAAGACAGGCTCCTGGGAACAGGAATATGATGGGGTAGAACCGTGTGTGTCTACACTTTTTGCAGGTTTGGGACATAACACTGGGACTAGCAACAGAGTGTTGGCCCTTCTTGGCTATCTCTCCCCAGGCAGCATCTCAGGCTCTGTGTGGGATAGGAATTAGAAGTAACAAGTTCTCTATGAAATTGTCAAAAATTTCTCACTTCCTAACCTTTTTCAGATTTTATTATTTTTATTTTATGTGTGTGAATTGCCTGCATGTAGGTAAGTGCACCCGTGTCGTGCAATGCCCACAGAGGTCAGAAGAGGCTGTCAGATCCCCTGGGACTGGAGTTATGGACAGTTGTTAGCTGCAATGTGGGTGCTGGGATTTGAATCCGGGTCTTCTGCAAGAACAACCAGTGTTCTTAACTGCACAGCCATCTCTCCAGCCCCACTCCCTAACTTTTCTTCTTTTTTTGGGGGGGGATCTTTTTGAGACAGGGTCTCCCTGTAGCCCCAGCTGTCCTGGAACTCACTATGTGGACCAGGCTGGCCTTGAACTCACAGAGATCCTCCTGCCTCTGCCTCCCGAGTGCTGGGATTAAAGGCATGCGCCACCGTGCCTGGCTTATTTATTATTTTTATTTTATGTATATGAGTGTTGTCAGCGTGTATGGGAGTGCATCCATGTCGTGCAATGCCACGGAGGTCAGAAGAAGGCTTCGGATTCCTCTGGAACTGGAGTTAAGGACGGTTCGTAGCCACCATGTGGGTGCTGGGAATCGAACCCAGGTCCTCTGCAAGAGGATTCAGTGCTCTTAACCTCTGAGCCATCTCTCCAGCCCCCACTTCCTAACGTTTACCACCCTCTGCCTATGTTTCTGTCTTCCCTGTCCTATTCCCCCTGCCACATCTCAAAACAAGATAAAACTTTCCCAGCTTTCCCCAGCAGGCTGATTTGGGACCAGGATGCTTTAACATGTTCCAGGATCCAGGACAATTGCATACTGTGCACTTGTCACAGATCTGTGTCCCTGGGGTCATTCTGCAGTTCACGATTTGGAGAGCAGATAGATCTGTGCAGCAGGTGCCTACTTCTGACACAGATGTCTTTTCTAGGTGACAGACTGGCTTTTGCCTGCTCTTGTCACTATAAATCTACCTCAGAGAGTCTGCCTGTGAAACAAAAGGCTGGGTGGGTAGCCTGAGGTATAATTTCCCCTTCCAAGCAACCTCCACTCCCATCAACACAGACGTTAAGCTAGTTCATTGCAAACCTCTGTATTTAACCAGATAGCTTTGATTCCTTACCACAAGGAAAAAAGCAGGTCTGCAACAATGGGACAACTGATCCTCACTCCCAGCCACCCACCCACCCTCCACAGGAAAATGCATTTCTCACTTAACAACCATCAGTCAGAAAGGCACTCCCCCCCAAAAACCCCCGCCCGTGTGCGTGTGTGTGTGTGTGTGTGTGTGTGTGTATGTGTGTGTGTGTGTGTGTGTGTGTGTGTGTGTGTGTGTGTGTGTATTATGTAGGACACCGTTCTTGTTTGCAGTTACATACGCCATGCTAGCTGACTTCCAGGGCTTTTCTGTTCTCAGTCTCCTATCTCTTCAGAGGAACACTGGGAACAAAGATGTGTCTCCCCAGCCCAACTGGGGGTTCTCTCAGTGAGTTGTTTAGGAATGTGTCTCCTGGTGCTGCAGAATTCTGCTCTCTGCTTAAGACACAGGCATTCACTCTCTTCCCGGCAACATGACCTGATTGGCTGATAGGATTTCGGTTTCGATAGAGAAACAGGTCACAGTACCTGGAGTGACACCTAAGATTAAAATTTGGCTTCTAAACTGGTTGTGTGAATTCAGACAACGTATTTCAGCTCTCTGAGCCCAGATGGGAATTTGTAAGATAGAAATAGAGACACAACTTCTAGCCTGGTTGTAAATGCATTTTCCTTCTTCCTTGTTCCAGGCACCCCCACCCCATGGATGAACCAAGACTGAAAAGATCTCAAGCAGGGTTTTGTTTCCAGAGCAGGGAGGGGTGGTCACAAATAATGAAGAGCAGCAGGAGACAAAGCTGGGTCAGCTTTGTGTGACCTTTCTGGAGGAGGGGACATTTTCTAAGAGGGCATTGTTTCCAAGGACTCAACTGTCTTTTAGAGCTGGAGAATATTTTTAACCCAAGTTTAGTATTTTTCAGGCCAGCTGTTTCAAGAAAATATGTAGGTCAGTCTGTGACTTGGGGACTCATCATTTTTATGGTTGAGAGTGGGATGGGGGAAGTGAACTCAAATAGTTCTGGAATTTCTGGAGGTGTCCAGAGTTTTGCATCCACCCTGCAGAAAGCTGCCACCCAATTACCACATGGCATCTTGAGGAGCTCATGGGGCCTGGCAGAGGAACAACCATTTGTTATACTTCAAGTCCAGTGTGTCGATTTCTGGATCTCTTTCCTCATCGCCCAGCCTTGATGGAGAGGCGAGGACCAGGCCATGTTGGGAGGCTGTGAGAAAAGGGCCCTTCACATAGTAGGGGAACTAAAACTGCCACAATGTGTGCTAAAATCAAATGTGGATTTTCCTGCAGATCCAGCATTCTTTTTGTTTTTGCTTTTTTTCCTTTGTAAGAAATTTAATTTTTTGTATGCATATGTATGTGTTGCTACAATTCCTTCTGAGGGAGTAGAAACAGCATCCACCCTCTCCTCCCTTAACCCCAGTGACAGCTGAGGTGTGATTGCAGCAGTCTGCACTCTGAATAGACCCATGAGTTTGTTGGACTTATTTACAGAGCACAGATGAAGGGCTACTTACAGGAGTGTGGGTGTGCCCCCTGAGGCCACATTGAAAGTTTTCACCCAATTTGTATGATTCCCCATAGCTGAAGACGTGAAGGTCTCCCCACACCCCACCACTTTTCCTCTAAGACTTTCCCCAATGCCGTATGAATTAGGTCAGAATTGACCACAACTGGTTAGGAGGAGTGATGGTGCTTAGATGAAGGGCCCATGACTCTACCCCCCTCCTATGAGGGGAGGTCAATAGTCAACAAGCCCAGCTGTGATGATCTTTTGCAAGCGGGCACAACTTAACCCAGGAAGATGGGGCTGGCTGGCTGGCCGGCTTGGAGAACAGCCCTCTGCAACAGGTTTGTGTGTGCGTGTGCGCGCGCACCAGAGGACAGCCTCAGCTGTCATTCCTCAGAGGCCATCCACCTTGTTTTTCGAGATAGGGTCAGCTCACCGATTTGCTGATTCAGCAATGCTGGCCGGCCATTAAGCCCCAAGAATCTGCCTGTCTGTCCACCAGCACCAAGATTACAAATGTATGCCACTATGCCTAGATTTTTTTGTTGTTGTTGTTTTGTTTTTTTTAATGGATTCTAGTGGTCAAACTCTGTTCCTGATGCTTGCAAGGGAAGCACTTTACCAACTGAGCCATCATCTCCCAGCTCCAAATATATTTTAAATGGGGCAAAATTCACACAACATAAGATTTACCATCCTAACCATTTTAAGTGTTCAGTAGTGTTAAGTATATTCACACTGTCCTGCAAACCCACCTCCAGAGCTTTTTCAAATCTTCCGCAAGTGGAATTACCCATCGAGCCCTAGCTCCTCTCTGGAAGCCACCTTTTCACTCTGTCTCTAGGAATTTGGTTACTGTAGCTACTAGAGTTCCATATAAGTGGGTCCCTACAGAATTTGTCCATTTGCATCTGGTTTACTTCACTTAGCATAATGTCTTCAAGGATAATACATGTTATAGTGTGTCAGAATGCCCTTTTAAGACTATATTCAATGGTATATATATAACCAGCCCCACTTTCAGAGATTTATATCAGAGAAACATTTCTCCAAGTGTCAAAATAGATGTTTACTTTAGGAATGTCTTAGAGAATACAAAATTTGAGACTCTATAAAGATATAGTTGTGTTGGCATGGAAATATGGCAAAGACCAATCACCCACTGAAATTCAAGCTGCAGAAGAAGGGGCTTTGGGGTTTAATCCACGTTTGTCAAAATGAAATAAAATTGCACTTCCAAATTGTTGATGGTGTTGACTTTGAGAATTCTGTAAGAGTTGGATTTTAAGAAACAGTTTGTCACATGCAGGCATTACACTCACATAAAATAAAAATAAAGTATTTTTAAAAAGAAATGGTTTGTATTATATTTGTGGACACAAAAAGCAATATACCTGTTTTTGGAAGTCAAAATGGAAAGGTGCAAGAAGACAGTAAATATTTTTTGGCCAAGGAGATGTTCAGAAAAGAACTCACTCTGGTGGTTAGAACAGGAATTCAGGTTAATTTTTATTTTTATTTATTTTTACATTTTACTTGTTTTTTGTTAGTTGTGTATGTGGTAAGTGCGTGTACTATGGTAGGTGTGTGGAAGTCAGAGGACAACCCAAGTGAGTTGGTTCTCTCCTTCCAATATGTAGGTCTCAGGGACCGAACTCAGATCATCAGGCTTGGAGCCACTTGGTGTCAGGCACCTTTACCTGCAAAACCCTCTCACCGGCCAGATACTTGGATTTTTGCAAAGCCCTATTAATAGGACTTGTCATGTGTTTCATGGTGCTGATAAGTTAACAGGGAAGGTATCTCTTCTGGACACTCTTGGGGTTCCACATAGGTCTGGTTTTTCACCCAAATGACCCAATTGGTGTGCATCTCCAGCTTCTGGTAAATAAGGGGGACTGGGAGCCTCTAAGGTTTCCGTTATTTATACCTTGAACTTCATCACTGGATCCTCTTATGTCCTGTTCTGGGTAATCTTGACTCTCTACCATCTACCTTTATCCCTGAAAGCGTCCTTATACTTGAGTCTCACAACTGGGAGTTCCTCCTGCTACTTTCCCTGGCTTCTTGCAGTAATAACAACTGTCATTTATTGAATGAGCCCTTCACATTGGCTCACACAGTCCCCTCCCATGGAATATCACAACAATCCCACAAGAGGTGCTACTATTGCGTCCATCGTACATGTGGAAATCGGGGCTCAGAGAACCCTATCTCGCCCACTCTAGAAGTACCCAATGAGGTAACTCTAAACTGTGGAAGCAGAGTAGAAATTTCCTTGAAGTTAAGCATATCTCCCATTCATCTTCCACTCCACCCATTTCTCCCTCTGTGGTGGTTTGAATGAGGAATGTCCCCCAGGAGTTCCAAGTATTTGAATACTTGACTCCAGTCGATGGTGCTGTTTGCAGAGGTTTAGGTGGCGCTGCCTTGCTGGAGGAAGCATGTCACTGGGCGTGGGCTTGGAGAGTTCAGGCTTGTCCCCTTTCAGTTTCAGTCTTTGCTCCCATGCAGGAAGCAGATATGAGCACTCAATTTTCTGCTTCAGCTGCCTCTGCTGCCATGTCCTTGCCCTGATGAACTCTCAGCCCTCTGGAACCATAAGCCAAATAAACTCTTCCTTCTGGAAGTTGCCTTGATCATGGTGTTTTTAAAAAATATTTATTTTTATTTTATGTGTATGAGTGTATTGCCTGCCTGTATGTAAGTGCACCTGTGTTGTACAATGCCCACGGAGGTCAGAAGAGGGTGTTGGATCCCCTACAACTGGAGTTAGGATGGTTGTCAGTTGCTATGTGAGTGCTGGAAATTGAACCTGGGTCCTCTGCAAGAGCAGCCGGTGCTCCTGACCACCGAGCCCTTTCTCCAGTCCCTGATCATGGTGTTTTATCACAGCATCAGAAAAGTAATGACTATGCCCTACCTTTAGTTCTCCTCTGAGCAAGGCCAACATACTCCCAGTTACTGGACTCCTTTGATTCTTTTGACCACTAACCTTGCACGTGCTGATGGCAGTGGGTAGGAGGTGAGAGGGCCCGTTTTCTGACAGACACCCCTATGAGCTCTGATTACCTGGCAGCTGTAGACTGAGCTCAGTACAAAGTACATTTTTCTGGAGGTCAGCTATGAGGGTGAGCTTACTACTGGGATTCTGTCCTAACCATCCTGTAGGCTCTGGAGAAGAACCCAAGGATAACACAGGGCTGGTAACCTCCAAGGAAGAGAAAGCATCTCTTGTATGCCATGTTTCTGATTTTACAAGGGAGACATGGAACTAACTATGCACCAGGTTGGTGACTTTTTCAACTTAGGGATGAAAGAAAAGACTTTCCTTCCACTGGGGCCACTTGTTAGAAGAGGATTACAGAAGGCAAGACACAGTCTGTCATCCTGGGACTTTGTGTGCCTGATGCCAAATATCTGAATCCTCCCCACCAGCACAGAGGACTGCCCTTGATTGTCTGCTGTGCTGGCTCATCAGAACTCAGCTCCAAAAGAACCTGAGATAGGAGATGCACTTGTCTAGAAGAATTATGATTATAATCTTTTTCCTATCAATCTTTTTCCACAGGGCTGGGAATGTTGCTCAGTTGGTAAAGTGCTTCCCTAGCATGTACCAAGCCATAGACTTGATCCCCAGCCCTGCATAAAACCAGATAGAGTGGTGCAGGCCTGTAATCCCAGCACTTGGAAGAAGGAGGACAAGAAGTTCAATGCCATCCTTAGCTACATAGTGAAATTAGAGGCCAATCTAGGCTACACGAGGCCCTGTTTCAAAATAGAGCTTTCAATGTAAAAATGTGCAGGCTGCCTGAGGGTGTCCAGGTGGAATTAAAGACACTGTAGACTAATCCAAGTGAACCTGAATCTGGAAATGGATCTGAGAAGCAGTTTGCTGAGGGGCAAACTCTTTCGTCTACTCTTTTGCTACAGGAGGTATTTTAAAAAGTCAAGTGGGAGCCTGCAATCTGAAAGACTCTAAAAATCCTTTTGTCATTCTTGCTCTGATGGGAGTAGGTGTGTGTGGGAGGGTTGTATGGGGAGAGGGACAGTCTGCTTAGTGATGAGGGGATGGCTGTTTGGCATCAAGGCTGGAAGCAGTCAAGCTACAACAGTCACCCCACCACCAACAACCAGCACCCCAGTTTGCCAGGTGTCAGGGTAAAGCAATTTCCTCCATGTTGAAATCGGGCTGTGCCTTGCCCTAGGTTACTTCATATTATATAAAACAGCGGGTTTTCAGTCTGCAACATTTGACTCCATTTTAAGTGCAAATACAGAAGCAAGATGCTTGCACCTTGGTGAGCATGTGAACACCACCTATCTGGCACCAGTAACTTATTCCTAAAAGTAGAAAAGGTGGCACCCTATACATTTATTAAGGTAAGCTGGTACTACAGGAGTATGTGGGTGTATTAAATTTGTATCAGAAAAACCAGGTCCAAGAAGTTATCAGATACACCAGACCTAGAAAAGGGTGCAACACCTTCACCTGCACCCCATAAAGAAGAGGACACCTGACACTGTGATGGTGATGGCCCTACCTACCTGCCATCTGACCATTTGGTGTGTGTGTCAAGGAACCAACAGGCAGAGAACTCCTGACTGTCCCAGGGCTTCAGCTCAGCTCCATGCCCACTGTAGATGCTGCTTACTGCTGTTGGCCCTGTTCTGCAGCCTGCTTTTGTAGCTCCAGCTAACCCTGAGGCTCAACTCTGACCGAGTGGTCTGACTGTATAGCATATGGTCTTGAAGGGGTGCTAGGGAATATAGGAAATGGAAAATTAACTGAAAGTGAGACCCAGACGAAGACCTCACAAACATATTAAAATCACATCACCTGCTAAGAATCAAGAATTTCAACATAATTAACAACATTGCTTAAGACCTTTCTTCTTCCCTAGCTACAAATCTACTAATTCTAGAACTTTCCCAAGAAATCTCCTTTATAGTATATGGACATGTCCTAACTCCCTTATGCAACCTTAGTTTTAGCTCATCTTATAATCCCACCGAAATCATCTGTGGATATTTGCAATGTCACTTATCAAAGAGAGAGAGAGAGAGAGAGAGAGAGAGAGAGAGAGAGAGAGAGA
>NW_008337179.1:168152-173675 GCF_000622305.1 Nannospalax galili
GTGTTTCTTAACAACTGGTGAGGTACAACTTAGCATAAATAGCTAATCTAAGACACTTAAGTGCAACTTGTCTTTGAGAAGCCACACCCAGGCTCTCACATGAACCTGACTTCTGAGCCATGTCTCCAGCCCTGATAATTGTTTTCCTTAAGGGTGTGACCCCTGGTAAGTCCCATGGCAGGTTCCACATCTAAGAGTATTTGGGTAGGTAGAAAGGTGGGGGTGGATCTGGGAGGAAATGGGGGAAAGGAGATATGATCAAAATACATTGTATGAAATCCTCAAAGAATTACTAAAAAACATTTTTTAAGTGGGTAATTGTTTCAGAAGGAGAAAAAAACAGAAGCCAACTGAAAAAAATCTCAGGACCCTTCAACCTGCTCTGCAGACTTCCTAAGTGAACTTAGAGCCGGCCCTGCAAACCAGAAGCAGGGGAAGAAGGAGAGCGGCCAGGAGCTGAGTACCTGCATGTAGGCCCCAGTGAGCAGTCTATAAACTTGATGGAGTCATGGGGGTGAAAACAATTGCTGTTCAAGACACATTTTCTTGTCTAGATGAAACACATTTTCCTTTGCAGCTTCACACGGAATCAGGGCCAAGAGTGTGCACTTGAGTGGGCACATCAGAGACTGTCACAGTGTTTGAGGAGCACTGCCTCATTTGGCCCCTATCCCTCTCTGCTCCTCCCTGCCCAGCCAGAAGGGTAGATCTCTAGGGCACCAGGAAGGATACCCTGAGCTAAGCTCCATGTGGAGGCAGCAGAGGTGATGAGCAGTGGCTGACAGAGACAGACTCCAGGTCTTTCTCCACCCAAGTCTGGGAAATCTGCAGCTCTGTGTCAATCTGAGCTTCAAATAGAGGCGGCAAGAGCAAGCTGGTTTCCTGGGAAATCCAGGCTTCAGGTCTTCTGCTGCGTGTGGGAGGCTCTAAGCTGTGTCAGGCTCAAATCAAGAAGCGCATCCTCACCCCCTCCCCCCTCTTCTAACTCTGCTGCCTTCTCTCTAAACACTTGGGGGAATTAATATCATGAGATGATTTCTTATTGCTGAATAACATACCATTGTGTATGCATCACATTTCCTTATCTATCCATCAGTTCATGGACACAAGTTATTTCCACTTTTTTTGAGGAATGTATATACTGTTGTTCATGACACCTTGGTTAAATCCATTGTCAAGGACTGGATTTTTCTGGATCACCCAGACTGCTTCTTTGCAAGCATAACACACTTCTGATTTGTCCTTAACCCTAGCACATAACCTTTTTGGATTTTAACTTAAAATGTGAGGGTTTTGTTAGGGTTCGGATCTGCAGCAGCCCCCTCCCCAACAGGGCCTCATGGCCTGTCAAGTCAAAAGCAGACTTTTCTGCACCTTTTGGTCAAAGGCAACCTGCTTTCCCTTTGATGATCTTGAAAGATAAACAGAGTCTACCTTTTGACCAGAGACCCAAGGAGTCCCTTCAGCACAGCAGGCTTTCCCTTTGATGATCTTAAAGAATAAACAGACACCTTTTGATCCAGATCCTTCCTGGCTGACAAAAGGGGAAGTTTTAACTGAAGCTGTTCTGATAAACCCTGATTTTTTCCCCACCTAATTTTTAAAAATATCCTCCTGCCATCCACACTTCCCCACATTATCTACCCCAAGGAATGGGGGGGTCAATATTTCCTTTGCTAATAAATTCTATCCCGCCGGAGTTTTATCTGTGTCCTGGTGCTTTCTCCCAATTGACCTGATTCGTCTATCAGGTTTCCTAGAGATCTCGGAACCTTGGGTGGCTTCTGAACTCCATTTTGTGACCCTAGACCCTTAAGGACTGGGAAGCAAAGCTGTTCTCCTCACAGACTTTTGGGATGAGCTGCCAGAGACAAACCGCCCTGGCTCTGGGCTCTCTTGTTTTTATCTGTGTCCTGGTGCTTTCTCCCAATTGACCTGATTCGTCTATCAGGTTTCCTAGAGATCTCGGAACCTTGGGTGGCTTCTGAACTCCATTTTGTGACCCTAGACCCTTAAGGACTGGGAAGCAAAGCTGTTCTCCTCACAGACTTTTGGGATGAGCTGCCAGAGACAAACCGCCCTGGCTCTGGGCTCTCTTGTCTTCTCTAAGTCTCCCCCAGGGTTCTGGAACCGCTTAGCTCCATTCTGCTCCCACGTGTTAAGGTGGAGGGCCAGATGAGGCTCTGTATACAAGGCTGAGACTGATTACTGCATGACAGCAGAACTAAAAGCTTTGGGAGCTGAACATGTGGCTCAGTGGGCCATGTAAGTATGAGGACATGAGCTCCATCCCTGGGACCCCACATAAAGCTCAGTGAGGTACAGCACGCATATGTAATTTCTGCACTCCTACTAGAGATGGGAGATAGAGACAGGAAAATCTCTGGAAGATGTGGGCCAGCTAGCCTGGTGTATGCAATGGTGAACAGCAAAGGACCTTGTCTCAAACACAGTGGAAGCTGAGGACTGACAGCCAGGGTTGTCCTTTGGCCTCTGTGGTAATGGCTTTTACAATATGGGCATACTCTGGACAAATAACTTTTACCTAACCTTGCAACATAACCATGTGTTCCTCTTGTGACCTGGGCATATGACCTTAGTCCCTCATGACCCTTCCTTGCCCTCCACTCAAAATAGTGGGAATGCATGCTTTATATACCAAAACTCTGTAAACCATGCTTATCTTGTTGCAAACAATGAGAGAAATTATAGTTGTGTGTGTGGTATTCTATGTCTAGGGAATCAAAGGGCAAAATTCCCTGAAAGGGTCTTTTACTTGCCTATTTCATGCTGGAGGTACTGATTCAGTAAAGAAGGAGCGAAGTCCTTGCTCGTGAGCACAGTTCCAGGAGAAATCTGAAGGGACCTCTCAACAGTTCAGGTCTGCTCTTGGCTTTAAAATGGATGCTAAGAGTCAGGCTGATTTTTACTGAGGTATAACTGTAATGCAGCTTAAACGTGGCAGACCTCCACATGCTAGCTCCCACACTCCCACACAAACATGCACACTCCTATATACATACACACACATGCACTCATGAGATATAAAGAAATAAAAATCTTGGATAAAAACGGAATGAGTTATTTCCTTTGACCCAAGAAGTCAGTACATACACACTGTGGGTGGCCAGTGTGGAAGGGCTTCAGGAAGTTGATTGATCACCCATTGAAGGAGATTCTTTGTGTAGTTCCTCACACATCCTTGTCTATCAAAGCTGAGGAAATGCCTCCTAACGTCAGAATTGAACATGATGACCTCAGGGCACTGAACTAAGCACTAGGGAGAGGTGGAGCGACACGGGTCAGCTTGCCAGCTAGGGTGTCGGGTGAACACAGGAGACTCGCTGTGATCTTAGCTAGTGCTGAGCATTGATGCTCTTGACCTTGTTTTGGTCAAAAAATGTTCCAGTGGCTGGGGAGGTACTCAGTTGGATTTGATCCCCAGCCCCATAAACCAGATGTGATTCTATAATCTCAGCATTCAGGAGATGGAAGTAGCAGTTCAGAAGTTTAAGGTCATCCTTGGCTACATAGTGAGTTCAAGACCGGGGACTGCGTGTGACCCTGTCTCAAAAACTGCAACAACAAAACCCCCAAACAGGATGTTTCATTAGTGTCTTCCTTCATGTCCTGCAGTTGGGACTGCTGGTTTTGCCTCCTCCCAAGTGCTTTCCTTCTCTCTCCTTCAAGATCCCATGCAAGGGACCACCCAGACACCCAGCTGCCCTGGAAGAGAGCTCTCCAATTTAGCAGAAATTGGCTTTGCTTACTTAGATTGAAAGCTCTGTCAGGTTTGACTGAAGCATGGCTGTGTTGCCTGGAAATGGGGTTCAGATGTTAACCATCAGATGACATGACAGAGGGCTCCAACCTCATCCCTTTACCCACAGTTCTCCACGAGAAGGGAGAGTGAATAGGCTGGGCCTAGGACAATCAAGAGGGAAAACCTCCTCACCCTCCTGCACTCTGTGCCACAACTGTCCTTTTGGTCTAACAGCATTTGTGACAACTAGAAACTAACTTATTCCTTCTTCTTGTTCTCCTTCCTCTTCCTCCTCTTTTTCCTCTTCCTCCTCTTCCACGTTTTGCTTATTTATTATTCTTATTTATTTAATTTGTATGTGTGAGGGTGTATGTTATATGTTCATGTGGGTGTGTGCACCTGTGTGCTCAGGTACAAGCACACATGGGAAGCCAGATATTGGCATCAGGCGTTTATCTTGATCACTTCGCCTTTTTTTTTTAAGAGTCTCTCACTGAACCTGGAGCTCACTGATTGACTAGGCTGGCTGGCTAATGACCTCCAGGGATCTGCCTGTCCCCATCCCCATCCCCACCCCCAGCTCTGAGATTACAGATGTGCACTATTGTACCTGGTCTTTAATATGGTTGCTGGGGTTGAACCCAGGTCCTCATGCTTGTGTGGCAAGCACTTTACTGACTGAACCATCTCTTCAGTCCCTTCTTATTTATTTATTTTTTTTGAAACAGGGTCTTCCTAGGTAGCCCAGGCAGGTTTCACTCTGTAGCCCAGGATGGACTCAAACTCACAGCAATTCTCCTGTCTCAGCTTCCGGAGTCCTAGCATTATAGACATGGGCTACCAGGCCTAGCTTTGTTTCCCTCTTTATTGTTTATCCCACCCCCAATGCAATTTCCCAAAGAGTCAGACATTTGTCTTTTTTATTTGCCTCCTCTCCTTCAGCTCCTGGACCCTGTCAGATGTTCTCTCTCTTCTCCTGAATGTGGGGAAAGGCTAAGAGTCCTAGGATTCAAAACAAGAAACAGAACCAGGGATGGTGGCTCACGCTTGTAATCCCAGCACTCAAAACGCTGTGACCGGAGGATATGGAGTTCCAGGCTAGCCTGGGCTACATGAGACCCTCAAGCAAAGCAAGCAAATAAACAAAAAAGTTTCAGGTTTACCTTTCTCCAAGGACCAAGAATTAAGGCTGCTAGATCTTCTCCTCAGGCCACATGAGGCATGTTCACCTAGGCTGCATGCCTGACTCAGCATGTTCCAAGGAGAAACAAGTATGGCAATTTCCAAACCAGGAAGGACATCTTCCACTTGGAGTTCATGCCGATTCATGCACATTATTTCTCAAACACACTAAACTTTCACTTATTTAAAAAGGTTTATGCCTGGCATGATGGCACACGCCTTTAATCCCAGCAATTGGGAGGCAGAGGCAGGGGGATCTTTGTGAGTTCAAGGCCAGCCTGGTCTACATAGTGAGTTACAGGACAGCTGGGGCTAAAAGTTAAAATGTCCTTGGGACTTTAAAAAAAAAAGTGGTAAGTTAAAACTTTATAATCTTAGGGTGGAGAGATGGCTCAGTGGTTAAAAATCACTGGTTGCTTTGCAAAGAACCCAGGTTGAGGTGGTGGCAAAAATAAATAAATGAGCCAGGTGTGGTGGAGCACTCCTTCAGTCCCAGCACTCAGGAGGCAGAAGCAGGTGGATCTCTGTGAGTTCAAGGCCAGCCTGGTCTATATAGCATGTTCCATGCCAGCTGGGGC